>NW_006434709.1:1269248-1312295 GCF_000325575.1 Pteropus alecto
TAGTTATTAAACAATTTCATGTTCCACTTTTTCTGTTTCACTATACTTTTTTGGTAGAAAAAACTTGTGAAACAAAGATTAAGCAAAACAAGCAAAGAGTTCTTGATAAGAAACCTCTGATTAAGAATTAGGTTATGCAACACCCAAGAAAATAAACCTTGTCTTCTGAGAATGATACTGATATAACCTAAAAACAATGTGACTAAGGAACAGGAACCAATAAGACGAGAGTAAATTTGGCACTAACAATGCAAAAACAAGTGAACAAATAAAGACAGGTATTATAAAGCCTTTTTCATTTAATTCCAGCTCTGGCCATAAAGAGATTCGTTTCCCTAGAGGAATTAATGGATAGCCAACTTATGAAATCATGGAAAAATCTGGGTTGAGATCTGAATTCTTAATTATTAACTTCTTTGAAAACAATTGCAATTAAGTAGTATTAACTCTTTAAAATAAATTTTTATTCTTGATAAGTAACACATGCTTGTTACAGAAAACAAAAGTAACTGAAATCCTTATCAATAAAACCATCGTCTAGAGTGAACTAATATTTTGATATAATTTCTTCTAGTTTTGTATATGTGCATGCATGCATGAATGGTAAGGGGAGGAGGGTATACCAAACTTTACTGTATGAAATTAGAACTACACTGTTATTTTCAATCAACGTTTTATTTTCCTATATTAACATTTTTCAAAAACAGGACATTTGTCACAAAACATTCTGAATTCCGAAACTTTTATTTTGACAAACAGCAGTTAAAAACTCTTTTCTATGTCCTTTTAAGAACTAAAACATACTACTCTAAAATAAGAAATATTCAGTAAAATGTCGACCATAAAAATTGTAGTAGAAAAATTCTATTAGAAACTGAGTTCTTGAGGAAGACATAAAGAAATGGCTTGATGGATTAAAAAAATATCACCAGTAGGACCCATGAGGCATTTGAGATATCCACTACCATGGACAATCAAAAACTGCCTGTTGTTTTTTAATTTTTTTATTTTTTAACTGAACTGTCTGTTATGTTGATGCAGTCTTTCAGAAAGAAGGAAATCTTTAATTTAGATAGGGGTAAAGAAATCTGAAATCGAAAAATCTGAAAGCATCCTCAAAAATTAGCCAGATCATAATGGCTCCATTAGATTCACAATGAAAAGATTTGTATCAGACTTTAGACTTGAACTTTTATAGCATTTTGTGGTTAACAAAGCACTTTAATATTATCTCATTTGAGCCTCGCAAAACCTTGTGAGCAAGGGAATCCCAGATTACAAATTAAGTAAGGCCTTGGAACTAAATGGTAAGATCACAACTAGAACCTTAACTCTTGGTTTTCTTTCTATGCTGTATTCTAGATATATAAAATTTAAATTCATTTTATAGCTTTGTTTCTCTAATTATAAAAATATATGTTCATTACCACACCCCCCCCAAAAAATCATCCTGACAGGAATAAAATATTTTCTACAATCTTATCACAAAAGGAAAACTACCATTAAGGTTACTTTACTAGGTATATACCCATACACTTCAGGTGGACTGCTTTGTTAGAGCGACTGTTTGCCCCAGAATATACAAATCCATGTTAACATCTGAGAATGCAACATTTCACTGGCTAGTTAATACAAGAGTGAGTCCATGTCATTCTGTGCTCTTCTGTCTTTAATCAGCATTCAATTCTGCTAATCTCTTCTATCATATAGATAGCTCCACCCAGCCAACTCTTTTCTACCATTAGTTTTGTACCCTCACATCTCACGAAACGTATACAAGTCATAATTGTGAAGGTGCCTTAAGTGTGAATAGAGAGTATCACACTGCATGTTAAAATGTCAAAATGCGGTACCTCAAGAAAATTGTCAAAGAAACAACAAGCAATTAGAAACATTATTTGGTAACATGAAGAGCATCACAAATTTCACTGCTACCTGGAAGGATTGATAAACATCATGATTTCATATTAGAAAAAAATGGAAATTCAACTTGCTAATGACAAGAACAAATCACCATGAGAACCATGCATTAACACCCCATAGCAATGATTTAAGAGTTATTTCCAGGAAAAACAAGTTTTTGTTAAACAAGATATATGAGTATAAGGATCATGTGCACTGCATACATAATTGTATTTATAGTAACATAACACTGTATTCATAGTGAATGATGCCCCCGAGATGTACACTGGTGGTCTTCCTTACTTTGCTACCGTCAACAAATATAATGCATTAGATCCAAGAAAAACTATCTGATCCAAGTTGGAATAAAGAAATCTTTCCCAGGACTTTTTAACTAGGAATGAGAAAAATGATGGATGTTGATAAAACTCAAATGTTGTTGACAGTATATTTACTACATTAGTGAAAAAGCACAAACACTGTAAATAAAGTCAATATAACAGGTAAGCAGGACCAAGAGATAAATACAGCATTGATGATATTCACTACCGAGTTCCAATTGTTCTTGAGGCCTAACTGCATCCTTGCCCTCCCTGCCATTTGGTTGTTCATGTCTTTCATGAAGTGCACGAACCAAAAAATGTCCCCATTTGCCTAAAATAGATTTCCAAAATCTTCAATGAAGCGTATCTAAACTATCAGGCCAAATGCCTTAAAGTCTTTACAAAGTACAAAAGAGCAGATATAGTATGTTACTTTTTGTATTAAGAAACAGAAATAAGAAAACATGTATCTGCCTATAGTTACGAAAAGAAACATAGGTAGGGCAACACAGAAAACATGAAATTGGTTACCTATAAAGAACATATGTTTCTTTTGTATAAGACATGGAAATAAATCATATCTGCTTATGGTTACAAAAAGAAACATAGGCAGGATAAAACAGAAAACAATGAAGTTGGTTACCTATGAGGTAACAGAACCGAGTGAAAGGAAATGGGAATACTTACTGAAGTACATCTTATTACATAGTTTTGAGTTTCAGAAGCATGCCAATCTAATTTCTAAAAAATTAAAACAAGGATGAGAAGGAGGGGGGGTGAAATCTAAACTTAAAAGCAAACTAATCATTTTTTCAAATGACTGCCATAACCCACTGAAGGGGAAAAAGAAAACTAATGCAAGTAAGTTATGAACCTACAATTTGATTTATATACCTTCAATATTGGGGAAGCTAGGAGAAAGGGAAGAGTTACAAATTCTTACCCTTTCGTAGGTTTTTTTGCTTGTTTTTGGCACTGGTATGGGGAAGCAATTCTTAAATTACTTTAGATATATTACAGGATTGAATAAATAAGTAGATGTTTTGATACTGCTGGAAATCAGGGCTCTCACTGTGGAAGACAAGACATAAATATAGAATGGAAGAACGTAATAAAGAACTGGACAATTATAAGTTACAAACCACTGAAAAAAACAGGAGTTCATAACTCCATACCAATAGAGCAATAAAAATGTAGAGAGAATGCTAAGTTGGAAAATCATCATTTTTGTAAACACCATAGCAAAGACTGTTTCAGGCAAAAATCATCTATGCATGTTAAATCCAGAGTAAAGTTCTGATTAATAGGACACCTGCATAATCCTAAAACATCTCTCCACAGATCAGTTGGGGGTAGCGGGAATCAAACATTTTGATCAAATATGTGATCAAACATATCACCCATGAGAGGCAGATGGACACCATGCACCTCCAGATCTGATACCATGGAGACACAGCATCACTTATGTAATTTTTCTGGCCAGGGATGCATAATCTGAACCTAATCAAAAGGAAGCTTAAGACAAATCCAAAATGAGAAATGTTCTATTAAAAAAAAAAGGCATCCGGGTGCCTTTGCCACCAGATTCACATTCAGCCAGTAATTCCTCACATCCTTGGAATTTAATGTTAGAGGTCTGATAATTTTTCCTTTAAGAAAAATATGTAAAACATAATAAAATTGTAAGGAAATCAATAGGGGGAAAAAAGCACATTGTATTCTTCAAATATGTCAACTCTGCAAAGGCAAAAAACGGCTACGGAAACTTTCCAGAGTAAAGACAACTAAAGAGACATGACAACTAAACACAATTATATAATCCCATACTGATCCTGTAGTGGGGGGGTGGGGGGGGGACACTGCCATAAAGAACATTATTGGGTCAACTGACAAAACCAGAACATGGTAGATTACAGAATTTTATCAATGTTAAACTTACTGATATTGATAACTGTACCGTAACTACAAAATAAAATATCCTATTCCTAGGAAATAAATGATGGTAAAAGAGTGCAATATAGGCAACTTACTCTCAAATAGTTCAGGGAATGGGATAAATAGTTGTGAGTGTGGGTGTAAAAGGATAAGAGGGAAGAAGAAAAAGGGGAGAGAGAGGGAATTTCAGTCAGCCAGGGCTTTAATTCATTCAAAAAGTTAATGACCCAAGTTTTAAGTCCAACCCTGGACTAACTTCTTAAGTGATATACTCAGTGAAAAAAAGGACTGGACTGTAAGCAAGTATGGCAAGAGGCAGAAAACCTGCAATATCAGCCCTAAGCAAATATTTGGATTTAGTCCTTCGTTTTCATCATCATGTTCACTCCCTAACTGTTTGTTAGCCCATTATGCAATCCATTATAATCTGATCTTTGGAGAAATTTCCACTGACCTGAAGACACCCACCCTGCTAGGAGGGGTGCCATTGAATGACTTCATGCAAAATTGGTTAACTCCCATAAGCAAAATTTTAACACTTATGTAGCATAGTTTTTAAAGAACTCAGACCCTAGATTCAGTTTTAATTCTGGTCCTCCTGCTTGCTAAAACTGTGAACCCCAAGAAAGTTAGCTCAAGCCTCAGTTTGGTCATGTGGAAAATGGGAATTAAAACAATACTCACTTAAAAATGTTGAAGTGAAATGTAATTAAATTATCTTTCCTCACATGCCAACAGGTGCTCAAATGTTAGATAGTAAACAAAATACTTAAGAAGCAGGTAGGTATTTGTTCCTTTCATTAAGACTTGGGTAATTACTAAAATTTTCAATATGGTAACAGCTTTAAGAAAAATATGTAAAACATAATAAAATTGTAAGGAAATCAATAGGGGGAAAAAAGCACATTGTATTCTTCAAATATGTCAACTCTGCAAAGGCAAAAAACGGCTACGGAAACTTTCCAGAGTAAAGACAACTAAAGAGACATGACAACTAAACACAATTATATAATCCCATACTGATCCTGTAGTGGGGGGGTGGGGGGGGGACACTGCCATAAAGAACATTATTGGGTCAACTGACAAAACCAGAACATGGTAGATTACAGAATTTTATCAATGTTAAACTTACTGATATTGATAACTGTACCGTAACTACAAAATAAAATATCCTATTCCTAGGAAATAAATGATGGTAAAAGAGTGCAATATAGGCAACTTACTCTCAAATAGTTCAGGGAATGGGATAAATAGCTGTGAGTGTGGGTGTAAAAGGATAGAGGGAAGAAGAAAAAGGGGAGAGAGAGGGAATTTCAGTCAGCCAGGGCTTTAATTCATTCAAAAAGTTAATGACCCAAGTTTTAAGTCCAACCCTGGACTAACTTCTTAAGTGATATACTCAGTGAAAAAAAGGACTGGACTGTAAGCAAGTATGGCAAGAGGCAGAAAACCTGCAATATCAGCCCTAAGCAAATATTTGGATTTAGTCCTTCGTTTTCATCATCATGTTCACTCCCTAACTGTTTGTTAGCCCATTATGCAATCCATTATAATCTGATCTTTGGAGAAATTTCCACTGACCTGAAGACACCCACCCTGCTAGGAGGGGTGCCATTGAATGACTTCATGCAAAATTGGTTAACTCCCATAAGCAAAATTTTAACACTTATGTAGCATAGTTTTTAAAGAACTCAGACCCTAGATTCAGTTTTAATTCTGGTCCTCCTGCTTGCTAAAACTGTGAACCCCAAGAAAGTTAGCTCAAGCCTCAGTTTGGTCATGTGGAAAATGGGAATTAAAACAATACTCACTTAAAAATGTTGAAGTGAAATGTAATTAAATTATCTTTCCTCACATGCCAACAGGTGCTCAAATGTTAGATAGTAAACAAAATACTTAAGAAGCAGGTAGGTATTTGTTCCTTTCATTAAGACTTGGGTAATTACTAAAATTTTCAATATGGTAACAGAAATTAACTTAATACATGTATACACACATGTGCGTGGTATGAGACACGACTGAAAAAGTGAATACTGACTAAATATCTAACATTAAGGAACTATTACTTTAGGTTGTGATAAGCAAATGTTTTTTCTCTAATGTTTTAGAGAAATTTTACAACTATAGATTGATAAATATGACATGAGACTTGCTTAAAAAATCATAGGGTGGACAATAGAGACAAGGTTACTATTAGCTTGCAATTGTTAAAGTTGGGTTATAGGTACATGGTGGTAAATTATTATACTCTCTGCTTTTGTATGTTTAAAATTTTTCCATAATAAAATCTTTTTAAAGAAGTGAAGAAATTCAAAAGTAGGAAACATTCACTCATTAGCAGGGACAAGAAGGAAATGAAAGTTTAATAAAATGAAGCCTGCAGAAATGGGGCAGGAAAAGTATACTTTAAAAAGACTATAACAATAAATATATTCTGGTATTCAAGGGGCTCGAGAGTTGAAAAATAACCCAAAATATATGTACTCCAAGATAACCACTAGAAAATATCAAAATATGTACCTTAAAACTTTCTCCTATACTACCGGAACTTTCTTTTCAAAGCAAAACCTTTTATTCTTGACCCTCACTGATCATTAGTATAGCTATATTTTTTAAAATAAATTTATTTATTTAAATTAGTTTCAAGTATACAGTACATTAGTTAGACCTCTACAATGTTCATAAAACCATCCCCCCAATTGCTCCCTCCTTCCCCTGGCCCTCCATTTAGCCATCATATTAATGCTAACTGCATTCCCTCTTCCATGCTCCCCGTGCCCAACTATCAACTACTAATTTGTACTTCTTTAACCCTTCACCCCATTCTCCCAGCCTCCCAACCTCTCCCCTCTGTCGGTCAAACTGTCCACTACATTTGAGTCTGTTTTTGATTAGTTTGTTCTTTTTGTTCCTTAGATACAGCATACAAGTGAAATTATATAGTATCTATCTTTCTCTGACTTATTTCACTCAGCATAATAACCTCTAGGTTCATCCATGTCATTGCAAATGAGTACAGACAGCTATGTTTTATTTCTACGACTCACCTCTTCCTTTTTATTATTCTCTTATCTTCCATACACCTATTTCCCTTCCATTTTAATTTTCAATCATAAATTTCAGACTACAGTAAATAAAGTTGAAACAATAAAAGAGTAAGTAAAGTTGAATACAAAGAGGAGCTATTGGCTTTAGCCACAAATACAATTACTTTCAGTTTAGAAAATCTCTAAACCACATTTCAACATTCAGTAGCTCCTATTTCCATGCAGAAGAGCCCAAACTATGGTACTGGGTATCCATACTAGAAGCACTGCTTCCTAGTATGTACAGCATTTTATTAAGAATTTCGATAGATTTATGTAAACCTCGACCAGTATACATTTAGTCATAGTAGTAAAAACAGAAATTGGACTCCAAGGGCCTGTGTTCTTATTCAGATTCTTGGCAACTACCAGCTGAGTTCATTCATTCAACATGTGAGCATCTAATACATACCAAGCACTGCGGCAGATACAAAAGTGAACATAACAATCATATAAATAAATGGTTACAATGTTTTGACAAGTGCTATGAGAGACATAAAGTTTATAGATGCGCAAAATATTTTAATGAAAAATTAGATGATCTTTCAGTTCCAAAATTCTATCAATTTAAGCTAAATTCCTTTAACCCTCTTTTTAATTAAAAGGAAGTATCTACAGGTGCAATTTTTTTTTAAATAAAAAGACACTGCCTAAGCACTTAAAAATTTGTAATAAAAGTAACAGCTGACATTTATTAAGCACCTAGTTAAATGCCAAGGGATAGGAGCTTTCCAAACATTCTCACTTAATCCTCTCAACAATCCCAAGCAGGAAGTAGCATCATCACCATTTTACAAGATAAGGAAGCAAAAATTCAGAAAGGCTAAAATAACTTACCCCAAATCTCACACATACAGTAAGAGGAAAACTGAAATTTGAATCCAGATCTTCTGATTCCAAAACCTATTCTTTCCACTAAACTATTTCTCTCATTTTCCTTTGTTAAATGAAAACAAAATTTCCATATTATCACCTTAAGAGCACCCAAGAGAAAAAATTTTACGACAGCCACAAAGTACAAAGTTATCAATGACTGTAAGAAATGTTTTTAAACCAGAGTATCTGTTTATGCACCCTCCATAACGGAAGATTACATACAAGAGATTACAAAACTAAAATATAACCAATATTCAAGTTAACAGATAATGTATGACAATACACTCTGAAAGCTAGCCAATAAAAAATGAGATTTTGTGATTTCTTCCATCTGTTTTTCTTTTACACTTGCTTCAACACAATCAACCAAGGAAGGAATGGTGCAGTATATTTTAGTGTATTAATGTCAGTCCACATAATTATTTAAAACCGCATATTACAGTGTATGGGAATACAAAACAAAGTGTATAAATGCTGTCAAATTTTTAAAATGCAACATAAGCCCACTAAGTCTAGAATACCAAATCATCAACAAAATTTAAAGCTATGTTGAAATAATATAAATTATGTTTATTTTTTTGTATAAATTTCATTAAATTCATTTTTTTTTGGTAAAATTTTTTTTCCAGTTCATCAACTTTAACTGCAAATCTGCACCGGCAAACATCTCTGAAAAATAAACTTAACACTTTACAACAAATGAAGGAAAAAAAGAAGAAATAATTTTGAGAACAATTCCAAAGCTCTTTAGCAAAAGAATTTGAACCAACATAAGTCGTCGGATCCTGACAAATTTTTCTTCAGAAGACCTTCAGATTAAAAGTTTTTCCTCTAAATTTCGCCTAACAGCAAATTCTATTAAGAAAAATTAGCTTGAGAAAGCCTTCATTAACTAGTTCAACTAAAAATTTTGTAGTACTTTACGTCTCCTTCATTCGCATTTACCTCTAACGACAAAAGATCAGTTTCAAACGCCCTTAAGGATTCAAGTATATGGTCTATTTCTCCCCCCTACCTTTAACAGGACCCAAGATAGGAATCAGACAAAAATAAACCAACAACGATCCGTTTTCACGATTATTCTGAAAGATCTGGTAATAAATATCAGAGCCACTTATAAGCCCTCTGTGTCCCGCACTGGGTGAGAATTTCTCTGCTTTCATACCCGCACAAGGCAAGCAAGAAACACAGGCCAGCAAAATCCGCTGATTTGTAACATCCACCCACAACCCGACTCCCCCAGCCCCAAACATGCTCTTCTCTCCACGTTTCTTGCACGACACGTCGCTAGCCAAAGGGCTCTCAGCTCAAGCTCCAACGCCTCTCTTCAAGGCCCGATGGGAATGGTTATTCCCTCCTCGGTGCTCCCTCACCACCGTCTGCTCTGGCTGTCTGGGCTGGCGCGGCCTCGGCAAGCCCTGCGCCGATGGGGAAGGGGCCGCCACGGCCTTGCCAAAGGGCTGTTCTTGATCTCTGGCCCAGTGCATCGGCGTCAGACGGCTCTTCCAGAAGCACAGTCCTAGCACGGGTACCCAACCCGGCCCTCCCGGGCAGTCAGGTGAGCGGACGCGGCAACAGGGCAGCCAAGCTTCTCTTCCCATCCCGGGGGTCCCCCATCCTCCTCCCGCCCCCGCCGTCTGCCCGCCGCCATTTTGTGCGCAGCCGCTGCGACACAGATACAATAAGTCGGCCCGGATCTCAGAGGAAAGGCTCAGGACCCCACGCTATGGGGCTCCTGCCTTCCACCCTCTTACTCCCCACAGGGCAGCAGTCCTACCTATGCCTACCCGACTAACAGGCGAATCCCGTTTGCGCCCCACACGATTTAGCACTCAGCCTCCACTCTCGACGCCGAAGAAGCTACCGCCTCCAAAGAGCTGCACGCATGCGCGCCTGTCGAGCCTTTGCGAGCCCTCCTGTGTTCCCCGCGCCTGCGTACCGCCCGCACCGCGCTCGCGTGGAGGCACGGAGAAGGGGCCAGAGCAGCTTAGTTCCGGAAGGGGGTGCTCTTGCGTCTACTCAGGTATCTACTGCAAAACTCAAGTACCGGTGTGAGAGCCTCTGTCTGTTCTGCGCTAGTGCTATCCTAATCATGCGCTTCTCTAATACGTGTATTGTCTCACCTCTTCTACGAAGTCTTCCCTGGTCATTTTGCATTCAATAATACATTAAAATAGGTAATATTCATCTGGCACTTGATATAATGCTTTGTATGGTTACGAATTTACCTGTCTTTATCCTCTTGCCTTATACATTTTTTTTTTGCATCCCTATAGCAGTCATGCAATGGTATATCACAGCCTCTCGAAATGTCAGGAAATTAGAATTAAATTAAAACTTATTGAGTTAAAAGCTTAACATTCTCAAAATCCTTTAATATGTCATTTCGCAACAAAAATATGTGTGGTAGATATTTTTAACCCTCATTTTGCTGATGAAAAACCTTGGGTTGAGAGAACCTGAGTAACTTCTCAAGATTACTTACTGCATCAACGTGAAAACTCAGTCACTGGGCAAAATCTGGGAAAACTCACAAGTCCTGCCTTATGGATATCAAATGAATCACACCACTTACCCTGAGTCTCCTGCATCACTCTTACCTAGCACTCAAGCAGATGTTTTTCTTTATTCACATTAAAATAAGCACAGAAAAAGCTGAAAGAAAAGCTTTTTCTAAAACATCTTACTGGATTTGCCTTTCAAACTAAAAGTCCTGCCTAAGGCAACAAGCCAAAAACCACAAAGAGAAAGCCAACACGCTCTCCCAAAACTCCAAATAACCAATATTAAAAATGACATGTTTCCCTCCATACATTTCTTTATTTCATTCAAATATACACAAACATGTTATCTGCATGTAATGGGGAAAATTCTTTATCTTTTCCAAAAATTTACGCATTAGCCTACTATATACTTTTCTGATTACTGACGTGTCTCCAAGTAAACCATATATATTCTCTTTTTAATTGAGGCAGAATAGTCATTGTATGGCTCCATCATCAGTTATTCACCCTGTTATAGAACACTGAAGTTGTTTTCAGTCTTTTTGATACTACAAATATTACCGTATACAAACAGCCTTACAAACTGATATTTTTATTTCTAAATACTAGATAGAATCCCAATAGTAAGACTGTGTGACTAAAAGACATATATATGTATTATGTATATGATTTACATATGTGTGTATATATATATAATTTTAGTAGACATTGTTAGAATACTTTCCAAAGAGTTTATTACACTGTACAAATTCCACTCCCGCTAAATACATAGGAGAATGACCATTTATACATAACCTCTTTAGATATTTTATGATATCCGATTTGATTAGAATTTCTCTCCTTCACAATCATTTTTGTAATTTATATTCTCCTAGAAAAGCATTCATGTCATCTAGGTTTTCAAATTAATTTCCCTCAAGTCGAGCAAAGTAACCTCTTAAAATCCTCACATTTCCTTGATTTTGCCCCCTTACAAGGCTTTGTTTATTTCTGTGGCACTTATCACCTTCCATTATACCACAGAATTTATTTTTGATTGTTTCTCATCTGTCTCTCTCCACTAGAACATGAGCTTTATGGTGTCAGGGATATTTATGTTTTCTTCACTGTTTTATTTCTAATACCTTGAATGATACTTAGCACACAGTAGAAACTCAGTATGTATTTAATGAAAGAATGAATGACAATAACGGGTAAAAACGTGCATGTGTGTGTGTGTACATTTAAGAAACTGTTGAGCATTCTTTTAGATCTGGAAATCTGTAAATTGAAAGATGCTCATCAATATCCCTAGCATCATTAAGAAATAAAAATTTTTATCTTAGAGTCTACTATATCCATGCTATTCCAAACTTTTATGTCTTCTGGATTCCTTGGACCACTTACAGAAATTCTCATTCCCATCTAAAAATGTCAATATTCTTGACAGAAAAAAAGCTATCCTAGCCTACATCTTCTTCTTACAATAATTTTATCCCACAGTTCTCCATTCTCTTCTATTACCCACTCCATTTTCTGATTGGCCAGACAACAAGTACGGAGAAGCTCTATCCAGAGCTCAGTTTCTACCTGCTCAGCACAGTTACTACTCAATGCCTGAAAGTATTACAAAAAAGAATAGTCATCACGAACTCGTTCCTGTGATTTATTAACATTAGTGGGGCTTTGTCTCAAGGACATAAAGAATCTCTTCACCATTTCATCTCAAATGCAAACATCCTAATAAATAGGATTTGGGGGCAACTATTGCTCTCCTTCTGTATTTAAAATCCAAATCTAACTATTGGGATAAACACAGGGCCATAATCAAAGTTTGAGAAGCCGTATAGCCATTTCACGTCATGCAAAAGAACATAACTATCAAGAAAACTTAGTTCTTATTGATACTTGAATTTTGCAGCATTTGTGTCAGACTATTAGGTGTGTACCCAGATATAGTATATATAGAAGTTTAGAAACCAAGTCAAGAAAAGCAGTTATTGTCCTGGGTTCTTATCAAAGCTAGTACAATTGTGACCAAATTTGATGAAAAACATTAATCTACACATCCAAGAATTTCCAAGTAATATAAAGAAATCCACACACATACACACACACAAAAAAATCATAGTAAAATGCTGAAAGACAAAGAATTTCGAAAGCAGCAAGACAAAAATGACTCATCACATGGTGATTTCTCATCAGAAACAACTGGAGGCCAGAAATAGTGGAATGACATATTCAAAGTGTTGAGGTGGGGGGGGAACTGTCAACCATGAATCTTATAGCTAGCAAATCTATCTTTCAAAAATGAAAGTGAAATACAGTCATGTGTTGCTTAATGACAGGGATATGTTCTGAGAAATGTGTCGTTAGGTGATTTTGACATTGTGCAGATATTGGAGAGTGCATTTACACAAACCTAGATGGTATAGCCTACTACACACCTAGGCTACAAACCTGTACAGCATGTTACTATACTGAATACTGCAGGCAACCATAACACAGTGGTAAGTATTTATGTATCTAAACATATCTAAACATAGAAAAGGTACAGTAAAAATACTATATAAAAGATAAAGTATGTGTGTTCACATATGTGTATTGGAGAGGCAGGAAGAGGGCTATGGAGAGGAGGTGACTTCTCCTTAACACCCTCACCAACTCCAGGCCCCAGCTACACACAGGGACAGCGAGGGTGGACAACATGCTCAGCCTCCTCATCTATTTAAACCACCCAAAGCTAGCAGTAAATTCAACATTAGTCAGGCTCAGCCTTTTCTTTCAATGTAGCAAGCAAACTTTGTTTATAATCCATTATATTCTTATGGGACCAACATTAGACAGTACATCATTGACCAAAATGTCACTATGTGGCACATGACATTCCAGATAAACAAAACCTGAGAGAATTTGTACAAGAAGACCTATATTTATCCAGAAATGCTAAAGGAAGTCATTGAAGTAGAAAATAAGAGACCCTAAAAACAATTCAAATCCTAATAAAAAAGAAAGACACCAACCAGTAAAAGTAACTATAAAAGACAATATAAATGCATATTTCTTTTCCTTTCTTAACATAAGTGATTTTTAAAAGTACTTATAAAACAACAAGTATGTAATCGTATTTTGATTTTTAACAGAGAGAAGTGTAATCCATTAGACAATCATAGCACAAAGGAATTGAGTGGGAGCAAATCTGTATTGCAGTAAGGTAGTGATACTCGGTGGTAACTTGAAAACACAGGAACAAATGAAGAGAATCAAAATTGGTAAATAAGAAAGTTACAAAAACAAACTCTATAAATATATACCTGCTCATCTTTCTTCTCTCGACTTCTTTAAAAGACATAAAATTATATAAAGTAATATTTATAACAATTTATTTTTGAATTTTTAACACATATTAAGTAATATGTATTAAAAAGTAGCACCAGTCTATGGCCATGCTACCCTGAACGAGCCCAATCCCACTTGATCTTGGAAGCTGAGCAGGGTCGGGTCTGGTTAGTACTTGGATTGGAGACCACCTAGGAAGACCAGGTGCTCTAGGCATAAAAAATAAAAAATAAGAGATTGTAAGCTGACAAGGTCCTTGCAATCTGTGAGGTCAACCAAGGGTTGCCTCGCCTAAAAAAAAAAAAACTAGCACCAAATGGGAAGATGCAATAGAGCTATATGAGAATAATGCCTTTAAATATCACTACAATTAAGTTAGTATAAATCTGAAATGGATTCTGAAAAGTTAAGATATATGTGTAAAACCTAAAGCAATGACTAAAAAATAATTTTTTAAATACCTATATAATAAAAAAGTCATTAAAAGAATGTTATACTACAAAAGATTCATAATGCAAAGAAAGCAATAAAGGAAGAATTGAGGGAAAATGTCAGGAGACAAACATTAAATGAAAAATAAAATGGCAGACATAAATCCAACCATATCAATAATAACACTAAATGTGAAGGGATTAAGGTATCCAATCAAAAGGCAGAAATTGTCGGACTCGATAAAACGTATGTCCAACTACATGTTGTCTACAGGATACACAATTTAGATTCAAAGATACAAATAGGGTGAAAGTAAAAGGGTAGAAAAACATATATTAAGTCAATAACAATAATAAAAATCTGGATGAGACATTTTATTTTGCCCTTTGTTATGAATTTGATGGTGTGAAAGGAGTTAAATTCAACTCTGTAGAGAAGGTCTTTCTTAGGCCTTACATACTTTTTCTTAGGTACTCTGTTGTTTTAAATCATTAAGCAATCATCTGGGCCAGAAAATTCCTCTCACCTTCTCTTCCAACTCTTTCTAAAATACACCTCTACAAACAACAGCCAAGTTCTTCTATACCGCCGACTCATCCAAACACACATCTTGACTCTCTTAACAAGCCTGAAGTAAATAAACCATTCATAAAAAAAAAGCTGAAGTGGCTATACAATATTAGACAAAATTGGCTTTATATAAAATCAGTGTTAATATACCAAAAAAATAAGAATAAAGAAATAACCAAAAAAGTGATTATCTGGGTAAATACAACAGTCTATTCTCCACTTTAGTTCCTTAAATATATTTGATGTTTGAAAGCAAAAATTATTGTCTGCTGGTAGTTCTAACATATTTAGATGTTATATAAAAGACAACTATAGCATATAGAGGAAAGAACGAATAGGCCTACACAGTGGAATGCTGCTATGTTCCAATTAAAGTGATAAAATATTAATTGTAAGTAGACTGTAAAAATCTTAGTACCCTTAGAAAAACCATCATACAAAGGGAAGTAGAAAAACACTATCTGAAGAGATATACTCAAAATCACAATAAAAAAATTAGAACAAAATACTAAAAAAAGTTAAAATGTTCCAAAAGAAGGCAAGAAAAAGCAAACGAGAGTCAAGAATAGAGGGAACAATAGAAAAAAATAACAAATTGGTATTCTTAAATCCAAACATATTAATTAAATTAAATGGTCTAATCAAACTGATTAAAATGGAGATTATCAGGATGAATAAAACCTATGACCCAAGTACAGTAGGCGCTTCCCCCTTATCTTTACGGGATATGTTCCAAGATCCTCAGTGGATGCCTGAAACCACAGATTATTTCATATATATATATATATATAGGTATGTATATATATATGTATTATTTCATATATATATATAAAGGTATGTGTGTACAGAAAAAAATATAATATAATATATTTTTTTCTGTACACACATACCTTTGATAAAGTTTAATTTATTAGGCCCAGTAGAATATTAACAATAACAAATAATAAAATAAAACAATTATAACAATAAGTTATGTGAATGTAATCTCTTTCAAAATATCTTATTGTACTGTACATACTTTCTTCTTATAACAACGTGAGATGATACAATGTCTATGAGTGAAGTGAGGTGAATGACATAAGCATTGTGATTAGCATTAGTCTGCTATAAGGGTTGCTCGAACACAAACACTGTGATACCTCCACAGTTGATCTGATTTCAGAGACCGCTAAGTGACTGACGGGCAAGTAGCATGTACAGCATGGATATGCTGAACAAAGTTCCCACGAGGGACAGAGCAGGATGGCACAAGATTTCATCACCCTACTCAGAACTGTGCTCAATTTAAAACTAATAAATTGTTTACTTCAGGAATTTTCTATTTAATATTTTTGGACCAGAGTTGACTACAGGTAACTAAAACTGAGGAAAGCAAAATCACAGATAAGAATAGACTACTGTATATGTTTGCCTGCAAGGAATTTACTTCAAATATAGAGGTATAGGTAAGCTAAGAATAAAAGAATAGAAAAAGATATACCATGTAAATGTTAATTTAAAAAAAAACAAGAGTCTGTATTAATATTGCACAAAGTAGACCAGAGCAAAGAAAATTAACATGAAAAAAGAAAAGCATTTCATAGTGTTAAAAGAGTCAAGTACAAAGAAGACATAAAAGTCCTAAATGGGTATGCATCTAACAGCTTAAAAATACAGGAAGCATTATAGTTGGAGACTTCAACACTCCTTTCTCAGCAATAGATAAAACTAGCAGTCAGAAAAAAAAAGCAAAGATACAGAAGAACTGAATAACATTGTCAACCAGCTGCATCTAATTGTCCTGTATAGAGCACGCTATCCAACATCAAAAGAATATACATGCTTTTCAGGTGCATAGGGAACGTTTACGAGATAGGCCATATCCTCTGTCATAAAGCAAATGAACAAATATAAAATAATTGAAATCACACAAAAGATGTTCTCAGACCATTACTGAATTAAACTAGAAATCAATAACAGGTAATACAAAATCTCCAGATACTGGGAAATTAAACCACATACTTCTAAGTAATCCACAGATCTAAGAAAAAGTCTCAAGAGCAGCTTGAACTAAATGAAAATCCATTCTATCAAAATTCAGAGGGAAATTTTTAGCACTAAGAGTTTATATTAGAAGAAGAAAGGTATCAAATCAGTAATCTAATAATCTTCTTCCTTAAGAAACTAGAAAAAGAGCAGCAAAATAAATCCAAAACAAGTGGAAGGAAGGAAATGATAAAAAGAGCAGAAATCAGTGGACTAGAAAATGAAAAAACAGAGCAACCAGTGAAATCCAAAAGCTGGTTCTTTGAGAAGATCAATATAATTGATAAACCGCTAATGAGACTAACCAGGAAAAAAAGAATGAAGACTCAAATTATCAGTGTCAGAAATGAAAGAGGTAACATGAGTACAAATATCAAAAGGAACAAATTAAGGAATATTATGAGCAACTTTATGCCAATAAATTCTACGATTTTCATGAAATGAACCAATTCTTTGAAAACTACAAACTACCAAAACTAACCCAAAATTAAATGGACAACATGAATAGTCTTATAACTATTAAATAAATTGCAGTTGTAGTTAAAACCTTCCAGGAAAGAAATTTCCAGGCCCACATGGTTACACAGGTGAATTCTACCCACTGTTAAAAGGAAAAATAACTAATTCTACACAATCTCTTCTAGAAAGTAGAAGATGAAGGAACACCCTCAAATGGATCACAAATTTAAATGTAAAGCATAAAACTATAAATCTTTTGGAAGGAAACATAGTGGAAAATCTTCATGAGGAAAGAAGAATTCTTAGACATGATACCAAAACCATAATCTAGAAAACAAAAAATTGCTTAATTGGATTTTGCCAAAATAAAAACTTTTGTTCCTTAAAACAGGGGTCTGCAACCCCCAGGCCGTGGACTGGTACCCGACTGTGGCCTGTTAGGAACAGGACGCAGAGCAGGAGGTGAGAGGTGGGCAAGTGAGCAAAGCTTCATCTGTATTTGCAGCCACTCCTCACTAGCATCACTGCCTCAGCTCTACCTCAGATCACCAGGCATTCGATTCTCATAGGAGTGCCAGTCCCTGGTGGCAAAAAGGTTGGGGACTGCTGCTTTAAAGGAAGGAAATGATAAAAAGAGCAGAAATCAGTGGACTGTTGAGAGGATGAAAAGACAAGCTACTGATTGGGAGGAAATATTTGTACATCACATATCCAACAAAGGACTTGTATCGAGACTAGAAAAAGAAGTCTTAAAATTCAACAATAAGAAAACAACCCAATTAAAATATGGGCCATGGACATGAATAGACATTTCACTAAAGAGGAGATAAAAAAATATTCGACATCATTAGCCATTAGGGAACGTAAATTAAGACCACATTGAGATACTATTATACACTTATTAGAATGGCTAAAACTTGGCAATACCAAGGGCTTATAGGAAATGGAGCATAAGGTATTATCAAATATTGCTGGTGGAAATGCAAGATGGTACAGAAACTCTAGAACAAAATGGGCATTTTTCTATAAAGTTAAACAGACATTTACTGTATAGCTGTTCCCCCTTACATGAGTGTAGCTTTTCATAGTTTCAGTTACCCACAGTGAACCCTGGTCCAAAAATATTAAATAAAAAATTCCAGAAATACACAATACTTAAATTTTAAATTGCACGCCATTCCGAGTAGCATGATAACATCTCTGGCTATCCTACTCCATCCTTCTCGGGATACGAATCATCCCTTCATCTAGCATATCCACGCTGTACACGCCACCAGCCCATTAATCACTTATTAACTGGTTATCAGATCAATTGCCGCAGCATCACAATGCTTGTGTTCCAGTAACCCTTATTTTACTTAATGATGGGCCCAAAGCACAAAGTTTATGATGCTGGCAATTTGCATATGGCAAAGAGAAGCCATGTGGGGCTTCATCTAAGTGAAAATGTGGACATAGTACAATAAGATATTTTGAGAATGACCGCATTTATATAAGTTTTATTATGGTATATTGTTACAATTATTCTATTTTATTGTTGTTGTTAATCTCTTACTGGGCTTAATTTATAAATTAAATGTCATCATAGGTATGTATGTATAGGTAAAAACACACTGTATATAGGGCATGGTACTATCTGTGCATATGTTTACAAAAAAATCTGTACACGAAGATCCATATCAGGTTTATTTGTAACAGCCCTAAATTAAAAACAACCCAAATGTCTTTCAGTGGATGAATTGATAAGCAAACATTGGTACATCCATACCTTGGAACACTACTCAGCAATAAAGGAACTCGAGAATAGAACAAATTACTGATACTTGAAACAACTTGGACGAACCCAAGACATTATGCTGGGTGAAACAATCCAGTCACGAGAAGTTACATGCTACATGATTCCATTTATATGACATTCTTGAAAACACTAAATTGTAATAATGGAGAGTAGAGCAGCAGTTGTCAGGAGTTATGAGTGGAGGGAGACTGTGACCACAAAGGGTTAGCACAGGGAGGTTTTTTGAGTGGTGAAACTATACCTTATTCTAATTACAGTGGTGGTTACACACACTTATACATGTGTTAAAATGCAAAGAACTGCACATGAAAAGAGAAAAAAATCAATTTTTCTTTATGATAATCTAAAAAATAAAAACTAGCGTGACTAGAATATCATTATGGACTGAACGCTTGTGTCACCCCCGAAATTGGTAAATTGGAACCCTAACCTTTAATGTGATAGTATTAGGAGGTGGAACCGTTAAGATGTAATTAGATCATGAATGAAATTACTGTCCTTGCAAAAGCCCTCTGTCTGCCATTTAAGGAAGAAGACAACACGAAGACAACATGAAGACAACACGAAGACAATGGTCAGTGAGTTAGAATAGGGCTCTCACCAGGCTGGCACCCAAATCTCAGACTGCCATCTTCCAGAACTGTGAGAAATAAATTTTTGTTTATAAGCCACCCATAGTATGATATTCTGTTACAGCAGCCTAAATTAAAACATATTAAAAACAATTTATAGAAATAGAAATGCAAACAGCCAATTTAAAAAAATGTTCCAATTAATTAGTAGTCAAAGAAATGCAAATTAAAACAGCAACAAGATATTGTTCACTTAATCAGATGGGCAAAAGTGAGAAAGACTGATAGTATCAAGTGGTGATGAGGAAGTGGAGAACAGAGCAACCTCATATGCTGGTGAATATGAAAACTGGCAGAGCCTTTTTTAGAGGGCATCTCCTGGCATCTTAAAGAATATGCAGATATCCTTTAAACCAGATAGTATAATTCATTTAAGCAATTCCAGTGCTTACCACAGTGCCTGGTATATGAGAAATTAGTAAGCATGTGCTAAAAGGATAAAAGAAGGCACAGAGTAAACATACATTAGTAAAAACTGAGCTCATCAGGTAAGGTTTCCTGGAAGAGTGGAAAGATTGAGCTGAATCTTCAAGGATGGCTAGGGTAAAGGGAAAAAAGAAAGGATGTTCTAAGAGAAAGAAAAGCTGAGACATACATAGTGGCTCAAGAGGCAGAATAAATATGGTAAATTGGCATCAGCCAGGCTTCGATGAAAAAGAAGAGTAGAAAGTTGGAGAGTGAGAAATGGAAATTTCTTCATGTGGAGGGGTCTACCTCCCCCTTTAGGGCCCAAATTAAATTCCGCTTCATCCTAGAAACTTCCCTATACTCCGAATCAATTGCTAGCTCCATTGCACTTCCATAGCCTCTGAGGGAAAGCTCTTTTTCAGTGGTTCTCAAACTTTATCCTGCATCAGAATCGCCCGGTGGGTTTATTAAAACACAGATTGCTGGCCCCACCCCCAAAGTTTCTGATTCAGTAGGTCTGGGGACCACAGTTACTGTCCTAGTAAAAATGCCTCCTTTGAATTGCTAAAATACCATTACAGTGAGCAGCTGTTATTTTTGCCTTCCTAGCATTCATTTTCCCTCCTTCCAGTAAACAAACCCTCGTCCAGAGGGGAACAACTTCTAAGTAGTTTAGGTGTGGCTGGTCTGCTTTCCCTGACCATAGTAGACACATGACCCAGGCCTGACCAATAAAAATATTCCATTCCCATGACCACAGTAATTGATTCAAGAATGAGAATGTAGCCAGTTAGAATCTTCCCCGGGATTCTTCTGCCAGAGTTATCAGAGATGATGCTCTCTTTCTGCTGAGGTTGCTGATTAAGATGTGAGTATTGAGCTTCTGGTGGCCCTCATGACTACTAAATGGAGAAAACCTGTTAAAAAGAAAAGGAGAACGTAGATGACTTTACTCGAGCCCTTATATCCAGCCATGCCCAAAGCCAGACTGTTCCATAGCCTTCTCAGTTCCGTATATCAATAAACTCCCACTTTCCTTAAGCTGGTTTGAGTTGGGTGCTTGTCACTTGCAAACTAGAGTCCGTACTAATATGTAAATTGATAACAGAAAAGGGGTGGAGTGGCAATGATAGGCCTTAAAATATGGGCTGCAATGAGGATTTCTCTATCTCTAGTTGGGAAGTAATAACCCTTATTTTGTGATTACAAGGGAGCTAGTTAAACTGCTGTAACTTCGAACGCTGACTTTGTGCCTATCAAACCTAAATATTTAAAGGCTTTTAGAAATAGTTTAGATGTGAACACATGACCTAAGTTGGTCCAATCAGACTAAGAGAAAGTATTTGTTTTATTTCAGTGGAGAGTCTTTCCCTGCCTCTACCCTAAGACATTACCAAGGAAGCCTCTGTCCTTTATAGTTACTGGCAGCTCCCTTGCCACCACGAGAAGCCAGCATTAGGATGAAGCCTCCATTAAGAACAGCAGAGAGGAATAAACCTGGGTCCATAATGACATGAGCGAGCCACTGCTGATCTTTACCAGTTTGAAGGCCACCCTACTGCTGGACTCCAGTTATACAATACAATAAATCTACTTGGTTTTCTGTATTTCAAAGTCAAAAAGTATCCTAAATCATATAATCGACTACTTCTGACATCGAATTTTTGCAAGAAAGAACAATCTTCAGTCAAATTGGTCCATCTGAAAGCAAATAGGAAATACCATCAAGCGTAGCAAAGAAGTATCTTTATTGCCTACAGACCAATCCGAAAATGGGTATGAGTCAGATAATCACTAACCTTACTAGGTTGGAAAGTCAAAATTTCTGCCAAGCTAAATTAAGGAAGACACAATGAGAGATCTGAAAGGACCCAGGAAGACCCAAAGAACCAAGACAGCCTGAAGGGCCAAGGTCTCTCCTGTCTCCTCCCATCCCACCCCAAACCACTCTAGGTGAAACAAAGGTAATAACCAGTCTCTAGAATGCAGACTGGAGGCAAGGAGGAAGATAAACTGTGCTTCCCTACCTCAAATATTTCCCAAGACAGAGGCCAAGACACGTAGTTAAATTGAGTGAAGGAGCTAAAAGAGAAAGAAGCTTATTCTTATAAGGAACAGAAATGAGAAATGGGTATTCAAATTCAGTATTGATGTGGATGGGATGCAGCTTTTCTGGAAGGCAATTTAGCTTAATAAAAACTTTTTAAATAAAATGTCTCTACCCTGGTTACAGAAATTCTACATTTAGGAATTGATCCTAAAGAAATTGAAGACTAACTACAGATATGTTCATGTGTTATTTAAAGTGGCCAATCATTGGAAACAATTTTGTCCCGAAATTACCAAAGTTATGTCTCTTTCATTTCAATTCCCTTCTTTCAATGCCAAGCACTGTGCTAAGCAGTGAGGATACAACAGTACACATCAAGGGCAAAAAATTGAGTGTTCAGAAACTTTTATACCAATTTGACAAGCAGTTTTATGTCTGCTAAATGTAATAATGTATTTTGTATATTTTGGGAGGTTTTTTCCCCCCACTAATTTATTTTTATTGTATTTTACAAAGATTGGTCTGTGAAAGATCAGAGGTTTTTAAAACCTGGTCCTTCACCACATACTTTAAGAAGAACTGGTGTGGAGAATTTATAAGGCAAGGGCATGACTGGGTACAGGAAACCAGTTGGTATGGCCAAAGATTACGGCATAGCCTAAGATGTTGACAGTGAAGAGACTAAGAAATGGAAAGACTTAAGATATCTAGGAGGAAAATTTGGTATGATTTGGTAATATAGTAGATATGGGGAGAGGCGAAGCATGTATCAATGGTGATTGCTAAGTTTATGGCCCATTCAGTGCAACAGATATTGTCATTCACTTAGATAGGGAATACTGGAAGACTGCCAGGTTTGGGGGAGGGGGATTCATTAGTTCTGTCTAGCTTAAATACGCAATGTTTGCAGTATCTCAAACAAGTAGAAATGCTAAATAGGCTATAAGAAACCTAGGCTGGGACTCGGAATAGGCTTATGAGATGTAAATTTGGAAGTCATTGACATGTACCTAATAACTGACACTGGGAGCCATCCAAGAGACAACCCGGGGAAATATTACTGAGTGTGAGAAGAGAAGATGGTCAAGGCCAAGTGTTGAGAATAGGCAACATTTAATGACAATGAAAAAAAGGATGAGTTTGCAGGACAAACCACGCAATTGTTTTATATTGTTGTAGCGGCCAGCCCCCGAAAGACACATGGACCACCAGAAATCAGTGAGTTATAGGAAACACACTCTTTATTCAACCAGCTGGGTCTGCCAGGGGTACGCAGACCCCAAATTAAGCAGCCCCGAAATGTAGAGGTACAGGGTTTCTAAGCCCTAAATCCCATTCCTCATTCTGTCTTAAACACAAAGGTCTATTTTTCTCCTATTCACTACCTATCAACCCACAGGTCAGGTGTGCAAGCTGGGGTACAGAAGCAGAAAGCTTATTGTTAGAATGTTATGTTCCCATGGGTGATAGCCAAGCAGTAATTTTCCAGCCAGCACAATGTCTGTATAATAGAATATTATTCAACAAATAAATTTTTTAGATTTGTAAGATTAACCGAAAAAGTTTAAAGTATTCATAGTATGTTCCTATTTTTAAACAGAAAAAATATATATATATGTAACCTTTTATCCAAAAGTATATGTCATAAAAAGCCTGGTGTCAACCGTGAGAGTTTGAGGGATTTTCTTTCTGCTTTGTTTTATTTTTATTTTCATATTCTTTTTATAATGACCAGTTTTTCCCCTGCGCCAAAGCAAACATTTAAAATTTTATGTGTGTATTAGGATTCCGTTCTCAGATTTAAAATTTTACCTGAAACACAGAACATATATAAAATAAGGGCCCTCGAGTTATGACTAAAGATTGCCAAAGTCACATAAAGGTTCTCCGAAAATACAACCTCTTAGGCATGCTGAATTTGCATTTTTTTCCTGGCCTGGCCCCTATCGCAATTACATACTAGCACCATGAAAAGAAATAACTTAGCAAAAAATTTCACAAAATAGAAAGTGTGAAAACATTTTAAAGAGGAAATGCATCTAGGAAAATACCTGTAATTCATATTATAAAGGACTATATCCCCTATATAGCACCTACAAATCAATAAGGAAAAAAATAATAGTAAAATGGGCAAAGGATATGATGAAGAAAGATGCACAGATGGCTATTAAGCATATGAAAAGATGCTCAACTTCACTTATTTAAGGAAATGTAAGTTGAAACTGATGCAGGACAGGGCAAATTTCCCTGAGTTGGTGGGGAGCCCAAGCCCTGCACTGAGAGAAGAAGAGGGTCCTCTGGCAGAGAGTCTAGAAAGAATTCAACATACACAGCAAAGTTTGAGTCAAAAGGAAAGTTTATTAGAAAAGATGTAACACTCCACAGACAGAGCATGATCTCCTCACTGAGGCAGAGAGTGAGAGGGACCAAGAGAGACGAGGACAGTGACAGAGTGGAGTACCGAGAGAAAGACAATGAGAGACCCTGAGTGCTTGGGTAATTCAGTTTATACATCATTCTTTAGTTCCTGTGAGTTATAGTTTAAAAGACTTTGTTAACCCATTTCCTTTGATATGGAAATATAGTGAGGAAGCAGAAGAGTATGTAGCATGAAAAGGTAAGAATATATAGAGTGAAAGGCTTCCTGGCATTTCCCCAGGCTTTAATCCACAGGTTCCCCATGGTTTTAGCCATAGGGAATGAATGATTTTATTTTGCGTAGGGCAGCCACTTAAAGACTCTTGTTTTTCCTGTTTCCCCTTCACGGATGTGGGGAATGGGCTGTTAGCAATCCCAGTAGAAATTTTCCTTTGTTGTGCAAGTGTCCTCCTGGCCTGGCTACAGGGCTGATCAGCATATCGCAGTCTCTGAATATAGCTTGATTAACATTTTTAATTATCTTGCCTCCTCCCTACATTAAAACTACAAGGAGCTACCACATTTCCCTTAGCAGATTAGTATAGATCAAAAAGTATGACTATGTTGGTTAGACTGTGGGTGTAAATTGTTGCGATTTCTTTCTGTGAAAGACAATTTGGCGATATGTATTCAAAATTACAAAAGCGCATGCTCTTTGAAACAGCAATTTCACTACTAGGAATTTATACAGCGGATGTGCTCATAATCGTACAAACATACAAGACTATTCATCAAGCACTATTTATTATTGCAAAAAATTGAGAACATCCTAAATATCTGCCAATAAGGAATTAAACTATGGTACATCCATCCAATAAAAATACTACGAAGTTGTAGAAATGAGCAAGGAATCTATTTGTATAATGATCAGGAATGATCACTGAACTATAGTTAGTGAAAACTAAAATATTAAAGGCAGAACACTGTGTATAGTGGGTGGCTAGAGTATATCCTTTGTTAAAAAGAAAACTACGGGCCCAAAATGGCATCACTTGTGCTAAAGCCCATGATATCAAACCTAGACTTACTGTAGTGACCTCACCTTTAGAAACAATAGGTTAAGGATAAGACATGGTACGTGCTAACCGCCATGTCTCACTTCTAGTTAGTTATCTGCTAAAAATTTATTAACTAAAGGGATTTACTGGCCGGATCACTGCCTATAGGTACAAAATATTTTAACAATGACGCATTCTGCTTCTGTACCCCTGCTTGCTTACCCACCTCTTAGTTATCAGTTAATGAATGGAGGAGATATAGTCTTTTGTGTAAAGATTAAGGATGTGGGGGATGGAATCGAGGGCTCAAAACCTTTGTGCCCCTGCGTCTCGGGGCTGCTCCTTTGCAAGGACAGCCGCCGGCTAATAAACTGTCTCTTGGATTAGAGCACTCGAGTTGGGCCTGGTTATTTCGGTCACAACATTACTACCTCACCTAACTGAAGTTTCAACCTTCACCAGAAATATATTAGTTAACCCATTTGGAATTTTCTAATCAAAAACCGGTAAGGTAATCCGTGACTTGAGCCCTCACTCCCACCCCCTACCCCAAAGAAGAGGCAATCTGCACAATAAAACCCTTGCCATTCCCTTCTCCAGCAAAAGATGTCCTGGACTGAAAACAATCTTTTCTTTTCTTTTGCTAATAGTCCTCTTGCCTCAGCCTTCTTCTTATAAAAACCTTTTATTATGTACAACTCCTTTACGTATCCTTCTAGTTGCTGAATGGGATGCTGTCTGATTCATGAATCACTTAATAATACCAGTTAGATCTTCAAATTTACTCGGTTGAATTCTGTACTTTAACACCTTTTAAATTTGAACCATGTAAATACATTGTCTATTGAATATAATTTTTAACGAGAATGTAATAAGAAAATAAGGTTCTCTCAAATTTAAAGCTAGGGGAGACAGAGGGAGAGAGAGATTAAAGTCAAAAAAGATAGATGCCTATTGCATTAGTTTCCTAGGGCTGCAATAACAAACCACAAACTAGGTGGTTTAAAACAACAGAAATTTATTCTCACAATCAGGAGGCCAGAAGTCCAAAAGCAAGGTGTTAGTAGTGTTAGTTTCTTCAGAAAGTTTTGAGGGAGAAAATATGACATGCCTCTCCTAGCTTCCAGTGGTTGCTGGCAATCCTTGGCATTCCTTGGCTTGTAGATACATCACTACAATTTCTGCCTCCATCTTCACGTCACCTTCTCTTTGTGTCTGTATCACCATCCGCCTCTCATTAGGACACTTCCATTGGATTTAGGACCCACCCTAATCCAGTATGATCTCATCTTAATCCTTAGTTACAAATGCAAAGATCCAAATTCCAAATAACATCACATTCTCAAGTTCCAGGTAAACAAAAATTTTGAGGGATACTATTGAACCCACTATACCCATTATTCCTGCTTTTTTTTTGGCATTACATCCAAAGTCCTAGCTAATGAAGAAAGACAAAGGGAAAAATGGTATAAAGATGAAAAAATAGAATTATCACTCTTTGAAGATGATATAACTGCGTACATAGAAAACTCCAAAGAATCTACAGATAAATAACTAGAATTAATAAGATATTTTAACAGAGTAACAGTATAAGATTAATTACAAAATCAATTGCATGTCTTTACATCAACTAAAAAGTCAGAAAATGTAATTTAAAAATATTTATGGTAGTGATAAAAATTTAAGGTACCAAGAGTAAATCTTTTAAATGATATATATACAAGATTCTGTGTGAAGAAAATTACAAAACTTCATTGAAAGATATTAAAGAAGATCTAAATAAATATAAGCTATATATTATGTTTACAGGCAGTAACATTTAATATCACATATATAGCACTTCTCTCCTAAATACATGTATAAATTCAATGGAATTTCAATCAAAACCTCATCTACACATTTTTTGGAATTTGATAAGCTAATTCTAAAATCTATGTGGAAGAATGATGGGCCAATAATAACTAAGACTCTCCTATGGAAGAATAATAAGGAAAGCACTGCCCCACCAGATATCAAGAAGCAGTGAAAGTTATATAAGAAAGTGTGGCATTATGCAGAAATAGACAAAAACTAACGAACAAAAAAGCTCAGAGAAAGACCTAAGCAATCTCACAGCATATCCCCAAATCCGTCTCAGGTAGATTAGATACTTAAAAGTGAAAGGCAAAACTTTAAACCTTTTATAAAAAAGATAAAGGTATCTTTATGGCCTCAGGATAGAAAAGAATTTATACAACACAACACAAACAGAGAAGAGAAATATTAATGAACTTAACTGAGAATTAAAACTGTTTAATAAAAGATATCAACAAAGAGGCTGAAAACTAAGTCACAAAGTGGAAGAACATTTATCATACAAGTAATTAAGAAAAGTTTATATCTGAATTTATAAAGAACTCCTGAAAATCAATAAAGTATTAAACAATCCAGTTGAAAAACCAGTAAACGATTTGACGAGACATTTCAGATGGGGAAATATAAATAGCCAATAGAAATCTGCTCAATCTCCATTAATAATCCATAAATCGCCAATGAAACCTCAATGAGATTCATTCCTTTCGGTCAACAAATATTTATTAAAGTCTACTATGTGCAAGGTATTGCTCCAAACTCTAGAGATGTAACAGTGAGCAAGACATACAAAATTCCTGCCCTTGTGGAGTTTAGTTTCTAGTGGTGAAAGATAGTGGTATTAAGTGCTATGGAGAAAAATTAAGCAGTGAAGGGGGATAGGGAGTGGGGGAGAGGCATGTCAAATTTTTTAAAGGATGGACTGGGAAGGCCTCATAGAGAACCTGACAATTGAGTAAAGATCTGAAGGAGGTAAAAGAGCAAATCATGGGGCTGCGAGGGTAGAAGGGAGAAATTTCCAGGCAGAAGGAAAAATAAGAGCTAGTCCAAAGTAACACGAAGGAGGCAGAAGTGCCTGGAGCAGAGACCATTTTGTACATATCAGCCAAAAAAAAGCCAAATGTCGGTGAGGATATGGAGTAATATAAACTCTTGTACACAGCCAATGGGAAGGCACATAGATAATAATCACTCAGTAGTTCTAGCATTACCCTCCTAGAATATGTAGCCTAGAAAATATACTATTGAACATGCAAACCAGAACACAGGTACAAAATGTTCATAGCAGCACTGATTTTTTAATAGCAAAATTGAAAGTCTTCTTGAATTTAATACCAATTTTCATTAACAGAAGAAAGGCAAAATAAATGATATATTCACATAATAGACCACTATATAGTAGTTAAAATGAATGAACTCCAGCCAAATATATCTACATGGATGAATGTCAAGTATATAATGATGACTGGAAAAAAATCAAGGCGCAAACGATATAATATGATTCTGTTAATGTAAAGTTTTCAAACATGCAAATCTAAGCAATACATTGTTTATGAATACGTCCATAAATGGTAAAATATTTTTTAATGTAAGAGATCAAAAATTCAGATGGGGAAGTACAGGGAGTGGCATGGATTTCTTAGGGATGTAAGGGGCTTCAAAAGTATTATTAATGTTCTATCTCTTCGACTGAGTGGCATTAATTTTATATTTGTGATCTTATACAAATATATACAGTATCTTTTGGATACTTGATTATATTTAAATTTAGCAAACTTTAATTATATAATACAATGTTATCAACTATAGTCACTATATTTTTTACATTAGATTCTCAGACTTTATTCATCTGATAGCTGAAAGTTTGTATCCTTTTACCAACATCTTCCTATTTTTTCTACCCCTCAGCCCCTGGCAACCACTTTCCTACTCTGTTTCTATGAGTTTGAGGTGTTTTTTTTTTTTTTTTATTCTACATATAAGTGATATCACAATATTGCACTTTAACATGAATGAAATCCTTCACCTGAACAATAAGTAAACATTGCAAAAATTTGTCAGAGCAAATTATATCATTTTAATCATTTCATAAGTTTTGACATTCTTAAACTTTCTTTTCCTTGTTTTCACCAAGAAGTATCTGCTCTCTCCCAAATCTACCTTTAGAAAAAGAAATCAAAGGTATTTTAGAGTTATTTTGCCATCTTGTGGTCTCTTATAGTATTGCTACTGAAACCTTTAAATGCCTCTGGCTTGGGCTCCAGAAAAAAATTCAATGTCAATCTTAGAGCTGATATTTTGCCTGCTTTTGATTATTTTGATCACTTTCTATGGGCTCCTGAATTTATCTACATCTTTTTTTAAAGTGTAGTGACCAAAATTGGGCATAATCCAGTCTTTTACTTAAGTACTAGCTCAAGGCCAGCCATATCCAAAACCTTTCTAAGGAAAGCTGTCCCACCAAGCCCCCTGCTGAGAAGTCTGTGTAACTTGTCACAGTTGAAACATTCTCAAGACAGTTCGTCATGTTGAATGTATTTTGGATTTCTAATCCAGTAACACATTGCACCAAATCAGAATTCTTAAATTAGTCACTATCCTATTTCCTCACCTCAGGGCTAGTCTCCCAGCTCAAAGGTATTTTCCTTTCCCCTCCTCTGGAGGGCAGGAGGGACAAACCTGGCACTGGAGAGATAAGACAAGTGCAGGTCCCAGGGGAACACTTAAGCGTGAGGGTCAGAGGAGACTTGATGAGTCCCTCGGGCACACGTCCATTTCCTGGCAGCTCCCTGGTGTTGGCAACTGACAGCCCAACTTAAATACCAAATAGAACTTAAGTGCAACAACCTTGCCCGCTTTTCTGCCTTGCTATAGTCAAAATAATCTTTGAGACGTCCTTAAAATCTTTATTCAAATACAGAACACACAGTTCTGTGCAACTAATCCCAAAAACCAGGTTGTCAATTCCTTTAATTCTTCACTCAGCTTTCTCTATGACCTTTTATTATTTCTTCTTAATTTCCTCTAGTGTTCTCAACCTGAGACAGTATGTCCTAACCCCTGCCCCACCACTACTGTCTGGGGATTTGTAAGGGTGGCTGTTTGGTTGACCCAATAACTCAAGAACTACTGGCATTTAATGGGTGAGGGCCAGATACACTAAAAATACTGCAGTGGGTGAGACAATCTCTTAAAACGCATAGTCCTGCACAGTTGATAAGAAAATCCCTGCTGTTCACTTGTCTGGCCTCCTGAATTATGCATAACTGTTCTTTGTAAATGATCGGTAAAACCCTTAAAATTATTCACATCATATCCACATTCTGTCATAGGATGGTCTGTATACTCACAAAGTGGGAAAAAGGGCAATTGCAGTCCCCTGCCTTTGTTTAATACATATTTCTCTTCTTTTTACCTACATGAACTAGTGGATTTTGAGTAACTTAAAAGAATATATGATGAAATTCCACTGTATCTATTCCTCTACCCATCTTTTAAAATTTATTTTTCAATTGCAGTTGACATACAATACTATTAGTTTCAGGTGTACAACACAGTGATTAAACATTTATATAACTTACAAAGTGATCACCCCGATAAATCCAGCACCCATCTGACCATCTGACACCATACACAATTAGTACAATATTACTATGTTCCCTGTGCTGTACTTTACATCCCTGTGACTATTTTTATAACTGGCAATTTGTACATCTTAATCTCTTTCACCTTCTTCATCCATCCCCCCAAACCCCCTCCTCTACCCATTTTTAAACATGCTGTTTTGACCTAATAAACATTGCTTATTAGTAATAGTAATAATAATAATTCTTTGAGATTATTCTGTATTAGTATAAAGAGCTCTACCTCATTCTCTTTAACGACTGTAAAATATTTCATTTTATGGAGCTATCCTGGTATTTACTTAACTGGTCTTTTGGGGAGGATTTTAAGCCAAAGAGTACATTTTGAAATGTACATTTTGAAAAGGTCATTCTGGCTGATAAGTGCCAGATATCAATCATTGTGGAGAATGGCTCTAAGGTTGGCAATAGTTTGTGTGAAGATACCAGGGAGAGGATACTACCATAGTATTTCTGAGCAATACTTTTTTTTAATTGTTGCTTTCTAATAATTTCCAGGCAGGGCTAAATCTCAAAAGGAAAGAAGAAAAGACAGAAGGAAAGGAAGGAAGGAAGGGAAGGAAGCTCTTTGAGAAATATGACATACACACAGAGAAAAAAACAAAACAAAACAAAAATGAGTAACTAAGTAATTCATGAGGTGTAACTGTCACCCAGGTCAAGAAATTAAACATTGAGAAGATGCTCTTATGCCCCTTTTTACCTACATTAACTAGTTGATTCTCAATAATTCTTTCCCTTCCCTTCAAAGGCCCACTAATATGGGCCTGTTATGATAACCACTTCCCTGTTTTTCATTATAGTTTTACCACCTAATCTTGAACTCATAAGCATTTTAGTTTATCTGTTTTTGAACTTTACATAAATAGTAGTATACAGGATGTATTCTCTTGTATATAGCTTCTTTCACTCAATGTTATATTTGCAGAATTCACCTATATGGTTATATTTTCATTGTTCATTTTTATTGCTGCATAATATTCCACTGTTTGAACATACTATAATTTATCTATTCTATTGTTGGAGGGCATTTGGGTTGTTTCCATTTCGGAACTATTATAAATAATGATACTATGGGCATTCTTGTGCATGTTTACTGGTGCACATATGCATGTTTCTGTTGAGTATATACTAGAATACCAAATGTCCGGTTGGCCTAGGTCTCCCCCAGTTTTAGCACTGAAAGTCCCATGGCCAGGGAAATCCCCTTGGTCCTGGACAAATTGAGATGGTTGATTACCTAATATAAATCCAAGGGAGTAAAAATGGATCAAAGGGTATGCATATTTTTAACGTTAGTAGATAATGCCAAATCATTTTTCCAGTGTGCTTTCTACCAATTTACCCTAAAATACAGATCTTAAACTGAAGGAATTTGAGGTCACTTGACTTACACCATGCCCCCTCCATCCTTCTTCCCTCAAAGCAAGAGAAAAATCTCCCATGTGAATGGCACCTTTCCTGTACTAGGAGAAACAGACATCCTTATCACGAGAGTCAGGGAATCTAGAGCAAAGAACACCACATTAACAAACATTACTACTTCTTCACTGTTTACTGACCCTCACCCTATGCCTTGTTAATTATTCACGAATTTATTTTATTTTTTTCTAAAAGGTATAAAACTTCCTGCTCTGGTCACTTCTTTGAGTCTCATATCTTTGTGGGGCTTCCATGTATACCTATATGCATATATAATTATCATTGCTTGTTTTTCTCTTATAATTCTGTCTTTTATTACAGGGATACTCAGTCAAGACCTAGCAGGGTAGAGGGAAAATTATTTTCCTCCCCTACACACTCCACCAGTTTAAGAGGGTTCCTGTTTCTCCACATTCTTACCAACACTCGGAGTTGTAAGTCTTTAATTTTAGCCACTCCTGTGAATGTGTATTGATATCTCATTTCCCTAATTATTAACAAAGCTAAGCATCTTTTCGTAGACTTGTTGGCTATTTGAATAGCTTCTTTGTGAAGTCCTGTTCAAGTTTCTTGCCTATTCTTCTTTGGAGTTGTTTACCTTTTTCTTAATGACTTGTAGACATTCTTTCTATATTTTGTATCCCTTTTCCTGTTTGCCCCGAGAATATTCGCTGGTGGTGCTGGTGGCTACAGCATTTACCCTGAGATGACTTAAGGATTACAGTCCTAACCTTACCCCCAAAGTTTGCCATGAAATATCTCACTTTTATTATTATTTTCACATTGCTGTAGTATATTGATAGCTTTTGGAAACAAATGACATCATTCTAATTATAGTTTTCTGTTTTTAGTAGTTCAATCGCTGAAAATGTCAAATCCTAGAAAATGTAGCATTCCTTCGTGTGATGTTAAATGAACACTGGTAGTGAGCTACACTTTTTTTTTCTAAATGGGAAAAATGATATACTAACTGTTTAGTGTTATCCATTAGCCTTCCAAATATTAACATCTTCCTTGCTGTGCTTTGTAATGGTATCTTTTGAAAAGCAGAATATTTTTATTTTAATGTAGTCCAATTTATCTATCCTCGTTATGGTCAGTGTTATTTGAATCTTATTTTAAAGTATTTTACTATACAAAAGTTATGAAGATATCTCTTATATTATCATCCAGGAACTTTATTCTTTTGCCATTCACATTTAAAACTACAATCCACCTGAAACTAATTTTTAAAAATAATTTTATTTTTAAATTACAGTTGGCATACAATATTATATTAGTTTCATGTGTACAACGTATCGATTAGATATTTATATAACTTACTAAGTGATCACCCCAATAAATCTAGTATCTGACACCATACGTAGTTATTACAATATTATTGACTATATTCCTTATGCTATACTTTACATCCAACAACCATCAAAATGTTCTCTGTATCTATTATTACAAAATTATTAACTATATTTTTTATGCTATACTTTACATCCAATTTGTACTTCTTAATTTCTTCACCTTTTTCACCCATCCCCTTAAACCCTCTCCCATCTGTCAACCATCAAAATAGTCTCTGTATCTATGAGCCTGTTTCTGTTTTCCTTATTCATTAATTTTGTTCTTTAGATTCCACATATAAGTGAAATCATATGGCATTTGTCTTTCTCTGTCTGACTTACTCCACTCAGCACAATACCCTCAAAGTCCATCCATGTTGTTGCAGATGGCAAGATTTCAATCATTTTTATGTGAGTAATATTCTGCTACATATATGTACAACCTCTTTTTTATCCATTCTTCCATTGATGGACACTCATGTTGCCTCCATATCTTAGCTATATAAATAATGCTGCAATGAGCATATGGATGCATATGTCCTTAGACGTACTGTTTTGGGTTTCTTTGGATAAATACCCAGAAGTGGGATTACTGGGTCCTTTCTTATCTCTTGTTATAGCTTTTTTTAAAGTCTATTTTGTTTGGTACAAGGATTGCTACCCCAGCTTTATTTTGTTGTTATTGTTTCCATTTTCACGAAATATCTTTTTTCATCCCTTTACTTTCAGTCTGTGTGTCTTTCAACCTGAAATGAGTCTTTAGTAAACAGCATATGTAAGGCTCTTGTTTTTATATCCATTTAACCACCCTATCTTTTAATTGGAGCATTTAAACTATTTACATTTAAAGTAATTGTTGATAGATATGTAGTTATTATCATTTTATTATTCTTATTTATTTATTTATTTTTCTTATTTATCTTTTAATTGGAGCATTTAAACCATTTACATTTAAAGTAATTGTTGATAGATATGTAGTTATTGTCATTTTATTGTTCTTATTTATTTATTTATTTTTCTTCTTCTTTTTAAATAAGTCCTAACACTTCTTGCAATACTGGTTTGGTATTGATGAAAGCTAAAGGCTTTTTCTTGTCTGGGAAGCTCTTTATCTGTCCTATTCTGATAGCTTTGCTGGGTAGAATAATCTTGGTTGTAAGCATTTGCTTTTCATCACTTTGAATATTTCATGCCAATCCCTTTGGGCCTGCAGTTTCTGTTGAGAAATCAGCTGACAGTCTTATGGGAACTCTTTTGTATATAATTAACTGCTTTTCTCTTGCTGCTTTTAAGATTCTTTCTTAGTATTTAATCTTTGTCATTTTAATTATGTGTCTTGATGTGGGCTTCTTTGGGTTCATTGTAACACTACCTAGGCTTGTATGTCTATTTCCTTCACCAGGTTAGGGAAGTTTTCTGTCATTATTTCTTCAAATAGGTTTTCAATTCCTCGCTCTCTCTCTCTCTCTTTCCTTCTGATACCCCCATGATGCAAATGTTGGTATGCTTGACGATGTCCCAGAGGGCCCTTAAACTAGCCTTGTTTTTTTTTAATTCTTTTTTCTTGTTGATGTTTGGATTGGGTGTTTTCTGCTACCTTATCTTCTAAATTGCTGATTTGATCATCTGCTTTATCTAATCCACTATTGATTCCCTCTCATGTATTCTTTATTTCAGTCATTGTATTCTTTTCTGACTGGTTCTTTCTAATGTTTTCTGTTTCCATTTTCATGTTTTCTACCTTTTTATTAAAGTTCTCACTGAATTCATCTACTCTTCCCCTAAGTTCATTGAAGATCCTTATAACCAGTACTTTGAACTCTGCATTTGGTATATTGCTTGTCTCCGTTTTGTTTAGTTCTTTTTCTGAAGCTTTGTTCTGTTCTTTCATTTGGGACATGTTTGTCCCCCCATTTTGGCTGCCTCCCTGTGTTTGTTTCTATGTATTAGGTAGGGCTGACTCCCAGTCTTAGTAGAGTGGCCTTATGTAGCAGGTGTCCTCTGGGGCCCAGTGGCGCAGTCTCCCTCGTCACCTGAGCCGGGTGCCCCAAGTGTTTCTCTTGTATGAGTTGTATGTGCCCTCCTGTCCTAGATTAGCCTTGGTTGCTGTTTGCATGACAATGGAAGGGATTGACCCTCAGGCTGATCAGTTGTGAGGACTGGCCGGTGACTACAGTGGAGGAACTGTTCCAGCAGGGTGCTAACTCTACAGAGCAGAATTCCCTTTAGCAGGACTCTGGTGCCTGTCCAGTCTGCTCTTTGGGTATGTCATCCTGGGATGCGGCCCAGGGGTGCTCCAGCTAAGTCCAAAGCCAGTCATGGGGTATGCCGGCCCCAGGGCCTCCATAGAGGGACCCTGCCGCAGGCCAAGTTAGGCTGTAGTCTGTTCCCTGTCTGGGGCCGCCTGGCATGAGCCACCAAGCAATTCACAGATAGCCGCCGCCTGCACTGGGTTTGGAGGTGCCTTGAGAAGCCAAGCTTGAAACTGAGGCTGGCTGCCACTAGTAGCAGCTTGTGGCTACTCAGCAAGAGATACATGGCATGCTGAGGCTAGATGCTACTTGTTTGGGTTTTGTGAACCTTTGAGAGATTTTAGGAAACTCTACAGCATGAGCCAAGACAGGCTGTTTGTACAGAACACTGGAAATGGATTGAGTGGGTGCATAAGTTGGGTGGAGTCTCAGGGGATCACCAGGGCAGGGTGACCAGTGTGAGCCAGGTTGATAGAGACTCGATAACGCACCACCTGTGTCTGCATGCTGGCACTGGGGAGGGCTCAACAAAGAAACAATGTATTCTGTCAGCACTTCTGTCTGGGATAAACTGCCCCTTCAAGCCCTCACCCTGAAAGCAGACAGTTCACTTCCTCCTTATATGTCCCTGGCACCTTTCAAGCTGCTGCTGCAGCACTGGAGCTCAGAGCAAGTGAGCCCCTCAGGAGTAAGTCCATGTGAGAACCCTTTAAGAGGGACGCCTGAGTCTCCAGATGTCCTCCATCTCACTCAGCCACACTCTCCACTGATTTTCATAGTCAGAAGTTGTGGGACTTCTCTTCACAGCACTGGAACCCTGGGCTGGGGAGCCTGGTATGGGGCTGGGACCCTTCACTCCTCTGTGAGGACCTCTGTGGCCAAGATAGTCCTCCTGATCCTTAATCACCACACGTGGGTGTGGGACCAGCCCATTCCTCATCTCCACCCCTCCTATCACTATTGAGGTGGCTTTTTCTGTATGTCCTTAGTTGTAGGACTTAAGTTCAGCTGGACTTCAGGCAATTCTCATTGATGGTTGTTCTGTAGTTTAGTTGTAAAGTTGACGAAGTCATGACAGGAGGCAAGCACAGCATTTATTTACTCCACCATCTTGACAGAAAATTGAAACTAATATTTTTATAGTGAACTTAAGATTTTCTTTTTTGTATTTTTTTCTTTTAAAAATAATAATACCTGATTATCTCAGCACCATTTACTGAAAAACTTAGCCCTTTCTCCTCTTCTCTTTAGGGTCATTTTGTACTATATCAAGTATCTAGATGTATGTCAATCTGTTTCTGAGCTCTCTATTCTATTTTTAAAATTTTATACTCTTTGTTAAGAAAGAAAGAAAGAAAGAAAGAAAGAAAGAAAGAAAGAAAGAAAGAAAGAAAGAAAGAAAGAAAGAAAGAGGCCCAAAGTAGATTCTCTTGCCTCCAAGATGACAAACCAAGACTTAATTGCAGTTTCAGCCTCTCCCAGGAATGTGACTTTGAACCAGTCTAGAATGTCCTGATCTACACTAGTAAGGTAATCTAAGATTTCAACCACCCTTCTTCTAAAGAAAGGTGCTCTTACCTGAAACAATCCTTTCTTTTCTTTTGCTAATAGCTTTCTTTTTCCAACCAATTTCTGCCTATAAAAACCTTCCATTTTGTACAACTTCTTGGAGCAGCTCTCCATTTACTAGCTGGGGTGCTGCCTGACTCATGAATCACCCAATAAAGCCTATTAGATCTTTAGATTTATAACTTTGTTCATCACACCTTCCATTAATATTTCACTTTAATAACTGCAGCTTATAATCAGTCTTGATAAGCCAATACAGCTAAGTCTCTCCACGATTCAAGATTGTCTGAGCTATTCTTGACACTTTGCACTTCCAGGTACATTTTAGAATCAGCTTGTCAAGTTCTCAAAAAACTTATTGGATTTTGGGTTGGGATTGCGTTGACTCAATAGATCAGTCTGATAAGAAGTGAAAACTTTACAATACTGAGACTTCCATTGATAAACATGGTATATCCTTCCATTTGGACTGTTCTAAGTGCCTCATATAAGTGGAACCATACAGTATTTGCTATTTTGTGATCGTATTATTTCACTTAGTATAATATCCTCAAGCTCTGTCTATGTTGTAGCATATTGCAGAATTTTCTTTCTTTTTGAGGCTGGGTTATATTTCATTGTATGTACATACTACACATGGGTTTATAATAATTATATAGTGATATCTCACTGTGGTTTTAGTTTGCACTTCCGTAATGGCTAATGATGTTGAACATGTTTTTCATGTAATTATTTGTCATGTGTATATCCTCTTTGTTGAAATATCTCCTTGTATCTTTTGCTCATTTTCTAATTTGATTGGTTTTTGTTTAACTATTGAGTTTTGGAATTCTTCGTATATTCTACATACTAGTCCTTTGTCAGATGTGTGGTTTGCAAATGTTTTCTCCTGCTCTGTATCTTATCTTTTCCTCCTCATAACAAGGTCTTCTGCAGAGCAGAAGTTTTAATTTCAATGAACTCAAATTTATCAATGATTCTTTTTATGGATTGTGCTTTTGGTATTAATTCTAAGAACTTTTTGTCTAGCCCTAGATTCCAAACATTTCCTCCTGTTTTTTTCTAAAATTTTTATAGTTTTATATTTTACATTTAAATCTGTGATCCATTTTGAGTTAATTCTTGAATAAAGTGTGAAATTTAGGCCAAAGTTCATATTTTTACCAGTGGGCATCCAATTGCTCTAGCACCATTTGTTGAAAAGGCTGTCTTTCCTCCATTGAATTGCTTTTGCATATTTGTCAAGAATCACTTAGGCATATTTGTGTAGATCTATATCTGAGTTCTATTCTGTCCCATTAATCAATGTGTCTATCCTTCCACCAATACCAACACCTCGATTACTGTAGCTATAAATAATAAGTCTTGAAGTCAGGTAGCTAGACTTCTCCTATTTTATTCTTCAAAATTGTTGTAGCTATTCTAGTTACTTTGCCTTTCCATATAAACTGATGAATAATCTCTTCTATATCTATAAAAATATCACTGAGATTTTGATAAGAATTGCATTAAACCTGTTTATCAATTTGAGGAGCTATCAACATCTTCACTATGTAGAGAAGATATCAACATCTTCACTATGTAGAGTCTTCCAAACCACAGTATTTCTCTCCAAAGAAGTACTTAGAGCATCTTTGATTTCTTTCATCAGGGTTAAGTAGTTTTCAACATACAAGTCCTATACATTTTTTTGTTAGATTTACATTTAAGTACTTCATTTTTTTAGAGCAATTGTAGATGGTATTGTATTTTAAAAATTGGTATCCATGTGTTCATTTCTGGCATTTAGAAATACAATCAATTTTTATATGTTTGTCTTGTATTCTGCAACCTTGCTGAACTCATGTATTAGTTCTAGGAGTTTTTCTTTTGATTCCCTGGGATTTTCTATGAAGATAATTATGTCATCTGCAAATATGGAGCTTTAATTCTACCTCTTCTGTATGTCTTTAATTCTCTGATATAACTTCTAGCACTGTTCCTGTTTCCAATCTTAAAGAGAAAGTATTCAGTCATTCACCATTAAGAATGATTTTAACTGTAGGTTTTTTGTAAATTCTCTTTACCAAGTTGAGAAAGTTCTCCTTTCTTCTTCAACAAACAAGTAGATTGGAAGACTTAACATTGTTAAAATGTCAATAATTCCTAAAGCAATCTACATATTCAATGCATAGGCAACAAAAATACATAAATTTTAATACATCAAAATTAAAAACTTTTGTGCATCTAAAGACAATACCAAAGTAAAAAAAGCAACCCACAGAATGGGAGAGAATATTTGCAAATTGTATATCTGATAAGGTGTCAATACCTAGAATACATAAAGAACTCCTACAACTCAAAAACAGAAAATACTATAAACAATCCAATTAAAATAATGGGCAAAGGACTTGAACAGATATTTCTCCAAAGAGGATATACAGATGACCACGAATAGGCACTTGAAAAGATGCTCAACATCACTCATCATTAGGGAAATACAAAACAAAACCACAATAAGATATCACTTCACAATCATTAGGATGCCCATTCAAAGAAACAACAACAACAACAAACAGAAAATAACAAGGGTTGGTGAGGATATGGAAAATTTGGAATCTTTGTGCGTTTGCATTGCTAGTAGGAATGTAAAATAGGCAGTCACTGTGGAAAACAACATGGCGGTTCTTCAAAAAACTAACATGGAATTACTATATGATCTAGCAATTGCACATCTAGGTTTATACCCAAAATAATTGAAAGCAGGGACTTGAACAGATATTTGTACACCAATGTTTACGGCAGTATTATTCACAACAGCCAACAGTAAGAAAAAACACAAATGTTTACCCACAGATGAATGGATAAATAAAATGTGTAATATACATACAATGAAATTTTATTTAACCTTTAAAAAATATGAAATTCCAATACAGGCTACAACATGGATGAAACCTGAAGACATCATGCTAAGTGAAACAAGCCATACACAGAAAGACAAAAATTGTATTATTCCACTTATATGAAGACTCTAAAATAGCCAAATTCATAAAGAAAGAAAGTAAAATATATAGCAGTTATATGGGGCTACAGGGAGGCAAGAATGGGTAGTTATTGCTTAATGGGTACTGAATTTCAGTTTGAAATGATGGAAAAGTTCTAGAGATGATAGTGGTGATGGTTGCACAACAATGTGAATATGCTTAATACCACTAAACTGTACACTTAAAGATGGCTAAATGGTAAATTTCATGTTATGTACATTTTACCACAATAAAAAAAAAAATTGGACACAGAATTTCACACGTAAAGTCAAAGACTCAATACTTTTTTTTTCTCCAGTGGATTACTTACAGTAAGTAACCAAGATGAGAATAACTGCTCTTAGCCAAGTCTCAAAACTAGGTTTCCCCCTGATCAATAGTTCCTGGGATGCCAGACCTAACCAACGTCTTCTGTAAGTGCTAAAGGCATCCTTGTCTCACCCATTACATCAACAAGTAATAACCGTCATTCAAGACGGTTAACTGACTGTAGCTACCACAAAGTCTCAGTCATCTGAGCTAAAAGTCTGCAGTTTACCACAATGTATACTTTATCCCAGACTTGCAAAGCAATGAAAGGAAAGCAGAAAAACATTAAAGGAGTTTGAAAACTTTTGTAGGTTTCCATATACAAATCTAACATAGCTATAATTCAAGTTACACAGAGCGGTGGTTCTCAAACATTATATACATCAGAATCACCTGAAGGTTTGTTAAAACACTGGTTGCTGCCCATTCTATACTCCCCAAGAGTTTCACATTCTGTAGATCTGGAATAGAGCCCCAGATTCTGCTTTTCCAACAAGTTCCCTGGCAATGCTGAGAACTACTGGCACAGGGACCACACTTGAGAACCACTGAAGAGCATATTCAGAAATATAACTGTCATTATACCTATCTGACCTCAAAGAAGGATCAAAAGAGAGCAAAAAGGTCTACAACCAGGCCACACTGAACGTGCCGGATCTTGTCTGATCTCGGAAGCAAAGCAGGGTTGGGCCGGCTTAGTACTTATATAGGAGACCACTTAGGAATACCAGGTGCTGCAGGCATTAAAAAAAAAAAAAGCAAGAAGAATGGAGAGTAGCCATTTTACCCCCTTGATATTATCATTTCTTTAAATAAATATATTTTTTCTAAACATTCAGCAAAGTTAAAATTTAAACACCGAAATAGATAATGAACTGTAGAGAGGAAAAAGGGATATATTAACAGTGACAATTCAGTACCTACAAATTATTTAAGATCTAGAAAAACATTTTTCATTGTCCTCTTTTTCTGTTTTTCTTAGGTTTGGGAACTTTAGGGGGAAAAAATTTATGTTTCTTAAGCTTTACTAGAGAGTCTTTAAGCTCTATAATTCTAAGAAAAGACAACACACAGCAAGCAATTGAGAAGGCAGAGCCATAGCTGTATCTGAGCCAGGGTGAGGATAGCAGTGCCAGGAAGAGAGGAGTACCAGGCAGCTTCTCACAGACAGAAGACAGCTGTTCCCAAACCAGAGAATTTCAATGTGGCACAACAGAAACTCAGGAGTTATTATAAAACACAGCATAGCTTCTGACTTCTCACCTAAACATAATTATATGTTTAAACGGGGTCTGGGTGGACCCTCTGATCCTATCAAATCTTATGGGTGTTATACATTAACGGTTTGTTCTGAAGCTTTCACAGAGATTTCTCATTGAAGATTCTGTAGGGGGTGAGAGAAGCACCCTGGAACAAATCCTGTTATATGATATGAGGCTGTCTAATATGTACTTACAATGTTGATATAAATAAGCAGGAATTTTCCATTTTCATTTCCTAAAACTGCCACCATGAGACAAACCGCTATGAACATATGTTTAGTGCCTAACTTAAGGAAAAGTGGTAACCATGTAAAATTACTTAGAATAAAGTGACCACCATATTTTCACAGGCATCTTCTCCACGGATATAGCTGAGATTTTACTTTTCTCCTATAACAACAGTCAAAAACTCAAATACCTATAGGGAACAAGCTGGTAACATAAATAATTACAGTGATCAAGGTAAAAGAAAATTCAAATGCCAGAAATAAAATGAAACATTATAGTTAATGAACCATGATTTAGACACGTAACATAATACAAGCATTTATTATATTAGAGATTATAAATTTGAAATTGAAAAATACAAATTAAAAACTAGGAACATGTAATTATTCAATGTTCCTTGTAACTCATAAAAACTTTGA
>NW_006434709.1:1312343-1329029 GCF_000325575.1 Pteropus alecto
TACCAAAATGTCAATATAGAGTTGTATGCAATGTGTAATATTGAATTCTGCCCTGAATCCTTGAACTAAGCAGTATTTTTTTGAGTTTCACAAGCAAAAACAACTCCTTCTAAACACAGCCACTTTCAAAGAAAGATGAAATTTTTGCATAGTGAGTTTTGAATGTGGTGTAATTCAAAGAAATTTGCAAAATTCTGGTGCTCCAGTATTATAATATTTAGTTTTTAATACTTTCACTTGTCGTTACCCATTCACATTATTGCTATAAATTGAGAAATGTTAGTTTATTCTCCTAAAGCATAAAATCAAAGAGGCTGCCTTGGAATTCAGTCTTAAATTCCATAATTTTTGGAATGAAGTTAAGGCCATAATTTTCATTTCTGGAAACTAACTTCAGCACATGAAAGCGATCTAGATTACTTCTTATAAAAAAAAAAGCTTGTCAAAAAACATATATTTACTACAAATAGGAGAACCGAATCACTTAAATGTGGCACTCCTTGTGAATGCCCCTGTAAAGAAATATTCGCAGTATTTAGATAAGCTGTAATATCAACAAAAAGAGCCAAATCTTTTGGCTGTTCTTCATTGGTAAACTGAGGCAAAAATTTTCTCTTGGATGACAAGTTCAGGTTGATTTCTTTGAACGGTTAAAACAGCATTTTCAGCCCTAAACTACATACATGAGACTAGAGTGAGCATACCACGAATCCTGCAAAACCTTGTAACATCTTAAGTTGAAGAATCAGTATCCAGTTTATGGTAGTAATTGCTATGTTGGTTGCAATTTTCAGCCTTTGGCCTAAAAATATTCCTAGTAAAATCTAGAATAAACAAATTATTAAATCCATGCTTTATCCTTTCAACATGTCACCAATGTTCAATGTTAACCCCAACCAACCATTCACTATTCTAAGAGCACTATCTATAATCAAGCTAATATATTTTTACCTGTTTTCATTCAATTTGACAGGTTTTACTAACACACATAAAAGATTCATTTAATACTGGCCTTTTTATGGGCAACAAATCTAAAAGTTCTCCAACACATTAAAATTTTCAGAGACCACAAATAATTATTGACTGTGTGATATTATCTATATTTGCATTTTTATGAGCTTAAATTGAAAATGCCATAGATAAGTTAAATGTGTAATATAACCTGCCTTTTAAGTTCTGTTATATCATCTATATACTATAAAATAGTGCTTCTAATTATATCTACATTTCTTTACATATTTTTTTCTGTTCTTTTACTCTACTCAAAAGGCACTGCTTTAGGAACTTACCATCTATATAAGGTACTGATGACCAGAATTTTTTTTTTTTTACCAAATAAGTAACTATACATCATAGTGGTATCATTTATTTAATTCTCATTCAAAAACAAATCCTATTGTATCTTTTCTGTAGGCTAGTTGTAGTGCTTACTATGTATGGCTGGTTTTAAAATACCTTAATTTGCATTCTTTTGGCACAGATACACTTTGTCTGCAATATTAAAACCGAGGAATATTCTTTATCTCCACTCACAAAAAATTTTTTTCTTCCACACACAAAAGTATCTCCTCCCTTTAAAAAAAAAAATAATGAAAAGGCCTTTTTCTTTCTCCACTTTTGAGAGAAAAGTGGACCCAAAATATACTGCCCTTCTTTCTTAAAACTACAGTGGAAAAACAACAGCACAAGTACAAAGGATAAAAAACTACTGACACTCAGCCTGCATATTGGGGGCAAGAGGGAATGATGGGGATGGTCTAAGTGAAGAGCACATACCTCTCTAAAAGAGACGATGCTCCAGGTGATTACAGTCATGCCCTAATGTACTCTCAGCCTTCTCAGAGCTTCCAAGTCTTTAAACCCTGGAAATGCAGGGGTGGGTGTGTGGGTGTGTGTGGGTGTGTGTGTGTGGCTGCTTTATTTTAAAGTGTTGCCAACTAATTCAAAAACATATAAAACAATGTAAATGCCCAACAAGTAGTCCACAGCCAATCTGGAACACCTTCCCTTCTATCCTCCTCCACTAACCCACCAAGAGACTTAAGTCCTACCAACATCAATCTATATTCTTAGTAAAACTAGCAAAGCAAATAGTAGTCTTTTCACACAAAAAAAGGCCTCTCATTTTTGGCTGACGCTTAACAGTCTTCTACCAAACCTTGGTTAACTGCCCAGAACACCCAGTTGCATCTAAAAAGTCTAAGTTTTTTGTTTTTGCTTTTTTTTTTTTTGAAGTTAGCTCACTGCACAATTCTGTCTTCTAGTTCTCACGAAGAAAGAAAAAGGAGAGAGCAAAGCCAGTCCATTTTTTAAAGGATGCATTCTCAACAGCGATAATATTACCCTCAAGGGGGCAAAAGCTAGTTCTTGGTGCGGGGGTTGGGGGTAAGGGGGTAAAGAATGTTAGTCTTTTTACGGATGAAGCACAGATATTCACATACAATGTATACAGATATATATCTGTGTGTGTGTGTGGCTGCTTTATTTATATGTATCTGTGGTATTAAAATTTCATGGCGGCAATTAAGAAAAAAATATCTAAAAAGGCTCGTTATGGGAGTGCTAATGAAAAAAAGATTGAGAAATCCTGTTTTAAAGGCAAGTACCAGAAGTTGCACACATCTCTTCTGCTCCCAAGAACTTAGTCACAAAGATAAACCTAGCTGCCAAGGAAGCTAGGAAATAGAAACTCTAGCTGGGTGGCCATTGGCCCAGCGTAAACTTAGTTTCTTCCCATTCGAGCCTCTTCATAGGGCTACTTGAGTATTCCTACCACATGACAGCTAGTTTCCCTCCGAACAAGCAAGCCAAGAGACCACAGTGGAGGCAGCCATGTCTTTTATGACAAAGCCTTGGAATCCACACACATTGCAGCTTCTATCATATATACAGACCAATCCTGATACAATGTGGGACAAGCCTACGCAAAGGTGTGGATACCAGGAGGCTAGGTCTGGGAATCACCTAGGAAATCAGCTTTTAATTTGGAAGTATAATGAGAAGTTCCCATATTTGTATGGGAAAATTACTGCTTGGCTATCGCCCATGGGAACATAGGCTATCACCCATGGGAACATAACATTCTAACAATAAGCTTTCTGCTTCTGTACCCCCCGTTTGCACAACCGACCTGTGGGTTGACAATAAAAAGAAGAAAAATAGACTTGTGTGTTCAAACAGAATGAAGAATGGGGTTTAGGGCTTAAAAACCCTGTACCTCTACATTTCGGGCCTGCTTAATTTGGAGTCTGCATACCTCTGGCAGACCCAGCTGGCTGAATAAAGAGTGTGTTTCCTATAACTCACTGATTTCTGGTGGTCCGTGTGTCTATTGGGGGCTGGTGGCTACAACAGTATAACTGGAAAAATCATCTGATTAAATTCTAGTTGTCCTTCAAGCTACTGTGGATGAAAAGGGGGTTTTACAGAAAGTAACCTAACAGGGTGATCTGATCATAAATTTCTAACTGGGCGGGTCATGGTAGGTAGTCATGTCTCAGGCATATAACTTCTTTAGCAGAAAGTTTACCTTTGTCTTAAGCAAGCCTTGTCCCTTGCTTCTGTGACTCTAGGTTAACATCTTTGAAATGCCTCTTAATAGAAAATACCCTCAAGAGAGTAATTTTGTTAACTATTCTACAATCCAATCTTGGCTTGCTTTCTCCCACCTTTATGTAATCTTCCCTCCTTAATTCAAAATGCAGGGATGGGGGGAGGCAAAAAAAAAAAAAATGCATAAAAGAAGCTGCAAATTGTCCTTTTGAGAAGCATTTTTCTGTTAAGATCTTGCTTCCAGGCATATCCACTGTTTGGCTCTAATAAATTTTTATAAAATGTTCTACAAGTTTGGATGGTCTTACGTAGACAGCCCTGACAAAATGTTAATTTCCTGGCCAGAAGTCATTGCTTCCTCCTTTGAGATTCTACATCACACTATTCCCATCACACTGTACAATGGTTCACTATATACAAAGCTATCTCTCCACTAAGGATACAGGACTAAGGCTTACGTATTTTGATGCCCTCCAAGTTCAAGGCAGTGTTGATCTTGAAAAAATTGCCAGCCACTATCAGTTATGGGTAAGGAAACTAGTCTGGGACCTAAGTTAGCAGCCTTCTAAATTATCTATTTAACTCATCACTGCCTTTTAACCTGAACAACTTGCTTAAACTATACCTGGGGGTGGGTGGGGAGGGGGAGAAGAATAAAAATTTATTCATTTCAGTGTTCAGTATAACTTCTTTGTCAACTAGAATTTTCATATAGATAATTTTACATGGGCACACAAATTAAAATCTAAACTCTGCTAGATGAGATTTGTAGGAGAAAACATGTGCTTCAGTGAGAAACTATGCTTTGTTTAGATCACACCCTTCCAGATGATCTTATTCTAGCCTTTCATTGCTGTTGAGCTATTTTCTACTTAAGAAAACTGGTAGCCAATGCCGATGACTCTTGCCTCTAGGCATGTAAATTCTGTCTCCTGGAGGTTCAGGAGACAGAATTTACATGACTGACTCCTCTCTGCTGTGGAAAAGGCCAGCTCTGCTTTCATTTGCACATTTATTTCAATATTCTTAATCTATAAATGTGTTCTTTGGATTCTCTCTTTGAACTAGTTGTAACATCTTACCAGTTCCCTCATTTAATTAATGCGTTAAAATCTTCGACACTTGTTCATTTTATATCTGTATCAGAATCATTTTAGCCATTTTGAAAATTATCTTTCAACATCACATGTATATAGAACAAGTAGGATTGATCTTAACCAAAGTAAAATCACAGACCGTAGAATTACATAAACTGGGATTCAAATCCTGGCACTTTGAAGCACTCAGGGCCAATGCACTCCTCCAGAGGGTGCCATTTACATTGCATTTTTTTGTGAATGGTGCTTCCCTGCTTAGCACTTTGCACAGGTCTGCACTGCATTCATGGCAGCGCCATGTCCATTTCAAGAGCAATCACTGTGTATGGCTGTGTGTACTAGCAGAAAGTCTAACCTGTTCCTTTGCCTTGGTGATGATGAGATGTTTTATGTATATGTACTTAACTATCATAATGTTAGCAAAGAGCATGGGAGTAGAAATGAATAAGGGGAAGAGGTAACTGTTACCACTGGGGGAGTCCGGTGTCCCCGCAACGGCAGGTAGGAGGGAGAGGGATAACAACAGGCGCAGAAGTGTAGTTAGCATTTTTCCTCGGTTCTTCCTCATTGATGCAGTGAGGAATCACAGGTCAGTGAGATTTAGAAAAGATTTATTGAAAGTATATTTTAGAAAGACAAAGAATGCCCCAAGGAGACACATGGTGAAAGACAAAGCATGCTCCAAGGAGGAACGTGGTCCCTGTGCTGTCACCACAATAACCAGCACAACGGGGACACAAAAAGAGAACCCAGAAGTAGCAATGTCTGCTTTGTATTTGGGCATGATGGGGTGGTTCCAAAGGCATTCCTAGGTGATTGGCAAGTGAGGTCATTTTGATTGACACTTGCTGGCTATATAACTCTTTGCCTAGTGCTCATGTGCGTTCCCAGAATTCTACCATTGGGGTGTTCTTTGAGTGGTCTGTAGGCTGGGCCCCTATTCCTTTGTTCCCCTTGTTGCTCATGTCTGAGTAACTACCTAACAAAATGATTATCCTGACATCAAAAACTATTTCTGGATCAGATACAACATATTATACAATTCTAGAAATCATAATAAACACAATGTAACTTTTTTAAGAAGAGAAATCTCCAATAAATTCTTTAAGCCATTCTATTCTCATAGATCAGTACTAAATGAGTTTTCTTTCTTAACAAGCAAAACATTCCCAGAGGCAAAAGGAAAAGAATTACATTTTATATACACGAAGTTCAAATAAGTCTCTAAGAATCCTAATAACTAGGGACTGCAAAGCACAACCCAAGTCCTGTAAGCATATGCAAAAATATATTTACAGAAAAGAAATTACAGGTGGTTTTTGACTTTACAAGAGAATACACAGCAGCATTCTCAGTTTTAAAGGATACATTTAAAGAACTTACATCTTTCCTAGTTACTGAATAAGAGACTGGCATTCTATTTTCCAACACCCTAATAAGAACAATAATCGCAGTATCATACAGTCTCCATTATGCTCTCATTTTTTAAAAAATCCATAATCTTCTGATCATCTGAAGGCGGCATACTAAATTCCAGCACCTTTTACTCAAACCAGCAATTCTTTTTCTTAATCCTTATGGGATAAGAAATAGGCACTCCTTTTTCACTCTTACTCACGGGGGCTTGGGAAAGGGCAAATCAGGCTGAAACAACGTCACCAGAACTTGAACCTAGAAACCAGCGCCAAGAAGCATGACATAACACTAGAGCGTTCCGTTCTGCAGAACGTCTATCATTCTCTCCACTCCCGGCCCCATCAACTCGCAACAAACGCCACAAAGATTGGGAGAGGGCAATACAGTACTGGTTTTGGGTTATCAGTGTCCGTTCAGCCTGCTGCAGGGAGAGGAACCTGGCCACAAGGGTGAAAAGAACAAGCGATTGCTGCTACGAAGTCCCCGCCCCCGCGCTGAGACTTGAGTAGTGTCCTAACAACTATGCAGCTCGGCTTCCTGAGGACTCTTGGAACATGCAAATTGCTGCAATGAGCTCCGGACTGCCCCGAGTCTGCAGGCCAGCGGGGCTCCGGGGCGTGGCCGATTTTTTTTTTTTTTCCTTGCTGTCCAGCTGGAGCAGGGCGGGGTCGCACACGCTATTTACACCGTTCCAAACTCTGGAACCTGGGTATGCAGTTGTGAAAGCAAGCCTAAGCAAAAGGGGAGGGGGGTCCTCAAAATTGATGACTCAAGACACTATGCATGGCTTCTTTATTTTATTTTCCTATACTATGAGAAAATCCTTTAATGAAATAAATCTGTTACTCTAAAATAAGAAAGCTCAACACTTATTTAGGAAACAAAAGTTTCAGTGTTGCATTCAAATGACTATCCTGACATCAAAAACTATTTTTGGGTGAGATACAGCATATTATGCAATCTTTAAAAAGAGCTCTTGCTCGTCGGAGTTATTTCACTGCCTTAAGAGAACGCGAGGCGATCCCTCATCACCAACCCCCGCCCCAATACCCCTGCAGTATAAATGATAGTTTACTTAATCGTGATCTCCCAAGACCCGCCCGTGCGGTGTCCACCGAGCCTGTCCAGACCCGGAGAACAGTTGGGACTTCGAAGCGAGCAACAAGTGCCGGTGAGGTGTTCCACGGCGATTCACTGAGAGGCTGGCGCCTCAGCACACACAACTTACTCAGCGTTTAAGATCAGCGATTGGGAAGCGACAGTCACGGGGGAGAGGGGAAAGGGGAGATGGTCTGCACCCGAATCCCACCACGCCAAGATGCGGGGGAGAGGACCCTGCTGTCCCGCCCGCCCCGCCTGCGCACCCACTGCCAATCGGGGAGCTCAGGGGGCAAAAGAAGAGCTCACCGCTTCAGCGGGTCCGTAGCTCGAGCCACCGCGGCCGTCCTGGAAACGGAGCTCGGTGCCGCGGCCCTGGCTTCAGCCCCTTTTGCAGCCCTGGAAGGAACACTGTCCCGGGGCATCGCCAGCGGCGCGCACACAGAACCCCCGCGGCTACTCGCGCTCAGCGCACGCAGCGCTTTGGGGCCCAGGGCGCCGAGCTCCAAGCGACAGGCCACGCCCACTCCCGAGGACGGCCAATGGGCGCGGAGCGCGGGAAGCGGGGGGTCAGGGCGGGAGTGAGTCCGGCGACCCAGCATCGCCGCCGGCTCTGCGGTCCTTTCCATCCAGCCAGAGCATCCTTGGGTGCGGCGTAGCAAGGATTGGAAATGTGTTTTAGGTGCATGAGGAGTGGGGTGAGGATGCACATTTTGCAAATAAAAGATCTGGGAGAGTATAAGACTTTTGGAACCCTTCCGATTTTTCGACGTCTCACGCTTTCCTTTTTAGACGAATATTCTCTGTCGCTATTTATAGAACACTTATTGAGGGCCAGCCACAGTGCTTGGGGACACAGGAGAATGAGAAACATACCCTACTTTCGAGGATCTCCCAGTTAGTCAGGTGGAGGAGCAGATAAGGAAATAGGTAACTAGAGGAGCCCACCACATAAGGCGCTTTCTAATGTTAAAAGCCATGTTTTGCAGTAGGGAGGGGAGATGTGAGATGAGATTTCAATCAGGGGAGAACTAAAAGGCTTGTAATCCTGGAATTCTGGTGGCCGTGATTCATAGTGTAGAACAGTCCACATGTCATTTTCTTTTTCTTTTTTTTCCCCCCTTAAAGACAACTAGGTAATATGAGCGACTTACGTAAAAATTTCAGTAGCTTCAGAAATACATGTTGTGCAATGAAAAGAAAGTCTCCATCATCCACTGCTCCTCAGTTTTCTTTCCTTTTAGGCTACCACTCACTGTTAGCTAATTTCTTGCAAATCCTTTCAGAGACATTCTGTCTACCTACCTATCTTATCTACACACACACGCACACAGACACCCACATACTCTTCTCCCAATCTCCTTCCTCCCCTCCACACACACACACACGGTACTCTACATAGTTTTGCCACCTTGCTTTTCCTCACTTACCACCATATCTTGGACAGCTTTCATTATTTTTAATGATTGCATAGTATTCTGTCAAATTGTTTTAAGTTTTTTTCTCCATTCTTTTGCTATTAAAAACAATGCTGCAGTCAGTATTTCTATTCTTATTTTTTAGCCATTTGGCATGTGAGCAAACATATGTCTAGGCTAAATACATAGATGTTGAATGCTGGATTCTAATGTAGGGACTTTAAGAATTCTGATAAATGCTGCCAAATAGCTCTCCATACAGTTTGTTTCAGTTTGTTTCAGTTTGCTTATAGTATGTTTGATATCTATCTATATGATTAATCTATGTGCAGATAATCTTCAATAAAAATAATATGTTATAATAAAGAAATATATCAGGGCAAAGAATATGAATAGACAGTTCCCCAAAGAAGATGTACAAATGATCAATAAGCACATGAAACGTTCAGTGTTAGTAGCCATTAAGGCAATGAAAATCAAGACCACAACTAGATACCACTTTCTACCCACTAGAATGACTATAATCAAAAAGACAGATATTAACAAGTGTTGGTGTCTTAATCTGTTCAGGTTGCTATAACAAAAATACCATAACCTGGGTGGCTTAAACAACAAACATTTATTTATTACAGTTATGGTGGCTGGAAAGTACAAGATCAAGGCACTGGGCAGATTCATTGACGAGGACTAGTTTCCTGGTTCAAAAATGGCTATCTTCTCCCCACATGGCAAAAGGGGTGTGGAGTTCTCTGGAGTCTCTTTTTAAGGGCACTAATCCCTTTTATGAGGGTTCCAACTTTATGACCTAATCACCTCCAAAAGGTACCGCCTCCAAATATCATCATATTACAGATTAGGTTTTGACATATGAATTTTAGTCTGTAGCAGTTGGCTAGTGTTATGAACTGTCAGCACCAAGCTGATTGAGAAGGGAAGGTTTTGGTGGTAAGATGCCCAGTTGGAAGAATACATAAGAAGCCTACATAAGAATGAAATGGGAGGCACGAACTTTATTGTGGGGAGCGCAGTTCTATTGGAGGAAGTGCAGTCTATTGTGGGGAGTGGGTTTCTGCTTCTGCTCTTCTTCTGCTCCCCTTCGTGTGCTCCCTTCTGCTCCTCAGGGGACCGCATGGATCCACCCGTATCAGAGTACAATAGTGGCATTCAGCCACACATGCGTGATACAATAAACTGAATTATGTTTACATATTTTAGGCACAGGCACCCTACTACACTAATGTAACATTCTAAATCCAGGGTTCTATTCCTAGCCACGAGCCTGGATCACAGCCAAACCTGGGATCAGCCAGGCCTGGAACCCACATAAACTGACTTATGTCCTCCCAGATTCACATATTGAAGCTCTGCCCCTGATTTGACTGCATGTGGAGACAGGACCTTTAGAGAGGTAATTAGGTCAACTGAAGTCATAAAAGTGGCACTCTAATCTAATATGATGGGTATCCTTATAAAAAGAGGAAGAGAGATGCTACTTTGTGCAGGATCTTGCCCTAAGTCTCTTCATCTGGCTATTGTTGTTGAACCAATGTTTCGCATGAGCAGTTGATCAGCTGTGACCGCTGTAAGACCTTCAGAGGGTGGTGATAATGAGCAGTGTACCATCTTTCCCTCAAACCACAGGCTCAAACACCCATTACTGGGCAACATAGCTATTAAGAAAGCCCACACTTTCGGAGAAGAAAAAAAAATGGCATAGATGATAGAGGCTCTGGTCATCCCTCTGGCAACCAAATCAAGGTTGTGATGGAAACGAGAAGCAGCAGCAAGGAAAAATTGCCTGAGATCTAGATGAACAAACCATAAAACTAGAGAGCAATCCAAGAAATCACCTTGCAATGGCAGAAGGTAGGACCAGGTGAGGACACGAGGCTGCCTGATCTCCAGCTGCTGAGTGAGATGGAGCCTGTAGCAGCGGCAAAAACCTTGTAAAGGGACCACATCTGTGAGCGGATTTTTGCAATGATGGACCTGCTTGCCCTGAGCATCAGTGTCAATTTGGCTGTGCACAGGGGGCACCAGGGACTTACAGGGAGACATTGTTGAAGTGAGGGCCAAGGCAAGACTCGCTCTGTACAGAAGTGCCAGCAGTATCCATTGTTCCCTGTTGAGCCCTCCCTCCTCCCAGTGCGCCAGACACAGAGCTGCCATAGCCCTGACGTCATCAAACTGGATAACAGAGGTCGTTATGCCCAGAAGATTCCCTGAAACCCTACCTACCCCAACTTCCAGCCCCACCCAAGCCACGTCCAGGTATATCCTCAGCAAGTCAGGTGCTCCTTGCTGAGCAGTGCCTAGACTCATGCTAGAGGCAACTGGCCTCGGTTTCTGATATGGCCTTTTGAGGCAACTATAAGCACAGCATCTGTGGATTGCTTGCTGAATCTTAACAGGTCACCCCGGAGGTAGAGGCTTGGGTTAAATTTGGCCCGCAGCTGAACCCTGAGGGACTGTGCCATTGGACACCTACTTCATAAATCCACACTAATAAGACCGGGAGACTTAGGAGCTTTGCTTAGTACATAGAAACAGACATGGAAAGACAGCCGAAATGAGAAGACAAAGAAGCATAAACCATACGAGTGAACAGAACAGAGATTCAGATATAATGGACTTAAGTAATCTAACAAATGCAGCATTTAAAACACTGGTTATAAAGATGCTCAATGAACTTTTGGGATGTGTAGAGAACTTCAACAAAGAGATTTTAAAAAACCATAAAAATGGAAATGGAAATTATAAAAAGGAACCAGTCTGAAATGAAGAACACATTACCTGAGATGAGAAGTATATTAAATGGAGTAAATAAAGAAACAAAGAAACAAAGTGAATAAAGAAAAGGATCAAATACCCTATCTAGAGGATGGGAAAGCCAAGAACACACAAGCAGAATGGCAGGAGATAAGATGCCAAGACTATAAAAATAATTTAAGGAGCATATGAGACACTATTAAGAGTCCAAATATCCATCTGATTGGTGTAACTGAAGAAAATCAAGATGTTGAACAGCTGTTTGAAGAAATAATGATGGAAAACTTCTCTAACCTGATGAAGGAAATGGACATAAAACCCCAGAAAGCTCAGAGGATTCCAAAAATCAGAGATCGAAAGAGGCCCACACCAAGACACATCATCATTAAAATGCCACAGGTTAAATACAAAGAAAGAATATTAAAAGAAGCAAGAGAAAAACAGATAGTTACTTACAAGGGAACACCCATAAGACTGGCATCTGATTTCTCAAAAGAAACTATGCAGGACAGAAGTGGTTGGCAAAAAAATATTTGACAGGATGAACACCCAGGATCTACAACCAAGAATAATTTATCCAGCAAAAGCTATCATTTAGAGTTGAAGGACAGATAAAGAGCTTCCCGGGCAAAAATAAGCTAAAGGAATTTATCACCACCAAGTCAGTATTACAGGAAATGTTGGAGGGACTTCTTTAAGAAGAAAAACCATGTATCAAAAACAGGAATAAAGAATGGTAACAACTACATTCCTATCAATAAGTACCTAAAATGGAAAAGAATTAAGTGCTGCAACCAAAAGATACAGTGGCTGAAAGGATAAGGAAATAAGATCCCTACAAATGAAAAGGAAGGGGATGGAAAAAGATATTGTTTTGATGGACCTAGAAGGTATTTAAGTCAGACAGAGAAAGATAAATACTATATGATTTCACTTATGTGCAGAATCTAAGGAATAAAAAGAATAGACTAATCAAAATCAGACTCACAAATATAGTGGACAATTTGGTGATAAACAGAGGGGAGAGGGTTTGGGGGGCTGGAAGAATGGGGTGAAGGGTTAAAGAAGTACAAATTAGTAGCTGATGGATGGTCACCGGGATGAGGAGCATAGCATAGGGAATGCAGTTAGCATTAATATGTTGGCTAGGTGGAGGGTCAGGCGAGGGAGGGAGCAACTGAGGGGATTGTTTTACGAACTATATAGATGTCTAACCAATGTACTGTATACTTGAAACTAAAATAAATCAAATAAAAGAGAAAAAGAAAAAAAGAGAAAGAGACACACATAGGCTATATGCACACACATAGGAAAGTCTATATGAGGACACAGCAAGAATGTGACCATCTACAAGCCAAGGAGAAAAACTTCCAGAGAAACTTAACATGCTGACATGTTGGTCTGGGACTTCCAGCCTCCAAAACTGTGAGAAAATAAATTTATTTTGTTCAAGCCAACTAGCCTGTGATATTTTGTTTTGGCGGCCCTAACAAACTGATGCAGCAGCTATTTGGAGAAATTGGAACCCTCATACACTGCTGGTGGGAATGTAAAATGGTGTAGCCACTTTAGAAAATAGTCTGGTAGTTCTTCAAAGAGTTAAACATAGTTACCATATGATTCAGTAATTCCATCCCAAAACATATGTCTACATAAAAACTTGTACATGTTTATAGCAATATTATTCATAATAAACAAAAAGTGGAAACAACCCACATACCCATCAACTGATTAATAGATAAAGAAATATGATATAGCCATATAATGAAATATTATTCAACAATAAAAAGGAATGAAGGACTGATACATGCTACAATCTTGAAAATATTGTACTAAATTGAAAAGAGCCAGTCACTAAGGACCACATATCATACAATTCTATTTATACAAAATATACAGAAAAGGCAAAGGCGAACCTATGGAAACAAAGATTAGTGTTTGCTTAGGGCTGGTGCTGGGATGGTGGGATTGGAGGGGTAAAGGCTAGGGATACAGGGTTTCTTTTTGGAGTAATACAATGTTCAAAAATGTACTGTGATGGTTCATCCATTGTAAGTGTACAATTCTATGAATTTTATTATATTCGCAGCTTTGTACACTTACAATGGATGAATTGTATAATATGTGAATTACATCTCAATAAAGGCGTTAAAACAAAATTAATACCCAAACTTCACTGGACAAAAGGTCAAAGTATATGAACAAATATTTCATACATAAAAAAAACTCAGAAAAGTAAATTTTGGAGAAATGATTAGCCCTGCTGCAAAGCTAATTGAAGATTATAAAAAGTAAACTCATAAACTGATAAAATTATTTATTAGGGCAACTATTTTTTAATATATTGAGGCAAAGCTCAAGGTCTATGAAATTATTCATCTTTGTCCCATAATCCACATTTGAGACTATATTCCCTCAAAATAATCCAAGCAAGAAAAACCAATTTTCACTAAATGTTTATAGAGCACTATATATGATGTAAAACAAAATAAAACTGGAAATAACTAAATATCTGATAATTGGGAGGGTGTTTATTAAAGTAGCAAACATGGACTGCATTAATGAATAATAAAGTATTTGCAAAATAATGAGAAAAGTAGATTTCGATTAGTTCGTAAATGCTGATGAGTGTACTTAAATAAATGTACATTGTTGAAGATAATGAGGAGGAAATTTTTAAAGAAATGGTACCAGGATTCCTCTTGGGGGGAAAAAAAATGTCATTGTTTGGGAAAATACCCTGATAAGCAATTTCAAGTATAAGATGAGACTCTGAAAACATGGATGTGAGCAGAAGCCTTAGCAACACAAGAAAAGCTGTTCCGCATGAAAGCATGGGAGAAATTATGTCTGCTCCTGAGAGAGAGATGAGAAGAGATGTGCCAAGCCAGGAAGGGATGGAAGAGAGGAGTCAAGAGGAGAAGTCTGGGTTGTTGCATAGAGTGAAAGGTTAGTGGGAAATCTCTGGTAATAGGGTGGGAAGATGGACATTTTAAGGAATAGAAGGGTCTAATGTAAAATTTTAAGTTGTTTTCTCAAATCTTCAAATCTCGTTTTTAAAGCTTTGTGTGAATGAGCTTTTGTAGAAACTTAGGAAAAAGCTGAAGTTGAGGCAGTGGGGACAGTGAAAAGACAGCACCCATGGATGCAGGGGCTCAGGGACAGAGAGACCAGAAGAAAATGAGCCCCCGGAAATTATTGGTAATCTTAGGAAAGACTCTGAACATCCAAACTGGATGTTTGGAGTAATCTTACTTAGATTACAAAGGGGAGGGAGGCTGTAGCTGACATTTGCCTTGCATAAGGATATGAAGATAACATGAGTAACTGTAGGTGTTTTTATGAGAGGTTTAAATGTATGAATTTTTTAAATCCTCATTTGTTCTAACAATATTGAACCCCATCCACTGACTAAAGCAGAATGAATGGATCCTAGCTAAGCCACTGCCACAGCGAAATTCAGTGTAAGTGATGTTCGGGTACACTCTGGATAATGTCTGCGAGCATGGAAATGGATATGTAAGATGGAAAATTTTATACTCATTCTCTCTTAGCAGTAGGGCTGGAAGGAATGTAGGTAAGCTGCCCAAATAAGAAAAAATTGTTCAATGTGTTCTGTACTGAAGTGTCGTTAGAGCACAAACATGATCAAATGTTCAAGAAAGCACTGGAAGGAATGTAGCTAAGCTGCCCAAATAAGAAAAAAATTGTTCGATGTGTTCTATACTGAAGTGTTGTTAGAGCACAAACATGATCAAATGTTCAAGAAAGCCAGTCTGTGAGAAAAGTTCAAAAGAATTAATACGTAAATGACTCTCAGTGAGCATGTTGGAGTTCTTAATTGCCCAACTCCAGAATTCATGGCTTCTACTAACCTAGCCAGAGAAGGGTTACTAACCAGCCCTAATTTACGGATGGCAGGTCCTTGGAGCAAGGCCTAGAAGTGATTTTCCCAAGGTTATAGAGCAAGCCAGAGGGTGAGCTGAAAATAGAACTGTACCTCACACCCTCATGCAGGCTATATGATAACTTGTGTACTGTCAGCAAAGAGATGAAGAGTGAATGTCTGAGAGGTTTGCATAGTTTTATGGCTAAAGGAGTCTTGCTCAACAATTGCAAATGCTATCTGACAATAACAAATGATCTGCCTAATCCTATAAACAGTAATGTGCTGGGCACTTTAGCAAAAGTTTCAGAAAAAAATCCTCTTGGACAATTGCAAAACTTTTTAAATGCGCAGCTCCACTGTCATGAAGCCACTAGTTACATAATGCTTAAACTACAGGGATTGTCACCTTTGGCACTCGCCCTTTAAAGGCTAAACTTCCAGATAATACCTCTCAACACTGTAATACCAGCAAGCTTACAGGGTCTTGCAGAAGTAAACATTTCTGAACATTTCCATAAGTACAGATTTTCTGGAGTCTTTGGCCCTCAGTGATAACTCTCTGTAAGTTTCCTTACTGAATTAACAGAACTAGAAAGTAGAATGGAAAATAGGTAGTTATCCGGGGCATGAAGGGATTGCTCAGCCAGCTGCTTTGTTACACCTGAGCTGCTGTGCTAACATTTTTAGGAAAACAAAAGCTAGTACTACTGTTAGGTAAGGGTAGATTCTCTAGGGTAGATTCTTACGTTACACTGATCTAGTCAACAGAAAGCTTTAAAAATTTATGTCTTCAGGAGTGTTGTTAATCTCATGCCCACTTTCCAGAAAGGGCATGAGATTAATTGAAAGTATTAACTCACTTTATGCAGCAATCATCACAAATGTGAGCAGAAGCCTTAGCAACACAAGAAAAATGATTGCTGCATAAAGTGAGTTAATACTTTCAGTCCAGCTCTGAGTGGCAATACCACAATTATAGACTATGGACTTCTTGGCTGCTACTTTCCTCCTCTTCATTTATTACTGCTTCTGCTCAGTTCTTCAGTCATGCCTTCTGCAAGACAGTGACCAGAAACATAAAATCTAAATGTACGGTAGAAGAAAGAAAGTGATAGGTCCAGTAGCTTTCTCAGCAAACTCTCACCTAGCTGGTTAGAGTGGGTGAAGCCAGTCCCTTTTCCATAGCATAACATCATATCTGGAAGCATCTTACAGAGGCCTCATTCCAACAACAGAACTACCTGGACAAAATGTATATCAAATGTATCCAACAATAAAATCAGGCTTATTAGAAATGTTACCCTTTATGGGCAATATTTTATTAATACATTGACGACCTAATTATTGTTACGTAATGGAATAACCCAAACATCCAAATATGCATGAAATTTTTTGCTCCTTCAGACTCTTTTAGCATAAATACTTTTGGCTTCTTCCTTTTTTCTTT
>NW_006434709.1:1329132-1334991 GCF_000325575.1 Pteropus alecto
ACAAACATGGGTTAAATACAGTTGGGGTAGGAAGAGAATCTAGCTTTATTCAAAATGCCATTAGAACATTCTGGGTCATTCTACTGTCTAAATTCTAGCAATACACAGGATTTGTCTCTGCTCAACCAAACAGGCTATGTCTCACTCGACGAAAAATAAATTTGAAAAACTCCAAAGGGTCAACAGAGTATCTGGGTTGCGTCTTGCTTCACTTCCACCTTCCCTTCTCAGTTTGACCAATGCTCTGTTTTACAGTTCTGTTTTATTTTGAACCCTGTTTTAGCAATTTCTGTATGTACTGTTCCAACATATGGACTATTTTAATTGATTCATGTATTCACCAACATTTTTGTCACTTAGGAGACATAAGTATCCCCTGCCCTTAATAAGGCTACAGTTGAATAAAGGAGATAGCCATAGTGTCAAATAGAATGTAAGAATATATTAAACGAGTGCTAGAGTTCAGCTTTGGAGTCAGAAAGACTTAAGTACAAATGCAGCTCTGCCATTTACTAACCGAATGACCTTGGTTGAATTATTGAATCTCATGGTGGAAGGAAACCTTTGCACTTTTTGTGGAAAGTCAGCATGTATTTTTGGTTCAAATTTTCTCTAGTGTTTTCTGTGGAGGGAATAAAAACAAAATTTAGCAGTTGTAAAAGACTGGCTTCCATCTTACTGGATTTTCTCTATTATCTTCTTAGTTTACATGCTTAAATGAAGCACGCTGTCACGTTATAGAGAGGCCCATGTGGCAAAGACCACAGGAGGCCTCCAGCCAACAGCCAGTGAAGAACTGAATCCTGCCGACATCATGTGAGTTAACCTGGAAGCAAATCCTTTCCCAGTTTAGGCTTGCGATGACCAAAGCCCCATTTGATACTTTTATTGCAGGCTGTGAAGCAGGGAACCCAGTTAAGCCAACCCAGACTCTCGACCCACAGAAACTATGAGATAATAGATGTTGTTTAAAACCACTAAATTGTTTTTTGTTGTTGTTTCATTTGTTTGTTTTGACCACCACTTTTATTTTCTTTATTTTTCATTGATACAATATGAGTATAAAGTTTCTAGAAAGCTAAAGACACTAAGTTTGGGGGGATGTAATTTGTTACATAGCAATAGATAAAGAATATAATGGAATAATGTGTTTCTTGCAGAATTGTTGTGAAGATCAGAATATATATGAGGATTAGGATGTGGAGGAGGACGATGGCAATAGGGATCCCAGCTAAGCTTAAATTAAAATTCAGAAATGCTGGCAGAAATGCTACTATTGAGAAGAAGATAATTTTAGTGTTTGAGCCCCTTAGGAGTACAAGAAAGATGAAGGTATGGGAAACAGTGTATCATGTTTCTCATTCAGGCCCAGACTCTATCTGACTCTGATAGAAAAGTGCTTATGAGCAAAACTAAAGTAGCTGGTTTGTGAGGGTTAGCAAACAAGAAATGGTGCTTGGGGGCCTAGGTGACAAAGGTTAGCAAAGAATTAATTAGGGAGAGGGTCATTCTCTCACTACAGCTATAAAATGAGAACTGATGGGATAGTGCAGTCATTCAACTCTAAGACTCCCTGCCTTGGAAGCATGAAGAGCAGCACCCTTGGTAGGGAGGAAGAGTTCTCACAGAGGACACTGGTCACAGCGTAGGTGACAAGGCTCTGCTGCTTCTGCTGAGGTCGACACATAATTATTTCTATGCTTTTGGTTGGTAAATACTAAGAAAGAGATTCTGGGGAGGGAACATAAGCACATTTCATTCTGGGCAGCTTCTGAGAAGGGAAGCTGAGGACCTACCTCACCATAAGCCAATGACATTTGGCCGATAGGTGTCTTTAAAAAATGTGCGAAGTTCTGACAGGCAAAGAAGGATAAATAGACATTCTAAACTGAGGGAACAGCACAAGCAAGGATTCAAAGTTATGAAGGTAAATCATTTCTTTAGGAAAAGAGAGTAGTCTTGTGTGACCAGAGGAAGGAGTACAAACTAGCTAACATTTTCTATTCCAATTCTGATTTAGTCCCTAGAGCAGTGATTCTCAGACTTTTTGGTGTCAGTTTCCCTTTACACTCTTAAAAATTTGAGTGACTTCAAAGAGCTTCTGTTTATGTGGGTAATATCTTTTGAATATTTACTGTATTAGAAATTAAAATGGATAAAGTTCTTTAAATACTTAGTTTGAAATCATCTAAAATAATAAACATGTTAAATAAAAAGAGCATATTTTTATGAAAATTAACTATATTTTCCAAAACACAGTAAAAATAAGTGAGAAGACTAGTATTCTTTTACTTTTTTGAAAAAAAAATTTAGTGACTGATATGTTTCTGCATCAACCTATTGCAATATCGCACATCATATTGCCTCTAAAAAGCTGTACTACACACTTGTGAGAGAATTAGAGTCAAAAAGGCAAATCATATTTTCATATTTTGAAAATAATTTTTATCTCCCAGATCCCCATAAAGAGTTTTAGAGACACACAGAGGTTCCTGGACCACACATTGAAAATCATTGCCCTAGAGCAAAAGCAGTAGCTACCATCAAGAAAAAAAGCCAGAATTTACAAATGTAGTAATGATGATGATGATAATAGTTATAATAATATTGATAGCTAACATTCATTTATTGGGTGCCTACTATGCACTTTTCTAAGCACTCACAGAAACCAAAGAAGTGTTTACAATTGTACTTTCCAGATGAGGATACTAAGAACAAAGAAGTTAAGTAACTTGCCCAAGTTTACATAGCTAGTAAGTGATGGTGAAGCTGAACTACAAGTGCAGGCAGCCTGGCTCCAAAGCCTGTACTAACCACTGCACACCCTGCCCCTCTAAGGGACAAAGGCCTACAGTATAAATGATAAAGGGTTGAGTCATCCCACTCACCCACCCCTGCTCCCTCCTCTCCTTGCCATTTTAGATTTCAATGCTCTTTTTTCTTTTCCTGCTTATTTAGGGAACTCATGTTTCTTTTCTCTGCAGTAAGTCCTTGTCCATTGCCCGTTGTTCATTATTCCCACCACTCCACAGAAACTGCTCTCTCCGAAGACACCAATGACCTTATAATTTTCAGATTTAGTGACCACATTTCAGTCCTTATCTGCTTTGCTCTTTGAGATATGGAATATTATTAACCTTTCTTTAAATTAAGATTCTTTCCTCTATTGGTTATTCTGACATCAGACACTTCTGTCTTTTACCACTTATTCAATAATTTCTTTTCAGAAAATCCTATGAGATCTTCCTCCTTGGCCTGTTTCTTAAACGTCTTCATTCCTTAGTGTTCAGTCATAGTGTCTTCTTTCTTTTCATTCTAAAACTTCTCCAACTGCCGCATCATTCATCTCCATGGCTTTAATTACTAAATATATAATACTGACACCCAAAGACATTATTTACAGCCCAGCCCCACTATCCTCCTTGGGCCAGACACTTGGGAGTTGTTTTGGACTTCTCCTACCTCACTAAGATCAGCCTCATGGTTCTGCGGAATCTACCTCTGAAACATCTCTGAAATGTTCCAGACCCTAGCTCAGACCTTCCTCTTCTCTCATCTGGGTTATTACACTAGCCTCGTTAGTAGTTCACTTTCTTCTAGTTCTGGCTACTGAGAGTTCATCCACAGCAGCTGGAGTTGCTTCTCTGCACTCTGCACAACTGTAGGTACTATCATTATATTATGTTCTATATTATTGCTGCCCCCTCGATTGTGCATACTACTGTTGGAATATGCCTTCTAAACCCCATGTAGGACTGGGTTACTCCATAGCCTGAAACCATTTCCATGATTCCCTACTGATTTTAGCATAAAGCCCCAAACCACACACAGTGTTCCAGTTATTATGGCTGTATCACAAACTATACTAAACTTAGTAGTGTAAAACAGCAGCCATTTTATTAGACTTGTGAATTCTGTGGGTCAAAGATTTGGAAAGGGCATAGGAGGAATGGTTTGTCTCTGTTTCTTAGGGTCTAGGGTTTTATCTGGGGGTGTCTCCATGGATGGTGATCATCTAAGGTTCATCAACTCACATGTCTGGTATCTGAGCTGGGTGGAGAAGATTAGGACTGCTGACTAGAGCACCTACGTGTATCCTTCCCTTGTAGACTGGTTTCCCCGTAGCTTGGTGGCCTCAAGGTAGAAAGATTTCTTACATGACGCTTCAGCATGAGTACTCCAGGTAGAATTTACATAACCATGTATGACAGCCTCTGAATTCACACAGTCATTTCTACCACATTCTTTTGGTTACAAGCAAATGTGTCCCAATTCAAGGGGAAGAGACAAAGATTTCACTTCTCAATTGAAAAAGTATCAGGTCACATTGTAAATGAACATGTGAGATGGGAGATAATTGTGGCTATTATGGAAAATACAATCTGCCACACAAACTTTAGCAAACCCTGTCTATAAGACCAGCCTCCCCACCTGCCATTTCTCCTTGACCCCTGTGCTCCTGTCATACAGATTTCCAGCTGCTCCCTTCTGCACTTATTGTTTCCTCTACCTGGACATTCTTGCACCTTCTTTAAGAGTTAGCTCAAAGGTCACTTACTGAAGGCAGACTCAGGCAAGCATAATAAAAAAGAAATAATCCTATAAACTTTCAAGCAGGAAAAAAAAGTGGCTTTAAAGAGTTAAATCACATTTAAAAATGGCAAAAGACTAGAGAGAAGGATCACTTAAACAGAATAGAATCCGGAAATAGACACAAAAATATACTGGGATTTAATATTTGATATATCAATGGCTTCTCAAATAAGGGAGGGAAAAGATATATGCCCAAACACCTATCTAAGAGTCACCTTCATCTGCTAGATATTAGAAAAATAAAACATTCCCTTTGCTTCCCCCTGAGCTATCTACCCTGTATTTGCTCCTCCCTGCTCCATCAGTTGCTTGTTCCCTTCTTCTCTGCCTGGGGCTCCTGGACACATCCCTCCTACAGATTCTACTCCTTCAGTGCCACACCATCACCACACAAGACTGCTCAAGGGTATTCCTCTCTACCAAAGGTTGGGAAAATGAAAAGAAATTACAATGTAGGAAGGGAGAACTTAAGAGCTGAGTATGATTTTTTTCCAGAAAAAAACGATGATATTTATTTAACATGAACAGTGTTCGTTTAATATGTATTCATTGAGTGTCTACTATATATCAGGCATGGTTCTAGATGCTGAGGATAGAATGATGTGGCCCCACCCTCATATCTTTGGGCTTCATAGCACACACCATCCTACTTCTAATGATCAGGACCTGCATCTCTTTGCCTGTTAACTCTCAACAGCCAGAACATGGGCGCATCAGGCCAGAAGTATGTAAGAATTAACACACCCTGGAAAAAGTGCTTATTTGGTGGCCTACAGGAATTGCTGTATTAATATCACAGCAACCACACCCCTCAGGTGTATTTTTTGAGACCCAGAGTTCTTCTGCAGGACTTCTCTACACTTCTGCACACCCCTACAGACATTTCCAGAGATCATAGCTCATATAAACAATTGCACTCAAATTCTTGTCTCAAGTCTGCTTCCAGGAAAACCCAAAAAGATAAATAGTTTAAAAAATACTTTTAAAAAAGCAAGGTCCTGACCCCATAAATACAAATTATAAGTAAACAAACATATGATTTAGGAAAAGAGAAGTGTTATCGAAAAACAAAGCAAGGTAAAGGAGAGAGAGAGTGACTGGTGGAAAGGGAAGGGATACTATTTAGGTAAGATGATTGAGGAAAGTGCCTCTGAGGAGGTAAAGGGAGGGAGGAATCCTTGCAAACATCTAGTGGAAGAACATTCTTGGCAAAGGACCTGAAGCAAAAATGAGCTCCCTGTACTTGACGTACAGCAAGAAGGCCAG
>NW_006434709.1:1335024-1335770 GCF_000325575.1 Pteropus alecto
CCTTTGGTGATGTCATCGTCCCATCTATATACTTTCAACTTCCATAATCTTCTCTCCAACTTGACCTCTTCCCTAGAATTCAGACTTGCAAATCTAACTATCCACCTATCTCCATTTGTATCTCTAACAGACATCTCAAACTTAGATCCAAAACCAAAACCCTGATCTTCTCGCCTAACTTTCTCCTCACACTGAATTGTCTTCCCCATCTCAGTAGGTAGGCAACTTCATGCTTCCAGCCTCCCAAGTCAGAATTATTGGAGTCATCTTTGACTTCTCTTATTTACCTGTCACGTCCAATCTAGCAGCAAATCATATGAGTTCTGCCTTAAAAATATCTAGAATCCAGTTACTTCTCACCACCTTTACTTATTGCCACCATCACCCCTTGCCTTACTGGTCCCCCTTGCATGCCTATTGCTCCTTTTATAATTTATTCCCACCAAGCAGTTGAAGAAATCATTTTAAATGAAGTGAAATCATCACATTCAGACTAAAAATGAAAGTTCTTTGAAAGGCCTACAAGATGCTACACTATCTACATTCTTATTTACCATTTTTACCTCATCGCTTACTATTTTCCCTCTTGCTTACTTTATTCCAGCCATGTGGACCTTTTTGCTTTTCCTCAAATATTCCAAGCATGTTTTCATCTCAAGACCTTTTTACTTGCTGTTCTCTACTTAGAATGCTCTTCCCTCAATTATCCTTCACCTCCTTCAAATATTTGCTCAAGTGTCACCTTC
>NW_006434709.1:1335801-1342891 GCF_000325575.1 Pteropus alecto
GAGCACCTAGCCAAAGGGATATATGGGGCCTGAAATCCAGCCTCAGTACATGACACACAGTAGACACTCAATAAATATTTGTTTAATATTTTTTAATGAACTATTGAATCAGATAAACATGACTCTTAATTCAGTATAAATCCTTAAAACAGGAGGTAATTTCTTAACTTCATTTGGAGAACCCTCATGCTGGTGCACTGTTAGTTCCGCTATACTTCCTTGGCTCTCAGATTGTACCTGTTCTGGCTTGCTGAGAAAGAGAAGTCCAGTGGCTCCTTATGGGCCTTTCTCAGATGCACAAACTTGGCTAAGGATGTGGAGATTACTGTAATGCTCTTGATGACTGGATTACATCCTTAACTCAGAACCAATGTCTTCCTTGATTCCTACAGGGGAGCAGGAATAAAAATTATCCTTACTAAGAAATAGATATTCTAAACCATATTGGTATACAGTTGGTATAAAGACCTTGATATCTCTGTAGATAAAATTTTGAAAACTAAATACAGTGAAAAATATGGAGGAAAGTATTCTTATGATCTAAAGATAGGGAAAGCCTTCGCAAGGAGTACTTGAAACTCAGAATACCTAAGGAAAACACTGGTAAATTTGGCTACATAAAATTTTTGAAATTTAAAATAATAAAAAGAATAAAATTAAAAGACAAGTGGAAATAAAATATTTGCAACAAACATCAAAGGATTAATATCCATGACATATAAACAGCTCCTATAAGTCAATAAGATATCATATGGGAGAAAATAAGCAAAGATATGAAGACAGTTCCTGGAAAAAATGCAAATAGCTCATAAACATATATATTTTTTAATAACCTCATCAGTAATTAAGGACATGCAAATTTAAATAAGATAATATTGTTTGACTATCAAATGGGAAATATTTTGAAAGACTAAAAATGTGTGATGTCATTGTATTAGGGTACAACTCAAACTGTTTGTGGCAACTAGTCTACAAAGGTGGCCCCCAACAAAACAAAATTCCTCCCTTCCCTCTATGTGTATGCTGTTCTTCACATTAAGAGGTGAAGTTTATTTCTCCTTCTGTTAAATTTAGGCTGACCCTGTGATTGCTTTTACCGATAGAATGAGATGAATATGATGTTCTGGGACTTCTAAACGTAGGCCTAAGAGAACTAGTAACTTTTGCTTCCTTTTTCTGGAATACTTTTTAGAACCCAGTTATATGCTGGGAGAAACCCAAGCCACATGAGAAAGTCATGTGGAATACAGCCAAGACACTGCTGGTGATAGCCCCAACTGAGCCTTTATCAACTACCAGCTATGTGAGTGAACCATCTTCTAACCCACAATGACTTAGATCACTAATTAATATTTTACAATCTAATCAATCAGATTACTAATTTCTCTTACCTAGGGAGGAGATAGAGGAGTTGGGAGGGCTGAAAAAATACTGAATGTGGTTCGATAGTGTAGCGGTTAGCACGTCTGCTTTACATGTAGAAGGTCCTGGTTTTGTGCCCCAGAGGAGCCACTGTCCATGGTCTAGGCTATGGCTTTGCCACTCTGAACAAGTCCGATGTCTGATCTCGGAAGCTGAGCAGGGTCCAGCTTGGTTAGTACGTGGATGCTCCACCTAGGAAGACCAGAAGCTGTAGGCATAAAATTATATATATATATATATATATTAGTAACACCAGTCTACCAGTAGCTGAGTGGAGAATTTATTTTGTTCATAGGCTTGGTGTCTTATAAGTCCCTGAATTGAGCCCATGTGCCCATCAGATTGCATCCTCGCTGGGCCCATTATGCATCACAGCTCCCATCAGTTTCATACCTGGACCCTTGTTCTTTACTCTGAGGTGGCTTGGCCATATATCATGCCTTGACCCACCTATGAAATAAGCCACAACTTCCCACAAGTTAGGACAAGGAGTTAAACCTGCTTGGAGCCCACTTATTTCACCTACTGTGTACAGGAGAAGAGAACTAGTAAGAAGAAAATTGGAGCAGTCAACTCACTTTCTACCAGTTAGATGCCACCAGCATTTGGAAAGGGAAGTCAACCACCAAAGGATAAATAATGGTCCCTCAGTAGTTTCCACTGCCCATTCATGCACTTGAATTCTCTCTGTTTTTGGTTTAGGTAAGAATAATCAAGGAGCCTGTGGTTATCTATATTTTGCCCTCCCAGCTCCTCTATCTCCTCCCTAGGTAAGAGAAATTAATGATCTGATTGATCAGATTGTAAAATATTAATTAGTGATCAAAGTCATTGTGGGTTAGAAGATGGTTCACTCACATAGCTGGTAGTTTATGTAGGCTCGGTTGGGGCTATCAATAGCAGTGTCTTGGCTGTATTTCACATGATTTCTCATGTGGCTTGGGTTTCTCCCAGCATAATAACTGGGTTCTAATATCCCTTTTTGCATTGGAGAGCTTTCCCTTTTCCATCCTTAGTGATTCTGGTAATATTATCAACCACTGTGCCTTACTCACCTCTTGGTACAGGAGTGGGAAGGTGTCCTAGGTCTAGACAATTGTGATGCTTCCTTCTTGAATCCCCAGTAGTTAGTCAAATAAATGGGCATGTGACACAATTATAGCTAATCAGAGTCACAGCATGGGATGTACTAAAACCATGGATGGAGAGCAAGATTGTCTTTTTCTGGAACTGAAAGCTGGGAAAATCATAAAGTCAAAAGCTGCATATGTCCATAGTAAAAGAAACTGCTTAACAATAAAATTAGCCCCGAAGAATAGCAGAGCTAAGAGAAATAGGGCCTAATGACATTGTTTGAACACCTGGATCCAGCCATGCTTGAAGCTAATACTAATCCTGGGGCTTTTCAGTTAAATGAACCAACAAATGCCCTTTTGCTTTAAGGGAATTTAGAGTAGGGTTTCTGTCAGTTGCATCTAGAGTTTGACTAGTAAAGAGCTCTGCACCTGATTCTTTCCTGATGTATATATCTTGAATTCTATGAAAGGAAGAACTCTAATCATTCATTCTTATTCAGATAAAATATGTTCATTCTTAAGAGCCCTCGATCATTAATTCTAGAAGGGGGTAAGGAAGGCAGGGAAATTTTCTTCATTTTTCATATGAAATATCTGAAAGCCACAAAGAGAAATGAGATGCCTTCTAGTAATTCAGTAACTATTCAATTCAATATATATATTGAGTAGCTGCTATATAATTAGCACTATGCTTGCCATTATATGAAAGTACAAGACAATTACCATGATCAAGTAAGAGATCTCAGGGAGACAAGATTTATACACATATAATACCTAAATAGCTATCAAAGGCTCAACACATTTTACAGGCTAAAATGAAATTCAGAAGTAACATGTACCATAAAAATTTGAGGAATTTCAGGGTTTCCTAGTCAGATGATGGACAACCTTAAAGACCAAGCTTGGAAAATATTACAATGCTGAAATGGTTAGGAAATTTGGCTCCTCAAGGCAAAGGGGCAGGTGGAAAGTGTGGAGGCCCACAGTTTATTTCATTTCTATTTATGTGTCCTCTCTATGCCCCATAAAGTCTGAAACCCATTATTGTTCCTATATTCTGGTTTTTTTTCCCACTAACTGTGTGTTCTTCAAAGACACGAACCATGTCACAGTCATCAGTGAGTCCGCGGCTCAGCAGCTGGTATAGAAGAGACAGTCAGTAGGCGGGTGTTGAATGGAGGGATGAACGGATAAGGCCACACCACTAGAATATGAGCCCTTGAGGACCATTCCTGTTCTTTCTTACCTTTTTCTTACAATTCCCATCTAACTTTCCTCTCTACCATATAGATGCAATGAATACATATATTATTTGCCAAGATACAAGATGCAAATATGTAAGGGCTAGGGAAGTAACAAATTAAGAGTCACTGTCCTACCTATTTCCCTGGGCCTTGAAGCATTGGTTCTGCCAAGGACTCACTGCCCAGGGAGAGAAACTGCTGTCTTTCTTGCCAGCTTGCTGTGCTGACAGCTCTAATTGCTAAATGAACTGTCTGTGTTTCTAGTGAGGAGAGATGTTCTCAAAAGAGTATTTGGGCTCCTGCAGCCCTGGGACGGGAACACAATATTGTGCAATCAGAAACTACCATCTCAGCAGGAGAGGCCAGCGCTGGATTTTCCATTACAGGAGGGGTAAATTTGGAACCTGGAGGCATTTTTGGAATTTTGGTTCCCAGAGTATAGTCGGGCCCTTCTGATCGTTGGGAATGTGGATGAGCTTAACTTTCAGAATGCAAGCTACTCTAATGAAAACAATGGTTTGCAAAAGATAAATTGGGTAGCAGTGGTAGAGTTCACAGACTCTGCAAATATATTCACAATATGAATCTTTGAAGTTCATCCATATATAAACATCTATTGGGTTTGTGCATGTGGGATAGAGAAATCAAGAATTCTAAAACATGACTCTTAAAGAGGAGGCAATTTTGATGAGGAATAAATCAGGCAGTAACGATGACATAATTAAAAATTCTAGATGGGAAATGATAAGGATCACATAATAGACACAAGCACTCAGAAGAAGAAAAAAATTACTTCTATTGTCCTTAAAACAGATGAATTTGCAGATGAATTTTAGATTATTGAAATCGGGACAGACCTAAGAAACTATTGGAGAAATTCGGAAACTATTTTCTCAGCCAGTTCTACTCTCAGATTTATTCTGCAAAATCTTTTTATGTTAAAGAGACTTGGCCAAATGTTTGGTCAACATTGATAATGGATAATATATTTTCACCCACATAGTCTCAATTTCTCATTAGTATAATCATGTATTACATAGCTGTATTTTAGTTTCTGATTGATCTATTTAAAAAAGTTAATGCTTTAACTTTCTTATTTAAGTTTTTTTAAGAAAAATATTTAAACAAACAGAAAAGCAGAAATTATTATACACTGGAGCCATATACTCATTACTTGAATCTAAAACTAGTTAACATTTTATCATTTTGAATTTATGTGTATATGTGTGTATTGTTAAACCATTTCAAAGTTCATTTCAGTTGTCATGATAGTTGATTCATCCTTAAATATTTTATCTTGTAGCTCTAAAAAATCAAGGATATTCACCCAATTAACCACAATATCACCATTATACCTACAAAATTAACAATTCTCTAATGTTAACATTCATTATACATTTATATTTTCCCAACTATTCCAAATGTATTTTAGAGTTGTTTTAGCTTCTTATTTAAATGGACATTGAAATTACCATTACCATTAAACAACTACTGTTGGTATCCATTAATTCTTAATTGCATAATGTCCCCTCCTATTCTATGTTAGGTCAACACCTAACACAAAGGAACTTTTGGTATCTCAGCCCTCTTTATGAGTCCTAGCTAGACCCTTTCCTATTTTTTTTTTTTTTGCCTTTGTTCCTCATCTTCCTTTTACCTAGATTCCAGCTTTCTAGCTTTATCTGGTTTTTGTCATCATTCAGACCTGCCGTCATTGCCCTCTTCAGTCTTGGCCTTGGCTCTTTCCTAGGCAGTTTTTGGACCCTTCTTCTGGATCTCTTTTCCCTGGTTATTCTACCCTACTTAACCAAAGTGGTGCCAAAATCAGCCAAACTATGCCTTTGCGTTCTACTAGGGTCCCCATCTAAGGGAGATGGGATATCCTTACATTTAGCCCATGGTGAGTGGGGTGGATTTTCAGTACCATGGAGGATCTGACTATGATAGTTCAGCCATGCCAGTGTTGCCCTGTCTTTGATGTGCTGAACAGTCTTTCATGGCCTCATTCCTGCACCTATCTCTCCATCTGATTGATGCTTTGTTGAACTGTATGTTTGGTACTGTGTTCTAGACCTCAACTACAAGAGTTTTTCTGCATTCCAGTTTTACTTGGGCAGAGTCTTCCTTCCTAGGGTAGGTAGAGAAGGGCCAGATGAGAACACTGATCCCAGGGAAGCTAATGATTTGATGCTCCATTAAATCAATGCTTAAAGAATATTTGTTCAATATTTCTTTAGAGGAAGAGTTACATACTATGTGAAGAGACCTGAAGAAAGACTATAGGTGGTCACATATCACTTGTATATTTGACAGCAAAATAAAGGCTTGCAGGTAACTGGACCCACTCTTCTTAAAAAATAGCTGGGGAGTAAAGAGGAAACAATAGTGCTAAGGTTGAACTGGAGAGGAGGGCAGAGAGAGAGAGAGCGGGCTGTGACCCAGAAGGCCACTTCATTCCACCTGTTCTTGGGGGCACTGTGTTCAAAGCTACCTGTTATTAGTCACATGCTGCCCTCACTGTCTGAGTTCCTTTCCAAACTTTCCAAACTGAAGAGCATCTTCACAACCAGAGCATCTCCTGAAGGACTCATGTCTGCTACCTACCCCTGGAGCCTCAGTTCCCCTGCCACTTCAATGCCAGAGACTCCAGATGTATACCACCTACAGGGTGGCTGAGGAGTTGCCCTGTTATCATGTCCCTCCCTAGTATGAGTGTCCAATTAAACATGTGCCCAGCCTGAGATCTTCCCTCTTCTAGACTGAAGCTGAAGTTCTTCTCAAAGACGGTAATACCACTTTCCCAGCAAGACCCCTGAGACCTTTGTAAAGAACTCTTACCAAGGCCTCAACATAGCTCATCACCATATCTGGGGACATTGGATATTATCAATACTCATTCATTTCTTTCCTACTCTGAAAGCAGCACCACAATTGACTCATTCAGAGGGAAAGGAGATTTTTTAGGTCCTTGGAAATTGCTCTATAGTCCAGAGACTGCAGGCTTTGTCTGTCTCTTCCCTGACCTTATCTGAGCCAGTTTAGCATTTTATAGTCTCTAAACTCTCAGCTTATAATAAAGTTATGGGGGTAACTGTATCTCAGGGAAGATGACCCCAGCAGAGGTAACAAATTTTTCCAGTAAATGGAAATTCCAGCCTAAAATCAGCTTTTAGTCATCGTTTCTGAAGGGCTCAGCATCTGAAGCTAAGGGACACATTTCATCACAGCCTGTAGCAGCTGCCACGTTCAGGGAAGTTCTGTTCACACCAGGCAGGCTATCTCTTTATAATATTCTAAGTTTCCAATCTCATACACTCTAGACAGCCAAAACTGTCAGGTGGACACTCT
>NW_006434709.1:1343850-1378926 GCF_000325575.1 Pteropus alecto
AGCCTGGGAAGCCTGAGGATTTAATATATCCTCTCCAACTCCCAGGGCTTCTTTGCATGTTTCTGACCCAACTTCCTTTCTTGGACGTTTTCCATATCAGCTCCTATTTGCACTTTCATAGCCAATCCATTCACCGGTGAGGTCGTCTTCCCCCATAGTCATTCCATCTCTGACCTTACCTCAGTGTGCCTCCCAGTTTAGGAGAGTCCATCCTTGTCCACCTGAACGCTGCCCAGCAGATAGTGATGACCAAACAACACATCTCATCCAAAAACTCAAAGGAAATCTTTCATTAACTTTGCTCTGTGGAGCACCTCATCATTGCAGATTTGTGTTTAAGTTTGTTCCCTCTCTAATTAGAGCACCCCCACCATGTTTCCACATCCCCCTGCACTATCAGCCTGAAGCTCCACAAGTTTCATAGTAATGATGCATCAACTACTCTCATGTCCACTTGACCTTGAACCTTTAAACCCACCAGATCAGCCTGTGGATCAGAACTGAGAGAATAATAATAACAAGTATGACTCACTTTAATTCAATTTTTTCTCTAGGAATTAACTAGCATCCTCTGAATTTTACTTCCATTCTGTTCTCATCCCAGTCTAGCTCTTCTCAGCTCTTGACCTTGCCACCCTTTGAGGCTGTGTTCCTGCCCTCTGTATTCACTGAATGAACTTGGTTTTCTGGGCTTGTCCCGTAGAGTTCCTAAAGGCTCTGCCTTGTATTCACTACTCTGGTTCACTGGTCATGATAGGTTCGGTCAAGCTATAGTCACAGACAATCCCTAGATCTCAGAGCCTTAACACAGCAAAACTTTGTCTCTCATTCTGTATGTCCAATGTGAGTCAGTCAGGGACTCTGCTCATTGTAGGTACTAAGATACCCAACCTGATGAAGGCTCCATCTTAACATCTGCTATATGATCACTGTGGTCAAAAGATGATGTGACATATAGTGTTCAGGCTCTTAAGATAACTTGTCTGGAAATAACACACATTGCTTCCATTCATATTTCATCGGCCAAAGTAAATCACATAAAGTGCAATTTACCATGAGTCTAGAAAAAACACTGAGGTATACATTATTGATTCTAACGACAGGAGCAAGACCCACTTGTTGTGGTTCATTCGCTTGTCACCCCTAGTCAAGGCCAAGCCCAATGCCCCAGTCCCCTCTGTCACTCCTTGTTCTTGAAAGAAACTTCTATTCCTTCACCCATATTTATTCATTCTACATTGGCTCTACAATATGGCTCCTGCTCTCTGCATTGCCCCTAGAATGAACTCCCTGGCATATCATCTCTACTTTTGCCTCTGATTCTGGTTTCTGGCTTCTGGCTTCAGGCCATGTTAACATGGAAGAGAGGTACTCTTCCTACATACCATACTTGGAACCCACCAAAATCAGATTAGTCCTTGTCTGCTTCCCTTCTGACAGGGGAGGTTTAGACACTCAGAGTCCCAGACTTGCAACTGGAGACAAATATCAAAGCCATGTCCAAGGAAGAATGCAAGCCAAGGCCGAGGAACTCAGCCAAATCTAGTCATCATGCAAAGAGCCAGAGGCAAGTAACAGGATCCTGAGACAAGGTCATGGAGCCAGGAAACATGAGAGTAAAGACTAGCAGAGAGGACGCTGCAAATAGAAACTCCATAAACATGGTCTCCTATGCACACCTTAAGGTTTTCTAATTAAATGTCTTTAATCAAAGCAACATGTTTTACAATATCAGTTGGTTTTCCCAGGCTTTTTTTATAACCAGGCTTTTAACAAAAATCACCCATTATCTTCTCTGCCCTTGAAGAAACAATTTTCAACTTTTTAATCTATTTCATATGTAAATACATATATTTCCTCATATATTAATAAATTGGTTACATATTTATTCTTGGATTTTTTTTTTTTTTTTAGTATTAGACTATTTAGTTCCACTGTGCAATATGAAGAATTGACTTTCTTATGCTACTCACTGCATATTTTTCTTCTATCTTCCCAGTGTGGTTATATCCCAAATTTTCCCAGTGTGGTTATATCCCAAATTTTGTTAAATCCATATTCAGTGTTAATATTTATATCTTTCTCTCTATTCTCTACTTCTAGAACATTTCTTATATTTTGTCTCTTCCATCAAATTTTCTTTTTATTTTGCTTTATAAGATATTTCCTTAACTTCATCTTCCAGCTCTTCTGTGGCCTTTACATCCATTCTCCTTTTTTAAATTAATAGTGGAACCCTGTTTTTTAATCAGAAATACTCTTCGAGCAACAAAAATGGAAGAAATATTTGCTAATTATGTATATGATTAGGGATTAATATTCAGAATATATACAGAATTCCTAAAACTCAAAAATGAAAAAAAACAAACCAAATTACAAAATGTGCAAAGGACTCTTATAAATATTTCTCCAAAAAAGATATACAAATGTCCAATAAGCACTTGAAAAAATGCTCAACATCACTAATTAGGACTGTGCAAACTAAAACTGCAATGAGATACCACTTCACACTCATTAGAAGAGCTATTGTTAAAAAACAAACAAACAAACAAACAAAAAACAGAAAATAACAAGTGTTAGTGAAGATGTGGAGAAATTAGAACTCTTGTGTGCTATTGGTAGGAATGTAAAATGTGCAGCTGCTGTAGGAAACCGTATGGCAGCTCTTCAAAAAATTAAAAATGGAATTACTACATGATCCAGCAATTCTGCTTCTGGGTATATATCCAAAAGAACTGAAAGCAGGGACTTGAACAGATATTTTACACCAATGTTCATAGCAGCATTATTCAATAGTCAAATTTTATTGGTAGATGAATGGTTAAACAAAAGGTGTTATATACATACAATGGAATACTATTCAGCTTTTAAAAAATGAAATTCTGTACATGCTACAACACAGATGAACCTTGAAGACATTATACGTAGTGAAATAAACCAGACACAAAGGGACAAATATGGTATGATTTTGGTTATATGAGGTACCTATAATAGTGAAATTCATAGAGACGAAAGTAGAATGGCGATTTTCAGGTGATGGAGGAAGGGAGGATGGGGAGTTATTGTTTAATGAGTACAGAATTTCAGTTTGAGATGATAAAGATGTTCTGGAGATGGACAGTGGTGATGGTTGCACATCAGTGTGAATGTACATATAAACTGTAATGAACTGTATACTTAAAAATGATAAAAGTAGTAAAATATATATTATGCATATTTGGCCACAATAAAAAGAAAAGAGATACTCTTCAAGAATGATCATTAATCACCATGGCAGCGCTGGGATGCGTGGAAGGGTTGGTGGACTTCTCTTATCTCTCTCTCTCCAATTGACACCATTCCCTATAACTTCATGACTGGTTGTCTCCTATCTGTTCCTTTAGACTTCTATTCTGCCTACCACCACAAAACATACACATGGCTACCTCCTGCCTTGTCTTTTGACTTCCAGTTTCCAATAAGAAGTCTTCTGTAATTATTAACTTTTTCTCCCTCTATATGTAATGGACCTTTTTTCTCTGTCTGCTTTTAAGATTTACTTTTTATCATTGGTGATATCCAGTAATGAAGTTATAAGAGACAGTGTCAGTGGTTGAGAAGAAAACAACAAGAGCCAATCAACTCTTCCCCACGTCCCATTGCTATCCTGGTATAAATCTTATCTTCGAAGAGTATTTCTGGTTATGCAATGACATGAATATGGACTTAAAGACCCTGATTTTCAAAGCTATGAAATCATGTAAACTCTTCTCTCACCATACAACTGAAGGCCATCTTAAGAAAAGAAGCAGTAGAGTATATGGGAAAGTTATATTGGAGACAGATTTTTTTTTCTAAAAGAGATTAAGTGTTTCTTCTAGGATCCATTTAAATTACTTAATCAGATAAAGCTTAAAACAAAAGCAGGCAATTCTCAAAGGGATCTATGCAGGCAATCCTCAAAGGGATCTATATCTAATGACACAAGTTGGAAATACATGAAACTATGTGACTAGTGATCCTGGTGTTGTGCAATGTAATGGCCCTGCTTACCAGCCTCCTTCCATTCTTCACATTTTCATCTCTGTTAAATGCTCCTTCCTCAGACAGCTCTTAAACTAACCATTCCACCCCAAATAGCCACTCCCTCAACCATTCCTTAAGGTTGATTTATTTTTCTTCATAATACTTAACAGCAACATGACATTTTATTGTTTATTAGTTACTTGTTTATTGTCATCTCCTTCACTAGAGAATAAGCATCATGGGTGCAGCTTTATTGTCTTATTCATAGCATATACCCAGAGTAGGTGCTCAATAATTTGTTGAATGAATTAATTTATTCATGTATTTGCTGTATATTATTTATATGAAGTATGTATTTAACATATTTATTTCATCTGACATTATTTAACTGTCGTTTTCATTTTTATCATTTATCCACTCACTGTGCAATCACTTACTAGGCTCTACTTTGTATTACGTATGTAGTTAGCATGAGGAGTGCGGAGAGACAAAGATGTTTAAAGTAAGACTTCCATAAAGAAATTCCCACTTCCTGAAGTATAAAATTCAAAGTCCTTAGCAAAGATTGGACACCCTAAATCCAAGAGGAAAATAAAGTTTTATGTTTTTAAAAGCAGTCGAGAGGTTAGGTTCGCTTCTAGAAATGTGTACGAGGCCCTCTGTTTCCTTCCAGTCCCTCCAAGGAGCCCAACTTCTCAAACTTCCCAGTTGTCCGCCAGAGACAACTCTTATCCTGCGTTGCTGAAAGTTCCTCCCTTGGTAATTGACAGCTGGGGGAAATCCCACTAAGGCCCGCCTTCCCTCCACGCCCCTCCTTGTTAGAATGAGTGGCGCATCCCGTGGGAGGGGCTGCTGGTTCAGCCAATGGAAGAAAGTGGGAGCAAGAGTCTTTGTAAACAAACGCAGAGGTGCAGCGCCTTGGGCTCCTCCTTCACGCGGGGGCAGTACGCCCAATGCTTTGGCCCAATGCCTATCCAGGACCAGCATAGCGTTCTTTCAGCCAATCAGAGCCGGTGTCTCCTGCAAGTAGGCGCTCCACCTGGAGGAAAAGAACGAAGGGAGCGAAAAGACAGATGTTAATACCAATCAGAAGCTGGAACTCCTGAGGGGGTGGGCGGGAACTACTTCACATTTAGACCAATAAACACCACACGTTCCCTTCTAGGTGACTGAGCGGCATCTTCTTCGGCCCAATAGACAAATAGGGCGGTGCCCAGCAACCAATGGCTTAGGTTCGGGGGCGGGGTGAGGAGCCACTGTGCAGTAAGAGGTAACCTGGCGAGTGGTACCAGCGCTTTTCGGTGCTGAGGCTCACGCTTTGGTACTAGAGGCCGAGAGTGTTCCGACGACGGCGACCTCTGCGGCAACGACTGAGGCTCTCGGCAGAGCGGCAGAGTACGGTCTGGAGGAGGGGCTTCTGGTCAGCCCAGGTGGGCTCGGGCGCCTGGGCTGCCAGGGAGGGGACCCACGGGAAGCGCCGCTCTCCCTGCTCTGGGGGCGCCCTGCGCCTCCCTTTCCGCCGCCTTCGAAGCTGTGAGGGGCGGCGCGCGACTGCCCAAGCTCCTGTTGAGAGGTTAAGCCGGCGGGTCCCACGTCGCGTCAGCTGGGTTGCCCCTCTGCCCCTTGGGAGCTTCGGGGATCTTAGACCAGCAAAAGCGCGCTTTTTCCCTCCTGCACCCCCCAACTACCCTGAGCCCTCTTATAACACTCCGACTGAAGTCTCTGTCTCTCGAGTCCCCTTACAACCCCGTTGCAACACTGCTAGGCAAATTGACCGGTGCTGCATCTCCGGTCCCCTTTACCCAAGCGGGAAGGGGGAGGAGTCGCGCATTTTTGCCCCTCCCCCAATCGCGAGCCCCCTTGCGTTATTTGCGTTTCTTCTATTCTTTCCATCTCTCCCTTTACTCCGGCCTTCTTTCTTGATACCTAATTTGAGTTAGGGACCTTGGCCACTTCTCTTTTGCCTTCCCTTCCGCGAGTGAGTCTTTTATCCTCCTCCCACCCTCTAAATTTCATACTCATCTCTCATGGAAATTAACACTTTCCACTTGTCCCTTCCAGGCATCTGGAAGGTGAACAGAAGAGAGGCAGAATACACTGTACAGGGAGCTTTACAAGGTTGAGAACTTTAACTGGTTTTGTTAATGACAAACCATTCTTGTCGCTTAAAATGGCATTTGATCATTATACCCTCTATAGAATCTTTGTCCCAGTACAGTTGTTTTGGTGATAATTTCTGAAAATGCAGGTGCGAAGAATTTACTGGCGGCAAAAAATTTAAAAAATGTATTATTTTTAAGTAGATAGAATTGGATTATATTTTAAACAGCTTAACTGGAGTGGCAGGTGTTTGCAGTGTAAGGGCCTGAGCACTCTAGTTTGTCAAATTATAAGACATGCTTTTAGCTGTACAACACAATGTAATTTGATGACATGCAGCCTATGGATAATATAGCACTCAATCTTTTAAAATAATATTCTCTATACCCCTTTCACAGAGAATTTGTATTCACCTTCATAATATAACAGTTCAGGTTTCAGTAGTGTTGGTTCTAGCCATATGTTTCTAGATAATAGTGCAAACTTTGTTGTGCCTAAATAAAATTATGCCAGGAATTTTATGAAGAAAAAGTAACTCACCACACTTAGTTTTGATTGAGACTTTCGAGTTTTGAAAATGTTAACCTAGGTATTGGGCAGTGAGGGTTTTGTTTTGGGGGACAGAGGAAATCGAAGTATTGGGACAAGCCTGATGGCCCTCAGGCTGTGCGTGAGGGAGAGGAGGGGGAGAGAGAAGAGAAAGGACGCAGGAGAAAATACACGTGTACAAAACCTTGTAGATTCAAACAATGTTTAGTTTCATGACTTTACATAAATTGGAACTGTTTTTCCTATTCTCAGTGGCAAATTGTAAGCAGTAAGTTTAATATCATGTCCACTGTGTTGTAGCCAGAATTTTGTAAGCTTTTGTGAAAAATTCTTACTGTTTTCCCTATCCTATTTGTGACTGCATATCAGCATGCTTCTTTGTATTTTGCTATGGTAAGACCATATCTTGTGTATAAAGAAGTAAGTCTACTGGAGTGAATTTATTATGAGGAGTCAGCATTGTCTAATGGACCATATGTTTGAGCCCTGTTAATAAATCATAATAAAAAGAGAAAGATCTTAAAGCTATTCCAACAAATGCCTAGGTGTTTAGAACAGTAAAAAGTATTTATGACAAAATTATTAGCAGTCATCAAAGAAAAGCCGTGGACAAATTGCAAATCCATAAGTTGGTCACTATCATGAGTTATTAAAGGCTTCAGTTGGAAACCAGTTATTTTTGTACAGTCTTTTCAGGTGGATTTATACTTATAATTACTTGTTTGCAAATTTAAAGGACTATAGTTATAATTTCTTCCTAGAGAACTTGCCTTTAAGGAGTTCACAGTTCAATGGAAGGGAGACCTATAAACCAAGAATTAAATGCAAAAGGAGAAGTTCTGCAGTACGGGATGATTACAGGACTCAGAGAAGAACAGTGGCCTGATATCATGCTGCTCTAGACTTTCTGTGTGCCATTTCTTGAACCTTCCTGTTTATTTCACACACCTGGGCCCCTCTCTGTAGGTGCTGTTTTCTCTTCTTGAAGGCCTTTTTTTTTTCCGCGTCATATGTACCTGGTAGGGTCCTAATTCAAAATCTTGAAGCTTGCCACTATACTCCACTCCATCCAAATAATTGTTATCTATATCTTTCTGTTATTTCATTTTAAATAATTACAGTTCATTCTCATTATTCACAGTAGTTATGGTCTATAGTCACCTAGATCACTAATTAGCAAATCTGAACCACTGCTCTTACAAAAAAAAAATATATATATACATATATACATGTCTCATAGATTATAATCTTAAATCCTAAATACGACTCATCCTGGTAGATCCTATTTTCCTTTTTATACAGAAGAGAAAATGAGGTTCAGAAGTGTTAAATGATTTGCCTGAGGCCACCCCTTAAAAGGTGCCAGAGTTAGGATTCAAACCCTGTCCTACTGGCCCCAGAGGCAGTGTCTTATGCTACACTGCACTGCCCCCTACCGTCTGTGTCCTTTAGTTATCTTTGTGTGAGAGCTGAAAGAAGGCAGAGCCCTGCCTTGTCCACCTCAGCTAGGAATGTAAGGAGTGACTCAAAATTTTTGCCATTCTGTGCATGTCTCTGAAATACTGCAGAAGTGTTACAAGTATTGATTTTAGGAATATGAATAAATTTTAGTGAGTAGGCGAATTCTCAAATACAGAATCCACAAATAACGTGGATCAACCATACTTGTAAATGACTCATGGAGTCTACTAGTCCACTGTAGATTCCTTAGCTTCTTTGACAGTTCGTTCATTTATTCATTTATTTAACAATTTTTATTAAACACTTACTATGAATCAGGTTCTGTTTTAGACTGTGGTGAACAAACTAGAGGTTAAATTCTTGCCCTTATAGATGTATTCAGGTAAGAGGGACAGACAGCTAACAGTCTGGATGGAGCTCAGAGGAGAGGTCCAGGTTGGAATTATAAATTAATTTGACCAAAATGAAACCTAGTGTGCGCCCTCTCACTTCACATCCCCTAGCATACTGACTTCTAGAACATTTCGGTTACGCTCTGTGCCTAAACACTTCTTTTTGAGTCTCTTTCCACTGACCTGTGTCAACCTCCACTTGCCATTAGTTTATTTTAAGGCCATTTACTCATGTAACTGGAAGTGTTCTAGAAAAATCAGGCTGAACTGATCTTTGATTTCTGGGTTTGCCACCTACCAACTTAGTAACTTTGGTCAAGCTGTTGAACTTTTAAGCCTGTTTCCAAATTTCAAAAGCGGTGATATGGTGATTAAGCCCTTGTGGGTTGCAAGGAAGAGGCACACATATATTACCCTTGAAGATGAGGGTTTAATGTAAATTTGAATGGGAAATCATTTCAGCAGCCATATTGTCCCTTGGCCCTAGTGCTTTCAAAACTTTATAGAACAATAACTTAGCAATGTTTAAAATAGGATTTGAGTTCTGGAGACCTACCTTCTTTTCCTTTGTTTACCCAACATTTGTATTTCTCAAGATAAAAGTATCTGAATGGATTGGTTTGTCACCAATAGGACTCCTATTAGGTAGAATTTTGAGCCAAACCATGCTCAATCTAGTCAAGTTCAATCCGTTAGTTAGGATTCTGAGTCCTGGTCCAGTCTTTTGTGGCCAAAGAAGTAGGACTGCTTTCATGCATTATCTGTTCTGAAGGCTACAGTATTTACAAAAAAGAATTCCTTGGAGACAGTTTCTTCAGAAGACAACTGAGACTAATGCAGTCCTTAGAATTTCCTGGACTTCTGTCCAATTCAAATACCTGTCTAACATGATCATAGATGATGCTTAATAAAGCACCTAACAAAGTAATTGACACTTCATAATATTCCGTAAATCTTCTTTTGGTGTTGCATTTAATATTACTGTAGTGTGGTTATTTGTTTATGTAGCTGTCTTCTTTCCTAGACTATGAGCTCCAAGAAGCAAGATCTCTTCATCCTTATATCCTCGGCACTTAGTTCAGTGCCTGATATATAGTACTAGATTTCTTTGATTTCTAGTGCCTTTGAATCTTTTTTATATGCTTATTGGCCATTTTTCTTGTGAGAATTGCCTGTTTCTCCATTGCCTATTTTATATCGAAGAATTTGTTTTTTTAAAGGCATTTTTAAGATTTCCTTTTAGGCTAAGGATATAAAACTTAGTTGTCACTGAGATTGCACATACATTCCTCTAGAAAGTAATTTGCCATTTAACTTTATTTTTGGTGTCTTGCTGAATGAAAGCATTTTTTTTTTTCTGTACTGTACTCACATCTATCCATTTTTTTTTAATTTTGTGACTTTTCACTTTGGTTGCTTGTTAAGAAAGATTTTTGCCCATCCCAAGGTTAAAAATATTTATTTAAATGTATTTTTTTTTACATTTTTAACCTTAATCTGTATGTAATTTATTTTTGTGTGAAGGTAGGCAGTTCATTTTTTATTTGCCCTCCACTCTCAGTTTTGAATGGCCGACTAGTTGTCCCAGTGATTATTCTTTATCCACTATTTGCAATTTAGCTTATAACAGAAACCAGATTCCTATTTCTGGGCTTTCTGTTCCATTGATATATTTATTTCTATGCTTAGTCTACACCGTTTTAATTAATTTTTAATTTCTCCTTATTTTTTGAAAAAATTCTGTTGACTATTCTTATGCAATTATTAGCTAACCTAAAATTAGAATCAATTTGTCAAGGTTTAGAAAAATTCTCTTTGGAGGTTATATCAGAATTTAACAACTGTAGATTAATTTACAAAGAGTTAATATTTTACAATATGCCCATTCATTTATTCAAGTCATTTTAAATGTCTTTCAGGAAATTGTTTTATGTTATATCTATTTATTAGGTTTATTCTGAAGAATTTCAGATTTTAGATTTTTTTTTTTCTGATTGTCATTGGTTTATTTGAAAGCTATTTTGTATGTTGGTTTGGAACCAGACTTATTATTAAGTTCTCTTACTGTTTTTAATAGTTTTCAGTTGATTCTTAGTCTTGCTAAAAGTAAAAATCATATTGGCAAAGGATAATCTTGCCTCTTCTAATAGTTATACTTCTTGTGTTCCTGACAGATTGCATTGGATGGAAGCATTCAAAGTTACATAGTGGTTGTGGTAGTGCATATTCCTGATTTTTTCCTATTAATGGGAGGGCACTAAAGGTTTGGGGCAGAGAGATGCTTATGTGAGTATATTGATTATATTAAAGAATCATGATTTTATTCTTTTTAAAAAATTTATTCTTTTTAAACATAATTTGTTTAAAATGGATATTAAATTTTATTAAATACATTTTTTGCAAATATTGAGATGCTCATGTAGTTTTTTCCCCTTTACCTAATATAATAAAAAACACATCTTTATATTTCCTAATTTTAGACTATATTGCATTTCCTGGCTGAACCCTATTTGGTTAAAGTGTTTTTGTTTTTAAATAAATTGCTTGATTTTATTTGCTTATATTTTCTTTGAACTTTTCTGTTTGTAGCATGAAAATAGGTCTGTGGTTTTCTTTTGTGATATTTTTGTTCTTTTTAATGTGTTGAGCTACCTGTATACTAATCATTAGAACGCTCTTCATTTCTTTGTGCTCTGAAACAGTTGCATAGGAATTACCTGTGTTTTTAAAGTAGGTGCTGTGTGGACTATAGAGTGGTCTTGCCCAACGTAACCTCAGGGGAAGTGAGGTTTAACATAGTGATTTTAGTGTAAAGAGGAGCAGAACAGTGTTATTTAGTGAGAGCTGACTTTTGTTTGGTCTTTTTATTACCTAGGCTAGTACAGAGGTATTACACTCATCATCTGAGGGTTAAAAAGGGCCTTTGTTTTAATACTGAACAGATATAACTATTTAGTTCTGCAACCTCCCAGATATATAAAATGCCTGCTTTATTCTCACTGAAAGCAAGAGGCTATGCAGTGAACTTTCCCTTTTAGAAGCTTTTGAAGAATAGGGTATTCTGGTTTAATTTTGTTAATTTGGAAGTGTAAAGGTGAAAAATATCTTAAACTTTAACTCCCTGTTAAATGCAATTCTAAGATGGAGTACATAATTCCACTTTTCTTCTCCAGTAAGTTTGATACATTCAGACCTAGTTGATGTTTTATTATAGAATTCCTAAAGTTTCTGAGGCTCACATTATGAAGATCCTTTTAGAGAACTTTAGATGTAAATAGTATTGTATGAAATCAGGCTACAAATCATACATTTCAGACAAATCTCATTGCAACTTGTTTTCTTATTTAACTCATAGGGTGGGGGTTGTGGGGTGATTATGTCTTTTAATTGGATGTCTTTATTTTATATCAAGATAGAATATGTAGTACCTACCCCTGGCTTTGACCCTACAGAAGGAAACACATTTTTCTTTTTGCTGTATACCAGTGTATACTTGAGCGTACTACAGAATCTCCCGGAGGGCTTATTACAACACAGATTGCTGGGCCCCACCCAGAATTTCTGATTTAACAGGTCTGGGATGGGGCCTGATAATTTGCATTTCTACGTTTCCATCCCAGGTGATACTGATGCTGCTGGGCCAGGGACTATATTTTGAGAACCACCGCTGTATACTAACTGTAAATACTAGAAATCTGGTTCTAGAAGAAAGCTGGATTTGGTCTGGGAGTATAAGAAGTGCACAGGTTATGGAGTAAATCATGAAAGATTCAACCTTCTGCTGCCAGCACAGTATTGAGTTCAGGTAACTAGCAATACGCAGTGACACAATTCTCCTTTCATGATTGTAAGTCCTAGCTAAATATCAAGTGAGAAATTCTGTTTCATTTGCAAGGCTTAGAAACCAGGGGACTCTGGTCGAATAGGATTTAGAGATTAATTCCATGAAAATAGGGGTTATTTATATGTCTCTTTTATCTCTCCCCTCACCATTTAACCTTGCTTTAGGGTTATTTTTTTTTAACTGGCCAAGAACTTTGAATCCTTATTAATTGAAAGCTTTGTGTGTTTTTAAAAGATATTAGCTATGCTTATTCTTAAGATTTTTTTAACAGTAACTTAAGAGTATGAGAAACTTTTTTCAAAAAAAAGAAATCACAGAATTATATTATTGGAATGTTGGAGAATAAACATCAAAAGTGCTATGGATTTTTAATTGTTTTAGTGATTTCTCATTGCGTTGTTTGAGGTAATATTAGTAATTCTTACAATCCCTCTGCAGATGAAAAATGAAGGCCAAAACCATAGACCTGGCATAGAAACTGGACACAGGAGACAGCTATGAAGAAATACACACATATATACATGTACACATAGACATATATAATATACATACACTGTTTTAAAAATTTTATTTTAGCTAAGGACAAAAGTACATGTTGTGAACTTAGGCATCATATAGAATCTTTGAGTTGAAGAGAAAGCAAACTCTGGAAGCCACACCTTTTCACAGAGGAGTTTTGCTTCAACAAGTTTTTCTCGTTTGTCTACCTAATTTCTCTTGTTCTACTACTAACAGCCTCAGTTTTCAAGTTGATCAGCTAGTCCAGCATTGGAATAAATGGTATTGCAAACAGGGAGTTGGGGAGACTCCCTACTTGGAAATATACCTGTTTTGCTTTCCTTTCCTTTTAGAGAAGATTTTGGGTGAGGAAAAGAAGAGTAGGACTAGATCCTACAGGACAGAACAGTGCTTCTGAAGCTTGGCTATACACCAAAAACAATTTCCAATATTGATTAAATTAGAGATACTCAATCTTTAGAATTTCACAGACCGGTAAATTTTCAGAAACATTTTGAGGACAACGTAGGATTACATTTTTTTTTTTTTTTAACTAAGTAAGGACAGTAAAAATGTCCTACAGGACAGAACAGTGCTTCTGAAGCTTGGCTATACACCAAAAACAATTTCCAATATTGATTAAATTAGAGATACTCAATCTTTAGAATTTCACAGACTGGTAAATTTTCAGAAACATTTTGAGGACAACATAGGATTACATTTTTTTTTTTTTTAAACTAAGTAAGGACAGTAAAAATGTCCTTATTAGTGTCATTTTATAAAATGATATTTTAATGCCAAAAAACACAGGAAGGCCTTAATTCAATGCAAAAGACAATTCTTTAAATTGAATAAATTTAATTTTATGAAAAACTCTATGTGATCCCAATTTTTCTTATTTCAACAGGCTGGCGAAAATTCACATGGGACTAGCACCCTCTAGTCAGAGGCACAGAGCCTAAAATTATTTCAGAGGGTTGTTAAAAATGCAGACCACAGGCTCCATCCTAGGAGATCATGATTCACAGTGTCCGGGGGAGAGGCCCCCTAATCTATATCGTATTTTAGAAAGCTTTCTAACAGTTTGAATGTTTATGGTAGAGAATATAATTTATTTTAATTCAGACACACTAGCATGTGGTGTAACCTTGTTCGTATTTTCTTTCCAAAGACTTACTCTTGTTGAATAGCATTTTTCCTTAGCCTGGTTTTCTCACTCCCATTAGCAATATTTGAGAAAAATCAGAGTTTTATAACATAGCCATTCAGGAACTAAAGTGGGAAGTGTAAGAGTACAGGGTAGTGGCTAAGAGCATGGACTTTGGGGACAGAAGGACCTAAACTTAAGCTTTAGTTCTGGCATTTACTAGGATTGTACCTTGGGCAAAGTGTTTAATCTCTGAATGGTGGAGAATTCATCTGAAAAACTGGGATAATGCTAGCACCTAGCTCCTAGGGTTGTTGTGAAGATTAAAAGAGAATATTGTGAAGTACTTGGAAGTGCTGTTATTTTATTTTCATCTTTTCCCTTTGTATTTGAATAGATTACTTGTTTGCTCTTTATAACTTGGTTGTCCTATGGAACTCTCTCTTTCCGTTAGAGGTCTGGGTAAATTTGCTTCAGATACTTTCCCAATTCAATGGGTAAATTTGCTTCCCTACTTTCCCAATTCAATTCCACCCTTGCAATTTAGACAGCAAAGCCTGCTTCTTCAGTAGTTTCCACACCAAAAAAAAAATCCATAGGCTCCTAAGCTTTATAATGCCCTGGTAGTTTTACTGAAAATTGAAGTTCTTAAGGTAGAAGCCACATTATGCAATGTGAGGCCTTTCACTATCTGAAATATATGGCTTTTAACTCATTTTTTTTCTTCACTCTGTTTCAGCACTGTGCCTCCAATAGCTGGAGAAATGTTCCCCTTTCTCCCAAGGAATAGTTCTTTTCTTACCTTAGCTCCTCAAGGACTCTCCTTCTATCCCAAATTAATTTTCAAGGAGTTTCTCCCACCCAAAATGGTACTCTTCCTGAAAAGATTTGTGAATACTGTTTTCTCTGCCTCGTTACATATGTATTTAGAATGCTCGGCGGCCTTCTCCCTAGTTTGCTGTGGCAAACAATTCTTTTTGCCAGAAAGATATCAAATAAAAGGTACATGTGTTCCCTTTTGGTGATTTTCCTTGGGATCTATGGTACGGATTTCTTCCAGTTTAGATAACTCTTCCGTGGCTCGCTTTTATGCCTAGCCTGCAGCTCATGAGGAGTGTGTTATAGTAACCTGGTGTTATTAAATGCTAAAATAGTAAACAAGAACATATAAAAGTTTTTCCTAGAATAGAAGTAGGATTCCCGCCACCCCCCCGCCCCTCCGCTCGAGTAATTTAACCTGTCAAAAACAGATTCCTCAGTGATATGTTACTGGCTGTGGAGAATTAACTGTTACTACTCAATGAAGAGTGCTCAGCTGCAGATACTAGCAGATACTAGCCCCTAAAGGCATGGCTTCCTTCCTAGGGAATGATTTAGAATATAGCATTCTAGAAATGGCAGTCAACAAATTATTTATTAAGGACCCGGTGGGTGTAAAGAGGCATGCTAGAAGCTGTAAATGACTTGATTCTTGCTCTCAAGAAACTTCCAAGTATATAAATTAACTATTGCCCAAATTATATATATGCATACATACGCATTCGAATATATGTATAATGATATGTGAAATTGGGGTGGAGGTGGGGGAAATCTTAGGCGGAGATTGTATTCAGGATTCTGTAGTGGCATTTCTGATAGTGTGTTTAAAAAATAAGTTAAACTATTATCAGTTCAGCCTAAAAACGTTTAGAGGCCTTTGTTTTGGTATTGAGAAAACAATAACAAAACATATTCCATATGTAATAAATTGCCCATTGGAATGTTTTGATTAATGTTATTTGTTAGAGATTTCAGTTCCTAGTATTTACCTTGTTAATAGCATGTAATATCTTTTTGGAATTAGACATGAAGAAGTCAAGGTCCCTGTGATGACGACCATTCAATGTTATCCTTGGAGAACAATTAATAGGCTTTACCTGTGGAAGGGGAACTTGAGGGCAGGTCTGGATACAGAGGGCTTGCCACTGACTGAAGGCAAGTCTGGTGATTCTACCTTTGGAAGTGCCTTTAAATGCTCTGTGGAGTGCATTTTTTGTCTTTTCTATACATTTCTAATAGGTTAATAGTAATATCACAGAATATCCTTGTGGCATGGTTTCTAAAAGTTTGTGGGTTCTTATAGGTGTTAGATTAAAAATATAGCAAATAGATAATAAATAATAAAGGCAATTAATTAGGGATATGCTTGAGTAGTTAAAGTTAAACAGGATTTCTCAGATCAATGAATTTACTTGGACATGGATTCCCCGCCCAAGAGCATTCATAAGACTGTGTTTTATAGAATACCAGTTAAGGGAACTGCTTATATAGGAATTAGAGTAATTGAGATTTGGACTGTTCCATATAGAATATGCCCCTGTATTGGAGGAATTGTCCTTATTCCTTAGTCTTCCTATAATCAGAATCACTTATAGCAGTTAATAAGCAAAAATACAAATGTGGGGCCTTGGCTTTGGTTTAACAAATCAGAATATCTGAAATGATGTGGAAAGCTTCCAGGTAATTCTGATGTACTCTAGAGATTGAGAACCACTAAATAGAAATATGCCTTCTTGACACTGGCCAAATGCATTCTTAATCCTATATGCTTCTATTTTGTGTTCTTGGCTGTGGTCTAGGGACTAGACTATTGCAGTAATTAAGTTCAGTGTTGTCATTCTTCCCAGAATGTCTGTCTCCAGATTTTCAGAGTCCGTTTCATCAGTAGGACAAATCTATAGGTCAGTATAGGACACATTTTAAATAGCAGAAAAGAGATTGTATTTTATTTATATTGTCTTTCTAATCCGGCAGCCTTGAAAATGCTTCTATTTGTAATTTACTTTTGTTTTTAATGTATTTTACTACTAGTGCATCCAAATTATTTTCCTCTTGACTTGTCAGCTAATAAGCTTTTGAAAGCTTGTCAACTTCTCATTACATGTAAGTTCAGTTTTCTGTGTGCTAACAAGGACATTGACATTCTATCTGCAAACCTTTTTCTTGCATTAAATGAAAGATTACTAATGGAGCATTTATGTGTTGAGGTCAGTATAGGAGAGCTTAGCAGGGTAATTACTTCCTTGTTTTCTGTTAACGTACATGCAGCTTCTCTGAGGAAAAAAAAAATGAAATGGAAATAGAAGGGACAAGGTCGTTATAATTAGAGACTGACCTGGAACTTTTAAAACCTCTGTATATATATCCTACCTGTCCTCTCTACTCCACCCTCCTTAAAAGCTGAACTGCTAATTTGCCTCCTTTTCATCTTGATCTTCCACCAGATGATGGAGAAAGCTGATGGGTGTATTTACCTTGTAAAACAAGAAGACAGAAATTATTTTAGTGCAAAGTATTACATGGCATGAAATATGTTCTACAGGAGTTTAAGAGGCTTTATAAAATTATTTCTTGTATTGCTTATGTAGCTTTAAAATGTGTGTGTGTGTGTGTGTGTGTGTGTGTGTGTGTATGTGTATGTGTGTGCATTCCTGTGAAAAATAGAAGAGGAAACAAATAGAAAGTCAAAGTTGGAGTTTGGTAGGTTTATCCAGCAACTGTCTGGGCAGTGAGACTTATATTTGGGGGACATGAGCATTCCTTCTACCACAGAAGTGAAATCTCCTGCCGTGGAGTGAAGATGTTTCATGCGGCTTTGTAATGGATCTCATCTCTCTCTCAATGCTCTTTTTCCCTCAGCTTTGACTTCATGTTCACCATGTAGAACTCTCTATTACTAATTAAGAATTCCAGGCATTTAGATTTGAATCACGGGAATGTATTAGCTATTCAAAAAATATCAGCAAATAAGTATCCCCTCTTGCCATCCCTGCTGTCCCATGGCCAACACCATCAGTTATTTCTTTGTTCTCTTGTATTTGTAGCCTCTCCCTCCTTCTCCGCTGCACCCTGTCTATGAACATTTAAACGTGCTTTAGTCTAGACTCTTCAGTCTTTAAAGTTTCCAGGGACCGCTCAGCTGGACTCCTTGAAAGAGTTATCTAATACTTCCCGTCACCTGCAAATCATACCTGCTCCATTCGGCTTTCATCCTCATTTCTCTTCATGGAAACTGCTCTTAAACTCATCAGAGACCTCCATGGTCTTAAATTCTGTGGACACTCCTCAGCCTTCCTTTTGACCTTTCAGCAGCCTTCAACATACCCATCTACTGCGTGTATTAGTTTCCTGTGGCTGCTATAACAAATTACCACAAACTAGTGGCTTAAAACGTGTTTATTCTCTTGCAGTTCTGGAGGTCAGAAGCCAAAAATCAAGGTGTGACACGCCTGCATTCTCTCTGGAGGCTGTGGGAGAGGGAAAATCTGTTCTTTGCCTCTTCAGCAGTTGTGGCTGTAGGCATTCCTTGACTTGTGGCCACTTTAATCTGCCTCCATGGTCACATTTCCTCCTCCTCTTCTCTCTGTCTCAAATCTCCCTCTGCTTTTCTTTTATAAGGACTCTTATCATTGGATTGATAGGGCCTACTGGGTTAATCCAGGATGATTTACTTATCTCAAAATCCTTAATTTAGTTACATATGCAAAGCCTACCTATTCCAAATAAGGTAGGCTTCACAGGCTTTAGGGATTAGAATGTGGGCATATATTTTGAAGGGCTACCATTCAACTCACCACGCTGGGGTTCTTTCTTCCCTTGATTTCTGTAATGCCGTTCTCTTCTGATTTCCTTCTCAACTCTCTGGCTTCTTCTTCTTCTTCTCCTTTTTCTATATTGTCTTCCTCCTCTACTTGACTTTTTAAAATGTTCACATACATCGGGTCTGGGTTTTAGACCCTCTTCTCATCTCACTTTGTCCTTTCTCCCTAGGCAATATCTTCTAGTCCCATGGGTTCTGTTACATTTACATAAACAACTACTCCAAATGTCTATATCCAGACCTCTCCAGTTCCTGATACATATAGACAACTTACTTAATAGCTCCATTTGAATACTTCAGAGGCATAACAAATTTAATATGTCTAAAATGGAGCTCATCATACTTTTACCCCCACTCCCAAGCACCACCCAAGAAGTTTGCCCTTCCCACAATTCCTTAGCTCAATAAAGGATATTACCATTTACCCGCTTGCTTGTGCCAAAGTTATCCTTGATTTTTTTTCTCATCCTTTCTCCCCACATCCAGTTCATCACCACAAACAACCTAAAGTAGTTTTGGAATCTGCCTACTCTCTTACTGCCATTATCTTAGTCCAAGCAGCTATCATTTTTTTCATCTGGTTAGCACATTAGCTGCCTTACTGGTCTCCCATTATCCACACTCAGTCTGTCCAGTCCATTTTCCATATAGCAGCCTGAGTGACCTCAAAATATGAATGGAATCGTCACTATGCTGCTAAGAACCTTTTTTAATGGCTTTTATTGCTTTTAGCATGAAATCTTTCATGTAGCCTCTAACGGCCTACATGATCTGGCCCTGTCTACCTCTGCAGCCTCATCTCTTCCTGGCCATTCTCCCACTGGTTCTCCCTTGACCTGCCAACTATATACATACCTACCTCCTTTTAGTTCTTGAAAGTTCTTGCCTCTTCTCTCTATTGCTAGCTAACATATTCTTTAGGTGTCAGTGTAAGTGTTGCTTGCGCAGGTAAACCTTTCCTAACCTCCTGGACTTAATCGGATCCCCCCGTTGTTTTCTAATAGACCCCTTTTATAACAAGGATCATAATTATTTTTGAATTATTTGCTTTTCTCTCTCCTGAGAGAATGTAGATACTACCAGAGCAAGGACTGTGTGGCCTGTCAAAGGCCCAGTCAAGCACAGCGCCTAGGGTAAACAGGCACTCAGATACTAATGAGGGGGTGCATCTAGATATGGCTAAAACATGAATCTAGGGGCAGTATATTTGAAGTAAAATAAAATTAAAAATGGTTATCCACAATATTTAACTTAAAAAATGGTATTAACCAGACTGAATGAACTTAACAAAACCGTAGGAAACAGAATAGTAGAGACTAGTTTTTATATCCACTGCTCAATAGACTTTTTCCAGGTAATTCAGTCAAAAGTCCCAAATCTCATTTAGGTTCAGAGAATAACTAGTTTTTGCTATGAGCATGTTGTACCTGAAAGTTGTGGGTTGAACTGATGAAGCATGTATTCTAGAAATATTCTAGATACCTGAAAGTTCTGAAGTCCCTGTGACTGGGAACCAAGGCCCCTATGTAAGCCAGATGTTTTAGACATGCACCCTTGACCATACTAAAATGCTAATCAAATGCTTGGCAAGCTTTAGCACCTCTGCTTTGACTATGAATAGGGCTACATGCTTTCCCATCTTCAGCCAAAATGACAACTGTTATTTTCCATTTTCAGCATGTTTGCCATGTATATAAGAGAGAAAGTGAGGTGGAAGAATAAGTTTCAAATAGTTCTTAGATTTCATAAGGTAATATAGACACGGACCAGACATAAACTCATTTGTCTGCTGTTGAGGTCTGATTCTAAAGAACTTCTCAAGCAGTGACCTACTTCAAACTGCATATTTGCCCTCTTGACTTATGAGAGGAAAGATATGGCAACTGGTAGTTTGTGTGGCAGAGCTAGTTGTCATTGTTTATTGAATACCTGTATTAGTTATCTATTACTATGAACAACTTATTCCAAAGCTTAGCAGATTAAAACAACAAACAGTTATCTCACAGTTTCTGTGGGTCAAGAATCTGGGAGCGGCTTAGCTGGGTACCTCTATCTCAGAGTCTCTCATGAAGTTACAATCAAGCTGTCAGCTGGGACAGCTGTCTCATCTGAAGACTTGATTGGGGAAAGATAAACTTCTAAGCTCACTCTCATGGTTGTTAATAGGATTCAATCCCTTGTCTCATGGGCCTCTCCATAGTGTAGCTGACAACGTGGCTGCCATTCTGATTTATGTTCCTCCTTATGTAACCAAGCATTTTCCCCATCTCTGGAAGCTTTGGGGGTATTCTTTTTGTCCCCACTGCACTACAGTATCATAATGATGTGCCTTGATGTGAGTGAGGGTCAAGTGAAATAATGAACGTGAAAGGTCAAAATAGGATGGTTAGACAAACATTGTGCTCTCAGGGGGCAAGCATGGTGGATGGCAAGCTGGAGAGGAGCTGGGAAGAGAAAGAAAATGTTACATAAAACTCTGGAATCAGGAAAGTCAAGGAAGTTATGGGCAATGATCGTATCTTCCCTGGTGTCTTCCCCAAGTGGGAAGGTTCTCCCCAAAAGCCTTATGAAGGAGTTACCAGTCTCCAGCAAAATCTCCCCATTCCTACAACTTAGTCCCCCACTACTAAAGTTGAGAGACACATTAAGCATCAGTCACTGTCACCTAGTAGACTCACCAACCAGTGTTGTTCTTGAACTAACCCAGCAACTCAGGTTGCTTAACCCCTGAATCTGGTACTTTTTTTGGTCTTAGTATTGCATTGTCTGGATGGTTTTTAAAGTGAGGCAGGATAGATTATGTGCCTTAAGTCAGAACATAGATATGAAAACAATTTGTAAATTGTTAAACACTATACAAATTAAGTTGTTGAATTGCTGCTATTTAGAGAAACCAAACTTGTCAATTGTGTGGAAAATGCGGGTGGAATGGTATAAAATATAAATCAACACTGTGTAGCCTACTATAAGAGAACCACTTTCCTGATATTGGCAGCCCCACATCTCAGTATTTTCAACTTTTCTAAAGTGTTTGTGTTAAATTGAGTAACATCTCCATGTTGAGATTATGGTAATTTTCCATTCCCTTTCTCATGAAGGGGTACATCCTGCAATTTGCTCTGTGCTTCTCCTTGCTCTTGAATTAGAAGAATTATTCTCTTCTTTCTTCTTTTGCCTTCTCTCTTTTCTTATGGTCATGTGCACTCAGGAATCATTTTGGGGAGAAAGGCAGATGTTTTAGAAAATTGAACTCTGATTCTCTGTGGATGATTTCCATATCGATTAGGACAAATCACTGTGCTGGTTATAAACAAATGTCAGATGAGTCTTTATAACCTGCTACCCAGCTAGGATCAGGACCTTTAAGAGTCTCTGTGCCAAGGAATACACCCTACTTACTTACGCAGTTGCCCTGACATTTAGAACAGACTTGCTCCTATCGTTGTTATGCTGCAAATAAAAGTTGTAAAAGTAAAGAGTTGTTTTCCTCCCTTCTATAGCCCTTTGGAACTATTATGCAGCTGGATTTGGATTATAAAAGCAACTGTTATAATACAGGAACATTGGAAACACCCCATAAGACAGGATGGCCATGTTAACATAGAAATTAGAAAAACCAAATGATGGCTTATCATGATGTTACTATAAGAATGGATACTTGGGAAGGGGGAAAGAATGGATACTTGGGGAATATGTGTGTGTCTATGTATCTGAATACACATGGGGAAGTCAGGAAGTTTATATGCACCACATTGTTAATCATTCTTAACTCTGGTTGGTTGGACAACTGGTGACCTTAACTTTCTCCTTATTGCTTATTAAAACAGTGAACATGTATTATATTTTGAAATATGTTCTAAAGAAAAACAAGCTTGAAAATCAGAATAAGGGGCAGTTAGTTACAATGTTCATTAAGAACGCATTTTCTTTGCCGATTTAAATGTTAAGGTAGCCATGCAATCTTAATTAATTTCTAGAACCTACAGAATTTGCCTTGATAAGATTCCTCCCATTCACACACACACTGTTCTAGAAAGGCTTACTAACCTTAGACTTTTTTTTCCTTTAACTCTTAAAGAAGTATACATCTATATAGTTGACAACTGCAAGATATGGTTAGTTTATAACAGGTACAGACTAACAGTTTCTGTTCACCTGTAGTTAATAGCTTTGACTTAGAACTTCTGAAGCTTATGGAAGAATCTGGAAAATATAGGTTTTCGCTTCTTGATCCTTGTAACGTTTTATCCTTTCCTTTTCTCTTGTTTAGATTCTATCATAATGAATGGATCCAGTGTGGCCAACACATCACCCAATGTAAAATCCAAGGAGGAACAGGGCTTAAATGGGCATGATGAGAAGGAAAACCCATTTGCAGAGTACATGTGGATGGAGAATGAAGAGGATTTCAACAGACAGGTAAAAAAAAAGTAGAATGACAATGATATATGTAATTCGACAGCTATAATATTTTACTTTCAGGTTGTTACAAAAAAAATGAGTTTGCTGGCTTTAAAATAACTTAAAAATACATGGAAGCCTGATCTGAGCTTACCAAGAAGCATCTTCAGCTGGTTAGAGCCCAGAGGACAGTACTTTGGAGGAAGGTACTGATATTTTTCTACCACATTGATTAAAAGAGGATCTAATGCCATGGTAATCCGGTGTAGACTTCTGGGAAGCAGCAGCTTTGTACAGACAGGCCGGCTTAACATGCCCCAAATAGGAACTGGGGACTGGCAAGATATGAGCCTGAGAGAGAGAGGTGTGCTAGATGGGGGAAGGCTAGACTGCTTCACCAAAGATTCAGCAATAATTCATTGTCTTATATCTCTGTGACATTAACATCCCAAGGTAAGCCATTCCAGGTAGAAGTGCGACCACACAGTCCCTTCCGTGGTGGTTTTCTGTCACTCCCAGGGAATTTATCAGATGAGTAGCTGAAGGATAACAGGAAGTCTAGCCACTGGGAAAGCAGAGAACTGAAGGTGGAGGCAAAGGGTTTCCTTTTAACCAGGTGACAGAAAGTATTCATATCCCATTTGGGGACATTACATGATGAATAGTTACATGGCCATATCCAGCATGGGAGATGGGAAATATGGTTTTAACTGAACACCCTGGGGCTGTGGCAAGAAGAAAACAAGCTTTGGTTGGGGGCATCTATCAGTTTCCACTCCAAGTGCCTCATTGTGTCATGATTTGTGTGAATAGCTCATAGACCATGCTTCCATCACGCCCCTGTGCTTAGGTAACCATTTTTAAGGGTTGTGCCTGTAAATAGGGTATATTTAATAAGGGGGATACACTGTTACGCTTTGGGGAGCATCAGGGCAGATCTTGAGCAGTCACGTGAAACCTTGTGGCTTAGAAATATTTTGTAGTTATTGGTTTTTAAATATTTCATAACCTTCTAATCTACTTTAGTTTTTTAAAAAAGCATGGCTAATTGTAATGTTAAAATACTATTGTTAAGTCTTGGTACCAGTGACTTTTCCTTTGAATTCACGAGATTAACTGTATTGGCTAGTTTGGGTGATTACTTTTGCTTGACCCTCTCCAGTAGTGGCATGAGTAAGCTATGAATCTGTCACCACATAGCCTGTAGGAAAAGGGTTGGCCAAATGCGAAATAGGAGACCTGTTAAAAATCACACGATCTTCAGAGTGGACGTACTGTTTCCTAAGAGTCAACGATGTCTACAAACAGTTATAAAATATCCTAGATATGTGTTGCTTTAGTTTAGGACAATCTTTAAGAAATACAGAGTTGTTTAAATATTCATATTATTATTTTGAAAGAAGACTACATAGATGACATCATTTTCTATTGGTATGCCAAAAAGTGTTTTTATATCTTTCTAAGGTTCGGAAAATATTTTTCTCCCTTTGGGGCCTCATTACCAGAAAAGTGGGCCAGAAGCTGAGAGTTAGTTTTGATTTAATTTCCACTATCCAGGAAGTGGTCTAGTTATATAGTTCCTGTACCTTTTTCATAGTTGTAAAATGGGAAATCTAAGAAGAGCTGTGTCTTAACAAGACTGGGAAATGAATTTTAAACTTTAAAAATGATTTTTTGTAAGTGCCATATGAATGGAAAATAGCTGTGTCACATGTTAGAGATCTTAGAAGATCTATGAAGACCTGGAATTTCTGCTGTTTTGAGTTAACTATTTCCTCAGTCTTATTGTTGACAGAATTTAGTTGAAAAAATTCAAATTTATATTTTCTTTAGCCAGTCATTAGAAGCATCTTAATTCTTAGTAGATCTCATACAAGATCATTCTTAATTGCGGAGTAATAACCTCTGAAAGAAAGAGGTGGAGCAAAAACTGAGAAGGATGAGTCCTAATGGGGCCCTAAGTCTGAGCGCCTCACCTTTGCTTGCTAGGTGGAGGAGGAGCTGCAGGAGCAAGACTTTTTGGACCGCTGCTTCCAGGAGATGCTGGACGAAGAAGACCAAGACTGGTTTATTCCCTCACGAGACCTGCCTCAGGCTGTGGGGCAGTTGCAACAACAGTTAAATGGACTGTCTGTCAGTGACGGTCATGATTCTGAAGATATTTTGGTAAGAGCCATATGTGGTTCCACATGTGACATAGTGAAAAGAATACAGGATTTGGAGTCACAGACTTTCTTTCTGGCCCTACAACCTTGTGAAAATCTCTGGAGCTCTCCAAGCCGCTATTTCTTCACTCTTGACATGGCATTGATAAATGGGTGCAGTGAAAATGCATTTCACTTCATAAAGCACTGAGAAAATGTTAACGTTGTAGCATCATCAACGTTCATTTTCCCCAGTGGGCTTTTCAAAGTAGAATTGGGATAAATAAAGATAAAAACATGGAAAAGGTTTGGTTTCAAATTATCATTTGCTGCTATCCTTTTCTTTTACTGCCTCTTAAATCTGTATTTACAGTTTTGAACGATGCTGTTACAGAAATTGTTCATTTTGGAGGGAACATACTCCTAAGAGGCTATTTTCCACTTAAAATTAGAAGACCAGATAAATGAATTCTCTGCCTTCCATATTTACTTACGGAATTCTGTGAGTGATTTAGTTCTCACACAACTCATGTTCTGAATGATTGTGCCCTGCACATTGCTAAGGTGCTGGGTATTCACGAGAGTAGAGAACCAAAGAGAGTACAGCAAGATGGAAAAAATTTTTAGATAGATAGATTGATTGATTGATTGTGGAATTCTCTGGTTTGATGGAATTCTCTGCTTTTCATTGAGGTAAGGTACTCAATGGAAAAATTATTTTTGGAGTCAAATTTAAAAGCCCCTAATGAAAGCATCATGAAGGGTAGCAGGAGTCTAAAGCAGGTAGGAGAAAACGAGGTTGGCCAGGGATTAGTACGTCAGGAGCCACTGAGAGCAGCCAGCAATAACATCCTGAGTTATAAGGAATTCTATTTTTTTTCTCTCCCTAAGGCTGAGAGGAAGGTACTGGTAATAATGGAAGCAGGGAGGAAATGTTTTAAAGTGCTGCTTGCCGTGGGATTTATTATCTCTTGGTTCTTATTTCAGAGCAAAAGTAACCTGAACCCGGATGCGAAGGAATTTATTCCAGGAGTGAAGTACTGAGCTGACAGAAAAGCTTTGAGGAGGACTCGTATGTCCCCACATCTGGGGACAGCGCTGCACGAAAAGGCAGAGCTGAAGAGGGGGGCAGGGTGGGCAAGGGGTGCATAGAGGGGAAGGGAAACAGGGGTTTACCTCGACACTGTGACTGGAGTAACTAAGGTGTTCAGTCTTATTCTGCAAGCCTCTGGATAGTTCTCCTTCATTCTACTGACTTTCATTTTGAGCAGTTTCCTATTATTATTATTATTATTATTATTTGCAGCTTTTTGGCTTTTTGAGTTAAGGAAATTGCAATTTTTTTTCCCTTCATTAGGAATGTTCTGCTGTGTGTATTTAAACAAAATAAGCTGACCAAGAAAATCTTGGAGTTTACAAATGCCCTGCTCACCTTACTGTGTACTTACAAGGGCATTAAATACCTGGAGAACTACTTATCGAGTCTGTTAAGCTGGATGGATAGAGGGACAAATGGAAGAAGCAAGTGTTACAAACCAGAGTATGCAGCTCAGCTTCCCCAACCCCTGGGGATATCCTGTGATGAACTGGGATTACCAATAGCTTGCTGAGCCCAGGTCTTCCTACCTTGAACCCCATTCAAGAAAACAGACTTAAAGTACTGGTTTATGGTAACACTTTTGGTGGCTGATGAAAGTTGTAAATCAGAAGGGGAGGATTGTGATGGTTATTGTCACTTGAGTCATACAGTCACTGTCGGCCTACTCTTAAGTCTCTTTACAGCTACCTATCCCTTTCCATCCCAAAGCTACTCTGATTTTAAGAGAAAATATTGTTACCAAAGGGGTGTGAGAAGCATGCTGTGCTGGCCATCCACTTCAGCCTGGAGAAGTCATCCTTGAATCCTGTTAGCTGTGTCTTAAATTTATTTTGACAGTTTTTTTTCCCAGCCCCATGAAGACTTGGTTTTCCTGGTAGCTTACTTCCCTTAGAAAGGTTTATGCACTTTTATAAATAAATATATTTTTCAGAACACTAGCAAGAAGCTAAGTTCACAATTTGGATGCTTCTCCCACTATTCAAGACTGCAGAAAAGCCTAGGAGACTGAGTCCCACTTGACCCAGGTGATTGTGACCCACCAGGATAGTTTCAGCGGCTGTAAAATTTTGTCGTTCCCACATGCCCAGCTTTGCGAGTTTTCTAGGATGGGCTCTCTGGATACGTTCCTTTTGTCTTTCCTTCATATAAGTGACAGGTTTTTTGTTTGTTTGTTTGTTTGTTTATTGATACTCATAAGGAACTAAACTGATTCCAGGAGCTGCCTTTGTATGATAGAGATGTAGATGGCATAGTTCAGTCTAAAAGAGCATGTCCAGTCCTAGCCATTCTCCTAAGATGAGGACTTGCAGAGGTCTGTGGGAAGTGGCTTCTGTATGACTGCTGCTGTGTTATGTGATAAGCCTATCAGGAAAAGAGCATGTAACTTGAAATAAAGTCTGTGTAAATTCAGTATGTGGATGTGAGAGAGAGGTTGGAAGGAAAGGACGAGGGTCTGGAAAGCTCAAGAATTTCTCCTTTTTCTTATGAGTCCCTTGACTTTTTGATCAGCCACAGCCTAAGGTCAGATTTAAAATACGAACCTACATCTTTTCCTCATATGAGTCTATAGGATGGCATTATTCAGAAACTGGCCTTCCTTTTTAGGTCACACATCATAGGAGAGTAGCTTAGGGAGCTTGTATTGCCAGATGTGCACATTAATTCCCAAAGCCTCTACCTCGAGAGAATAGAACTCTGACTTATTTTCAGGGAAGGCTATGAATAAAGAAACTTCTTTATTCCAGGTTCGCTTTCAGCTTCGGTTGTTGCCTCTAATAAGGAAAGGGCCTTGGATGTACAGAAAAAGAAGTTTCTCTTTCCTGGGGCTGCTAAATCATCTCCATTAGCTTATCCAAGCTCAGAATTCCATAAAGACTGTTGAAAATGTGTTGGGATTGCAGAAAGAGCAATTTTCTAGACGTTATCACAAAGAGTACAATGGATTCTTGTGTGGCTCCCAGGCCAGAAAGTGCTACAGGGATCCAGATCTAGCCATTTCTTCATCCTGAAGGCGGCTTGCTCTTCTGATACCGGGACAGGCTAAGATGCTTAGTTGTCTATCTCAGACTTTTCCTCATAAGAGAGGTTCTGGGTGCAAGCCAGGCTGCACACCCTTACCCTTTAAAAGTGAGGCTGGTATTTATAAGTGTTCATTTTGGTGTTGAATTTAAGTCGCTATTCTGTTGAAACTTTTTTTGGCAACTGGAAGTTTGAGAATTTGTATAGATACAAAATGTGTTTTTTTAACAGTTGCCAATTCTGGTTGGTCCCAGTATTAGCTTATTAGTGATTGATTTCTTATTTTTGTGATTATTGGACTCTTTTAAAACTCCAAGATGAATATGATCTTATCTCTTGCTCTTCAAGAGGAAAAACATAAAAAGAAATGCCTTTTCAGCTTCTCCAGGCCTTAGAACTGCAGCAGAATACTTGATGGATATAGCCAAGCCTGAGTACCTGCAGCTTTGGGTCTCTGAGCCAGTTTCAGACTATAGCAGTTGACTTTTGGGGATCATAGAAGGTCAAACCAACAAAAGGTCATAAAGAAAAGGCTGGACCTTTGTAGACCTTCTTTTGTTTCCGAAGTCAAAACAGCTGAGACCTTTTTAAGGTTATAATGCTGTGGCTTTAAAAATGTTTTTAGTGAAACACTAAGCATTTTTTCAAATTGTGTATTGCTACAATGTCAAAGTTTTGTCTTGATTTTGGAGAGGCTGGGAAGTAAGGAGTCAGTCATATACTCTGGTAATTATATGTCAGAGAGGAAAGTCGTGAAGAAGTAGCCAAGGAAATAGCTTGACTGAATCTTATTATAGTAGTGCTGCTGCAAACACGGCATAGAAATGTCAGGAGCCCAGGGATCTACTGATGATGATTGGAGGGGGCAAGTGTTCTTCTATAAGGGTACCAGCATTACAGGTTAATGATGTTTCTTGGTTTAGGTGATGTCAAGGTATGGGAACAGGTGGAAAAGGCCTGACATTTGACCAAGATTTGGAGATGTCCACCTATTGGCAAAGACTGTATATCCCCTGGTATTCTCCTTGGGGATAATGCAAACCTCATTAGTTTGGGAGGTGGGTGGAGAGAACAGGAGAGTTGACCTAGATCTGGTGTGTATCAGCGACCTTTATCTCCTGCCTCTGCTCACAGTTCCCATGTGAATCATTTCCCCCTCACTGCCCACAGGGATCCTTAGTTATGGTGCCACCACCCTGTGTAGTTCATAAAGTACTCTGCTGCCATCTGAATTTCATCCATACTTGGTTAGTAGCAACTTTGAAAGGTTTTTTCCCCTTTGTTTTTAATCTTGTCTTTATTTCTCCCATCTTGAAGCTACAATTGGTGACAAGGGACAGGGCAGTAGGAGGCTGACCCAAGGCAACACTTGAGTTTCCTGCTTGCTACTTGACCTTCTGCCCAACCTCCTACTGCTGTCCCCAGTCTAGTTTTAAGGGGGATTATAGGAATACCCCAGTTGAGTACACTGATCTTTACAGGGTGTCAGCCAAGAGATTCACCACCCAACCCCCAGGGGACAGAAGAGAAACCTGCAAAGGGACAGATGTACCATCTTTATTACAAAAGAAAAAGCCCCCTTAGATTTTGTTGTTACTAGGTATCTCATTTTTGAGATATGCTGAGCTTTGATCCCCAATCCTACCTTTTTACTGGCTATGTTTTAAGTTAAATAATGAGAAAAATTTCAAAAATTCTAGGCATTTACTGTAAAACAAAACTGTTTTCACTCTAACTCAACACTACATGATAATCTTGCCCTGTTAATTGTGAACCTTCAGAAATGTTTAATGTTTGATGGGTGGTTTGGGAGGCAGGGGCTGTTTTTTTAAACAACTTTATTGAGGCATATTTCGCATATCATAAAATTCACCCATTTCAAATGTTCAATCCAGTGATTTTAGTAACTTTCTTGAGTGGCACAGCTATAACCATAACTCAGTTTTACAACATCTTCATCCCCCCTCAATAAGATCCTTCATGCTCATTTGCATAATAATCTCGGTAAATCACTCATTTTTATGTTTGTAAGTTTGCCTTTTCTGGATGTTTTATCAATGGAATCATACAAGATGTGGTCTCTTGCATCTGGCTTTTTTAACTTAGCATATTTTGAGGTTCATCCATGATGTATAAATTGTATTGGTAGTTTGTTCCTTTTTATTGCTGAATAGTATTCCATTGATAGATATACCACATTTTGTCAGCAAAGTCTTTTAAACTTGAATTTCAACCTCCCATGGTCTAAAGGAACTCTCAGAACATAGGACTCTAGGGGAAGCTGCTGTGCATGTCTTATCAGAACCAGCTTTGTCACCAGAAGTTCCACATGAGGAGCCTGAACTGCAGAAATTTTTATAATTTTACAATGTTTTTATAAGGAACTTTTATGCTGTCTACATGTCAGGACTTTTGAAGCATCTGGTAATAAGTATGAGCATGTATTTGAGTGGACAAGAAAGTGAACCATCAATACTGTGTTGGAGATTTTTTCTTCCCTGACTGGATGGGGAATCTGAACTTTCTAAATACAGTATCATATCCATTACAGAGCTGAACTTGTATTAAAGATCACGCTGCCTTTGTTGGACAGATTTGGAGGAAAGGAGGATCGCCAGCAGAGGGGGTCGAAGAGAAAGAAAGAGAGTGGAGTTTATGGAACAAGAAGCCCCCACAGGGTCTGTGCATGGCCAAGCTCTTGGTGCAGGTAGTGACATGCTGATGGTGGCCAGGGGCAGCTTAGCACCTCCAGCAGACCCAGGTCTGACTTTGGATCTTTATTCCTGTTTCACAAGTGTTTAAAAGCCGTTTTCCTCCCCTGCTCCCACCCCTGCAAATAAACACTACATGGTAGTTATTAATACTTCTTTGCAGGAGGAGCAGGGCTTTAAAATTGAAAATAATTTTCATAAAAATATCAAAAATGGAAAAAATTTACTTTTCTAAAAATTTGAAAAACCAAATGGCAGCTGTTGAAAATCTCAATAAAATGAGAATAAAATGCATTTGCTGGCAGTGGTACCCTTTTTTCTACATTTGGGTCATTATATATCATACTGCAGGTGGTGTGCTTGTGGTATGTGAGATTTTTGTCTCAAGATTGATCATAGTTTTAGTTGAATACTTTTCCATTCTAAATAGCATTACACAGTAGTAAAAGCATTGTCTTGGAAGTCACAGACCTGATTGAATTTCACCTCTACCATGTCCTTTGTGCCTTTGACCTGAACTCAGCTTATTTGTAAAGATACCATACCTCCCTCCTGGGGCTAATGTGATGTTAGACTGAATATAATTTCAAAATACTGCCTGGCACATAATGGGCACTTAATATATGTAGCAATAGTGGCAATGTGTACAGCTTTGAACAAAAAAGGCAGTAACAAAATCCTTGGGCTTTAAGAGAAATTGGAAAACTTACTTCTATTTCTGGGCAAGTCCTAGGTACCAGAGCTACTGGGTAACAAGGAGACCTTGTCTCTGCTGTTGTGATTAGTTTGATTATCCGTACTTACTCAAGTTTACACCTAGCTGATTCTGAGGGGGCGTTATCATATGGTAAAAAGATCATGGGACCAGACCACAGCCCATGGGTTTTGTTCTGAGTGCTCTCATTTCTTTGCCTCCTTCCTAAAGCCAGGAGGGAAAAAAAAATCTGAACTGATTTGCCAATTTATAGCTTTTTGAGATACTAGTTATATATATATATACAGGGACCAAACTATTCGCATCCTTAAAGATGTGAATGGTGTATTCATTCATTTAAAAGAGTTCATTAAACTTAATGTTACAGAAAAGCACAGATATTATAAATATGCAGTTCTATAAAGGTGTAAGGGTGTACCCATTTTTAATCCTTAGAGTACCCATCATGGCGAGGTGACATTCAATGTTTGTTGAGTAAATGGTACAGGGAAGGCTGTGCTGTCCACAAGATCGCACAGGTAGATTAAAGCAGTGCTGCCTTCATCCAAGTCCAGTTCCTGTTCCAAGTTCTCTTGCCTTGGTAGTATGGAATCCCATTATTTGCTCCTGACATCTTATTAGGGAAGATTCCAGTTCCTGTTCCAAGTTCTCTTGCCTTGGTAGTATGGAATCCCATTATTTGCTCCTGACATTTTATTAGGGAAGATTCTAAGTTTAAATTTGAAGGGAGAAACTCATCAAAAATCACAACTTCCTGTGTAACAGAGCCTTGCTAACTGGAAAATAAGGTACCTCATCACATCTCCTTTGGCCAAAAGAACTAGAAACATCTGACCTTGTGCACTTTAATGTTGCCTTCATTTTTTCTAATTGAAATTTATTCAACTCATGTTGACTAAAAAATTCACAACATGCTCCTTGCTCTCTTTTAAATCCTCCACTGTCCAGTTGGAATAAAGCCTAGCAATGGTAAGGGAGATGACGGTATCCTGAACGTAAGTAAGTCTCTGAACTCTTTACCAATGGTTTTATATTCTAAATTTAAAATATTGTTTGATCCTGAGATCATGTAAAAAACTCCAAAGCTCACTGCTCATTAGTAACAGTGTTATTAGGACAATGAGCTATAGCAAAGGCACCTCTGCTGTGTGTTCCTTTTGCCAATTTTTCACCCGATGATGTATTGGAGAGTTGCTAAGAGCTAGACCCCACTGGTTTGGACCATAGCTACATGCAGATGGCTGGCTGGCTGGCTGTCCCTTCAGAAGAGACAACGCTAGAGTTATTGCTCAAAGCTCCAGCTTGCTATGTTGGGCTAGAGCTGATGGAGTGAGAGCTGCTGCCATTTTGTTCTACACTGTGAATTGTCACTTGAGAAACATCTAGACCCCTTTCAAGGGCCTAATCAGAACTCAAAAGCTATAGGGTAGAGCTCCATCAAGTGCAGATCCTGAACCTATGCAGTGGAAATTACATGAGGTATTTAGCAGAAAAGAAAATTCCCCGTGTCATCCTTGACCTATTAAATCGGACACCTTATAGAAGAGAAAGAAAAATGAGTTTAAAAAAAGCTTTAGGATAATTGACGCACATAAGTTTGAGAACTGACGTACAGGATGTGGTCCATGCCCTCAAACAGCTTACACTCTAAACTCCTACAGAGGCTGCCACTGTGTGTCAAGACTGTCCTCAGTCTTCATTAAGCAGCGTGGGCAGCAGAAGAGGAAGCTCAGGACTTGTCTTGACCGATCAAACTACAGCATCCAGAAGACAGGAATCATGTGTTTTCACTGCCATTCATCTTTCCCAGGGCCACACCACAAATGCAAAGTGCTGTACTGTAACCAGAGCCAGGCTAGTAGTCCCAGAATAGGTAGGCCACCTAGTGTGTCTAGTGGGCCCTAGATCTCAGCTATCCTCGTAATCTCTTAAGAGCTCATTAATGCAGAAAAATTGCAAGTATGCTCTTTACCCTTAACTACCAAATCCAGTGAGGTAAAAATTCTCCCAGACTAGAATTGTACTGTCCCCTAAATTCTACTGGGACTATCAGGAGAGGGTGTGATATGTCTGTTCTTCCCAGTGATGTTTTCCATGGAAAATATTTAATTCCACTGAAAATGCTTAGCAGGGATCAATGACCACTTTGACAGGAGGAAACTGAGGTCAGAGATTAACTGGCAGCAGCAGCCTATCCGTATACTAACATGGCAGGGAGGAGAGGCACACAGATAGATTATACACCCAATTGCATCGTGGGCAGACTGCAGGCCAAGCACTTGGGGACAGGGCTGTAAACCTTGGGCTAAAACCATTCCTGAGACCTCTGGGGTACCTGCTGGTACGTGCGCTGTACATTTACACAGCAAGTGTGCTTCACAACACAATCCAATTGGGGAGTGAGTAAAGTGCGTTTATTTTCTTGTATATGTTTTTCCTCTTTGTAAGAAAAGGGAAAGAAGTAAAGGCCTCCTCCTTCCCAGCACGCAACGTCCACTGGGCTTAGGAGTGGGTAGAGCCAGGATCAGCCCCCTAGGAGAAGGTATAAGAGTAGAAGGCAATGGCATTGAGACTGTAGTCCATGGGGAGGAGGTGCCCGATGTGCCTCGCCCCTAGGCTGGCCCCGCCCAGGGCAGAGGAATAAAAAAAAAGGTGAAGCGAGAAGGAGTTCTGAGCTTGGATCTCTCTGCCCTGGGTCAGCGCTAATAGGAAACCTGGAGAGAAAGAATGCAGAGGACAGAGATGAGAGGAGACCAGCAGCCTGTGGGGGAGACCAGGGAGAAGGTGGGGACAAAGAGGAAGGGACAAAGAGGAAGGAGAGAAGAGGCCTAAGCCCTGAGGCATTCCTACGGAGGTCCCAGAGGGGCCCACATGCCAAATCCCCAACAGACGGTGCACCATGGCACATGAGCCCAGGAACGGCTGTAAGGTACTAGAGCCAGCTGCCCCCAGCACCCGATGTCAGGATCTCCAAGGTAGCAACAGGGGTCCTTGAGCTACTTCAGGACTATTAGGACTGTACTGACTAGGGCTGTCACCACATGCTGGTCAGAAGCTCTGATTTTCAGTTAGATTTGTCTTTATTTTTTAAAAAATGGTGCTTCTTTAGTAAGTTACTTAGAAAAGAACATCTTTTTAAGAGTCCAAGGAAGCTAGATGGGCTCCCTGGCAGAGCGAAGATTGAGAGCCTTGGCCTAAGGTATCAGTGGCCTGTCAGCTTTCCCAAGTCACTACTTTTCCAGCTCCATCACTCATCCTTGCCAGTCCCCTCCTGTTCCCACCCCATACTCACCTTCCTTCAGCAGCTCCCAGCTCTTCCACACAGAGCCCACACACAGGATGGGGAGACCCA
>NW_006434709.1:1380318-1386817 GCF_000325575.1 Pteropus alecto
AGCTGAAGACAGAGAAGGAGTTCTGAGCTTGGATCTCTCTGCCCTGGGTCAGCGCTAATAGGAAACCTGGAGAGAAAGAATGCAGAGGACAGAGATGAGAGGAGACCAGCAGCCTGTGGGGGAGACCAGGGAGAAGGTGGGGACAAAGAGGAAGGGACAAAGAGGAAGGAGAGAAGAGGCCTAAGCCCTGAGGCATTCCTACGGAGGTCCCAGAGGGGCCCACATGCCAAATCCCCAACAGACGGTGCACCATGGCACATGAGCCCAGGAACGGCTGTAAGGTACTAGAGCCAGCTGCCCCCAGCACCCGATGTCAGGATCTCCAAGGTAGCAACAGGGGTCCTTGAGCTACTTTCAGGACTATAGGACTGTACTGACTAGGGCTGTCACCACATGCTGGTCAGAAGCTCTGATTTTCAGTTAGATTTGTCTTTATTTTTTAAAAAATGGTGCTTCTTTAGTAAGTTACTTAGAAAAGAACATCTTTTTAAGAGTCCAAGGAAGCTAGATGGGCTCCCTGGCAGAGCGAAGATTGAGAGCCTTGGCCTAAGGTATCAGTGGCCTGTCAGCTTTCCCAAGTCACTACTTTTCCAGCTCCATCACTCATCCTTGCCAGTCCCCTCCTGTTCCCACCCCATACTCACCTTCCTTCAGCAGCTCCCAGCTCTTCCACACAGAGCCCACACACAGGATGGGGAGACCAATCTCTCCTTTGAACAAGACCTAGGCAGAGAGCAGAAATGGATATTGGGAGTGACCAAGCCTCTCCAATGCTAAGGGGGGTAGTTTCTTAAGACCAGCCCAACCTATCCCACTTACTCTCTTGATCAAGAACCAGAAGGTGGGCTCAAGAAAAAAAGGAAGGAAAACAGATTCATAAAGGCAGGGGAGAGAAGGGAAAGGAAAAAATGTCAAGTAACAATACAGGAAGAAAAGAAAAGGGAGAGATAGTAGAAACAACTGAAAGAAGGGACAGCACATGCACCACATTAAACCAATTTACTACCTATAAATACAGATCATGAACCAGCCAGAGGGGAGGCCCTGGACCAAAGAACTTTTTTGTGTTACAGACTTTCTACAGAATTTTTCTCAAATCGAAGTTCATTTAAAATCATAACCAGTTTAAAGAATTTGATGGGATTGTCTCATCCCTAACGAGAAGGGCCAAATCTGGCCCAGCAGCTCCCAGTCTTCATTTCCCACCTCGACTCACCGGGTCAATCTCAGGCAATACTGCTACAACGTGTCTGCCCAGCATCTCCCCAGCCTTCCTGAAGATATAACGGGAAAGGGGATCTCCCTGCTGAGCACCTGGGGTGCGGGGGAAGAAGGGGAGTGGTGAGTACCTACGGAACCACCAGTCCTCAGTTGTTGTCACTCACTGTTGCAGGGCAGCAACAGCGGGAGTACCCATAGCTAAGTCTTTTTCCAATCAGGAATGGATGCCCATCTCATGGCATATGGGTAAGCCAGCCTCCAAAGTTGCCACTCCATCCTTACTCCCCCTACCCCTACCAGGTACTTCTACCCTAGGAAGGTGTCCTGTATGGCTCATTCCAGGCACTTGAGAAGGGCAACCCCCCACTAGAGAAGTACACTGGCATCTGGTTCATACTCTAGCTTACACTGAGTTATTGAGTCTGTCTTTGAAGGTCTTTCAGCTCTGGGAACCCAGAACCATATCTGAGCAGCTGGCTGGTGCTCCTGTTGGGGCGCCCCCACCTAAATCCTGTTGCTCAGCTCCTTCCCAGCTCTGCTCTGAAGGGGCCTCAGTCCAGCAGGACCTAAGAGGGTCCTACAGTGCCCTGAGGCTGCAAGAATCCAAACTGAGTGAGTATGGACCATAGAGTAGAGAAAGAACAAAGTGCAGACAAGCCCTACGGTTCAGCTTCTCCTGACCCAACCAAATATGCCTAACCTCTCCAGGATCCCCAAGTTCTTTGGGTATCATTGGTTTCAAAAAGAAGTTATAGATTTGCCCAAAAGACAACTGCTTCATAAATTTCTCAGAAACAGACACGCAGCCTGCACAAGCCATGATAGCTATCAAGAAGAGAAACAGAGGTAGTATAAAACAATTGTCAATACAACCGACATGTCCTTCTGCCTCTACCCCAAGGCTCACCAGTACCAAGGCCCATGGTGGCAGAGAAGTGAGGTTATTTGGTCAAAGGGAAATTAAATTGGCTTCTAGTCCCCAGCTGAACTTTACTCCACCCCAAACTCCTCTCTGGTAGGTCTTTGGGGGAACAAAGGCTGAAAAAGCCCCACCCCACATTCAGTACCTTCTGCAATTTTCCGGCAAAACCCAGCAAACCTGCATTTATCAAAGTCCCTATACAGGTGAGTGAGGATGCCTAGCCGATCTGGCACCTGAAAGAGAAGGGGCACAAGACAGTCATCAGAAGCAAAGGAAAATTCTGCCTGTTTACCCAAGTTGACCTTCCTGATATCTTTACTGTTTGAAAAGCTGAAATGTTTGTTTTTTGAACTCTAGAGTGCAAGGATTTGAGATTTCTCATTTGAGAGAAGTTCTGTGTTCTCCAACACAAATGCCATTGCTCCTTACAGATTAGCTTGGATACAACACAGAGCACAGATCTGTGCTCACCAAAGTGTTCTATAGTTCCTTGAGGTGCTCTTGAAAAGACTTCTTTGGTCAAAGGAATCTAAGGACTACTGCACACTGCATTTCTCCCCTAGAGAGTCACAATGCAACTTAACAAGTTAAAGGCTCTGAGAAGCCCTGAACCCTAAGAAATCTATTTGCCCCAAACTTATTTGACCACAGGTCCTTCTTCCACCACAACTTAACCCACCCATAATATCTCTGAAGATCCTGAGGAATCAGTGATTCCCAGAATACATTACTAAGATAGAAGAAGGGAGAGCTAAAATTGGAGCACCCCCAGCAATGTACTAAGCATGATTCACGTTACATTTAATCTTTGTAACTACCTTATAAAAATGACCAAAGGATAAGAGGGAATGGGAGACATATTTGTGGGGTTTAGAACCAATCTGTTGAGTCAGGATACTTTAATTCCACTTCCTACAGCAACTGCTATAGGAAGTGATTTCTCTTCCTGGCCCCTCCTTTTCCCCAGCTTGGCCAAGGCCAGTTTCTCTTTAATTACCAACCCCTTAGCCTTGAGAATACAGGTCCTACTTTCCAGCATTTCTAATCTCCTTCCCTGGCCCTAGCTAACTTAAGTGGCCCTCATTCAGAGAAATGTCTATCACATAAACGTCTCTTCCTCCTCCTCTCCCACTATTTACCTCTGGTTCAGCTAGAGATAAGTTTCCAAACCCACTACAAATGAGCACAGCCCAGACAAGAAGTAAAATCAATCCCCCATATCCTGGGTAGAATGCTACACCTCCCCCAGGAACTGTCCCTGTCCTCCTCTTTATGGCTTTCCTTCTTGACCCATAGAGGCCAGAAGCAGCTTCCTGTCCAACACAGCTGTTCAGACTTTACCTGCTGTCTGTCTGTGAACACTGTCTCCTGATCTCACTCTGCACTTCTCATTCCAGCTTAGAATGTTGTCCGCCTTCACCACCTAGCAGGGTCAAGAATGAAGTCTGGCCAACCGCTTGTCTCCAACTTACCCCTTCCTCATGCCTGACACCCTCCTGGAATGCGCCACATACATCATTTGGAATCCTGTCTTCACCTATGATTTCTCTGTCCTCCAGCTCTGACCCGTGACTTACACTGACTTTCCTTTGGCTCACCTAGTCCCTCGCCTACATTCACTCCTGCTCACTCCCAGGTGTGCATATTTACTGGGGGCAGGGAGAGTACCTGGAAATAGTTGAACATGGCCTGCTTGACGTAGCCAATGTCATGAGGAGCTGCCTCTAGGTTGTCGATGGAGTCAAACACTATTTTCACTGCTTGGTGTGCAATCCAGTAGGCTGTGGAGAACAGAAAGGGCTAGAAAATGGGGCAATCTGCCTGAGCTCACAGGGAAGGAAACTCAGACCTAGGCAGGGTTAGTGATCAGCTGGTATATTACAGCAAATTAGGTGTCCCAATTCCCAGCCTGGCGGCCTCTAATTAAACTGTATCTGATTGATCCACATAAAGGAAAATGGGAGGGGGAAGACAGAACAGGTAATACTGTCACACCAGGTAATACTCAAACCACTGGATCACTGCCAGGAGCTGAATCCCAAGGACCCCTATGAAAATATATATATGCTGCCTATAAACAGGTGATAGCAGGAAAAGCTTCTATACTCCCTTCCCACTAGCAGACTGCTACAGCATCTCCCGGCCCCCATGGCCTTAACCTTCAGTGTTGATTCCTCCCTAATGACTCCAAAAGTCAACATAGGTAGGCAGCAAGCTATTATGTTGAGGCATGAACCTGAACCCTGGGTGCAAAGCACTGTTGAAGAGCAGGCCTGCCACTGGTGCAGTATTTGCATCTCTAAGATCCCTCAGTCATTATTCTGTACTCAGAACCATCAGATTCAGGAGCTATGCCCAGAGAGCCTCGTGGGGGCAGGGGAAAGAAGATGGGGAGCTGCAGGAAGGGAAGGGTCCAGGACCCTTAGCCAGGACCAGTCAGCATGAGCTCACCTGAACCCTCGTCCCCCATCATATGGCCCCAGCCGCCGCAGCCACTCTCAGAACCATCGGGGTTGATGAGCCTGCAGTTGGAGCCTGTCCCAGAGATGAGTACGATCCCACCTGGGGAAAGGGCACGGGAGGCTCAGTGCAGCCAAGGACCTGAACAGAGCAGTTTCCAACTGAGGAAAAACAGGACAGAAACCAGCCCCAGGCGAAAGGATCACCACCTAGTCTTACAGAAAAAAACTGACCCAGCTATGAAAGGATGTGTGTTTGGAGGGGGGGGAGGTGGAGGGGGCCTGCTGGCTCTCAGAGAAACTCCAATCACATATAGCCCTTCTCTGGGGACAGAGAGGACTGAGTCTGTGTCTCCTCGCCCAGCCAGGCTTTCCTGAGTACTGACCATGTGCCAGGGGCAGTGCTAGACCCTGCTCACAGTGATACTCATTCAATACTCTAAATCACCTTATCAGTACAATTACCTCCATTTTATAGATGAGGATATTGAAACTCAGAGAATTCCGTAACTTCTCCAATACCGTGCAGCTGAGCTTCAAGAGCCAATCTTGTGGTAGCCATGCCTTTACAATACCAGAGCTCCTCCCACTTTCTTCTCAACACTTACTGCTTTCCTTAGGCAGCCTCAGGGCCCCCTTCTCTGGGATGGAGTCTTATGGCTAACTCCACTCCCTGCTTCTCATCAAGATACCAATTTTCCCTCCTTCTTGTCCAGTCCTTGCTTTGGCAGGGACTTAAACTAATGACGGAGGTTGCTTTCTAGATGTTTGCAAGACAAGTTCTGCCAACTACATCCATGGGGCTTTCCCAAGAAAACCAGTTCTCAAACTCACCCTCCCACCACCTCCTCACCATCTGGCGTAGCTGTGGCGATGGAGCCAGCGGCATCGGTGGTGATTAAGTAGCTTTCACTCAAGTAGGGAAATCGGTCCCTCAGCTCCTCCATCAGCATCCTCACGGCATCCTCCTGGTCCCCACCACTCAGAGATAGGCCCTAAGACACATGGGAGGTAAGTGAATGGAGCAGGGTCCCAGACCCAGCTCTTTTCTCAAACCCCTCCCCTCCTGTTATCTGCCCCCTTCTCTCTACATCTGGGCCCTGCTTATCCAGCCCTAGTCCTCCTTCTGTCGCACACAATGACCCATACAAAGGCTGCAAGAAGAACTTGGACTGGGAATGGACAGAAAGAGGGGATTCAACAATGCCACATTTGGAGCTTGAAAGGACAACAGTATCCTTAACAGAAAAATCAGCCAGAGGAACAAATTGAGGAGATAAGCTCGGTCTGGAATACATGGGGTTTGGCTGTCCCTGCAGAACATTTGAGAATGAGTTCAGGAGGTAGCCAAAGCTATAGCAACTTGGGAGAAAGGCCTGAGCTGGAAATAACAGCAAACATTTAATGAGTGCTTATGGGTCAGGCTCTCTGCTAGCCACCCTGGGATGTGTTGTCATTTTACTTTCCCAACAACTCTGAGGTAGCTACTGTTACCTGCATTTTCCAAATAAGTAAACTGAGGCTTAGAGAAGGTAAGTAACCTTAAAGTCACACAGATATTGAGTGACAAACCAAGTTCTCAGTGGCTCTCCAAAGCCCTGTGCTCTTCCAGTTGTTGTGATGTTTAGGTGACAACTAACGCCGCAGAATGGATGAGATCATGTGAGTTTCTAGACCAAAGACTAAGACCCCAAGGCCTGTCCCTCTGCAGTTGTTGTCAGACTCATCTAATTCAAACTAGATGTCTCAGTGTTATTGTGACTTAATCCCCACGCTCTACCCGACTCACCAAGCTTCGTAGAGGTACCAGAGGGTCCACCCCTGCTTTCCTTTTGGCCCTGTTCACCATCTCATTGATCCTCTCCACACACTTGTCTGTCCCGATCAGCTAGCCCCA
>NW_006434709.1:1386874-1389569 GCF_000325575.1 Pteropus alecto
AGGAGTTACAGGCTTGCAAACCTATGCTGCCCCTACGGGTTGCTTATGTGAGCCCCAGCCACCACCACAACAGGAGTTAGAGAATAAAACCACAACCAAGCCTAATGGTCCCCTCAATATAGCTTTTACCCAGTGGTTTGTGCTGAGTCCATCTGCTTCTGCCAGGATCTGCCCATCCTCTGAGAGTAAAAGGACCTTGGACCGTGTTCCTCCCCTACAGAACACAAGGGGGCACTCAGTCTTGCTCAGAAAACCCTACAAGGTACGGCTTTTTTTGTGTAGTCCCTGACAAGAGCCCAGCATGATGGAAACTACTTCAGCAAACCCAATCACCGTTCCCAAACCCATCTCTATGGTTTGGTGTTTGCTGTGCTGTTGAACGGAAACATAGGCGCTGTTTGGTTTCCCTTGGGTATGTCCTACGTATCCTGCAAGGCCTTACTTACACATTATCCAGTCCTTGAAACCTCTGATGTGTGGTTCACCCCCATAGCTCCACTAGTTAAGCCAAGTTAGTGCTCCCCATCTCTTAAGGATTCCTCTGTATGAAGAGGGTGTTCAGTTGTTTTCTTGTCTGCCTCTCACTAGACTACAAGCTTCAGATCATTTGCCCTCATATCTAGCACAGGAAAACACTCAGTAAATATGACTAAAGAGAATGCCTCATCTCTCTGCTTCTTATGAAAGCTAAAGCTGCCTTTCAAGATCCAACTCCAGCTGCCAAGGTCTTGAAGACATCCTTATAAGAAATACTGATCAGATGGCAGGGAGAGTTTATACCCGCTTATGCAACTAAACTGTCGAATGCTTATTATTGGGGTAAACAGTGAGGGAGGTCTGTGGTGGTGTGATATGTTTCTTTATTGATCAGTACTTTTAGTTATATCAGAAGAGGACACTGAAGACCTGGTGATCAAACTCAGAAATGACAAGGCATTTCAAGTAGTTAATGCATGAGGTGGCAAGTTCAACACGGAAACTCCTGTACTTAGTTTTACAAAAGGTCAATAGATACAGGATGGGGGAGATCAGCCTTAACAATGCGTGTGAAAAAAAGGCGTTGGGGTGGTGAGTCAGCATAAGACGTGGCTGCCATAGAAATAATCCAATCTCAGATTCAAATGTCCTGGCTGAGACAAAAGCCACTCTCTATAATCCTGATTTGACACATCCAGATTAACAGAATGTTGTCACTGGCAGGGGACTTGGCAATCATCTCCTTCATCTCTCTACTCACTCAATACACATGTGGTAACTGAAGCCTAGAGTGGGCACAAGTCTTGCCCATATTCATACCGAAGGGAAGAGCTATTACAAAAAGTCCAGTAGACAAGTTTTTGAGCAGGTAAAAGGCAAGAATAACAGAGGTCTCCATTCAGGGTTAGGAGCCTGGAGTGCCAACAAGAATGGAGGAGTTTCAGGCATCAGGACAACCTAGCACTCTGGCTCGCAGCTGCTCCAGCTCCCTGATACCCTTCAGTAGCAAACATCTTCTTGCCGGGGCTTCACCACACTCCCACTCCCCACCCGGAGTCCAGCAACTTCGCACCTGACACCTGTTCTGCAAAACTCTCTCTGGGGTGAGCAATGGGAAAAAGGAGCATCTCCAGCAAGGGACAGAAGAGTGAGTGTTTCGTGGGAGAAAGGGGCGTGGTTCCGCCGTGAAACACAAAGGACCCCCACCCCGGGGTGTGGCCGTGGCACCCGCAGAGCCCCTGCAAAGCACACCCCCGCGCGCGCAAAGGCACCGACGCGCGTGCACACGACCCTCCTCTGCAAGGCCTCGCAGCCTAAAAGCCCGAAGTGGACAGACCCTGAAGCAGAAGGCCACCATCCTGTCCAAGGCCTTCCTTCAGTCCCGCCCTCGGGTGGCACAAGCTGCTTTCGGGCCGGCCCTCCCGGACTCCCTCCGCCAGGCTGCACTCACCCCTCTACACCCCCGTAGAGCGCGGCCATGCTGCTGCTACCGCCGCCGATCCCGCGGTTTGCTTCCCTCCCTCGAGCAATTCCCTCCCTCTCACCCACCCATCCACCCACCCACCCGGCACCGCCCCGCGTCACGTGAACGCCCGCGCAGTCCAGCGGACTCCGAGTGCGCGTGCGCGAGGCGACGCGAGCCGCCGCTTGCCCCAGGCCTCCCCTGTCCCGGCGACTCCCTCGGGGTGAGCTAGTGAGGTCCTCGGCGGCTTTTCCGGACGCTGCCAGTTCCTCCTCACCTCCTGGACTCTGCTTCCAGAAATGGACACCAGATTCTAAGCGGAGGAGCCAGAAAGGGTGTCCAAAACGGACCAGCTAGACGTGTTACTCCCCAGCCCGCCCCTCAGTGCCCGGAAGTTACCGACAACCCCGCCTCGCGCGTGCGCACTGTTAATGAGCCACGTAGACTTAAGTGGTGTGGCACACAGTGACAAATTCAAGGCGTCTCGCAGAACCCTGTCCCGGAGCCAGGTGGGTAGTAGGGCCTCAAGAAAGTTACAACGTTCAACTTAACACCTGCCTGGCAACGACAAAAAGTCACATGTACGCACAGAAACCGTCACGTAGACAGGCTGCACTTGTGAGACGATGCCCTCACCAGGAGTAACTAGAAGTCTCTGGGGAAAGAGAAAAGCCCTCGAGGCTTTCTTTGACCAAAGAAGGGACTTTCAGCTTTTACTACCCGCCCAGGTTAGTTCCTTGTGGAGAATGAGGAAAG
>NW_006434709.1:1389592-1394758 GCF_000325575.1 Pteropus alecto
TAAATCAGGATGCCAAAATTATTAACATGAAGGATGAGGTATGAGGAAAGACCATTCTTATTCTAACTACCCTAAGAACTTAAAACTTCTTAACTTTCCAGGTCTATGTCAATGCCTGGATATATATCTGGACCTCTAGGTAACTTTAGGACTCACCTATACATCCACCTAATAGTCATTATTCAGGCCACTAGATGTGGCTTTCCTGATGTGGCTTTCCTGATGTTGTGGCGCGAATGATTCTAAGACCCACAGAACCAATTGAGATTAATTATGAGCCTTTATTAGCCAGCCAGTGACTGACTCTCTACAACGCAGGATTAGAGGAGATCAGCCCCGAGCTTCCCGAGGAGGCAGCTTATAAGGTCTCCTATTACATTTTTGAGTGAATAGGTCACAAGAAGCAGAAGTTAGTCGTTAACCTTTTGTACACAGATAAAGGTATCCGGGGGGAACTCTGAGCTCAAACAAGGCCTAATAGACAATTTTATCATCTTCACCTGGGAATGTTGCACTTCTCCCTGGGGCTGGCGCCTGGAGATATCACCTCCCTGTAACTGAGTAACCGCTCTCCTTAGGGGCCGGCACCTGGAGAATTTCCCTGAAACTGGAGAATTTCCAGTTTTACACTGACACCCATCTTCTGAACCACCTGGCATCCATCATCCTGATTACCTGACATCTGATTGATAACTTTCCTAGACTAATCTTAGGACTAAAAAGTACAGGACTGATAATTATCAAGAATATATTTTTTTACCATAAGAACTTTTAACTTGTCTTTCTTCTTTGGAACACTTCTGGATTTTTGTCTAGCTGTATTCCCAGTTTGGAAACTCTAAGACCCTTGAATAAATTTCTCTAATTTATTTCTACCAAAGCCTCCAGACCTTTTTTGAATTTGCTCAGTGAGGGTGTTGGCAGGGACATAGACCACCAGGCAAACTAGCAGATAATGGTTTTGCAAACCTTTTGTTGCCTTCCAGCCACCACCCTGCTCCCCTTCCTTTCACTGGGTTGGAAAAGGGAAGGAGAAGGGAGAAGAAACTAGCCACATCTGGGAGTCAACCTGGGCCTCCTATGGGCCTCCCCGGGCTCCTGTGGGCAGTTCTGGGCTTGCGTGGCAGTTTGTGGGCCAGGAGGGTCGTCAGCTGCCCTTGGCATCTCTTTGGAAACATTAGCCTAGGAACCGGTCCTTCGAGGGCAGTTCTCAAGCTGGCCTGTCCCCTACTCTGCCCCTACATTACCCCTACATGCTTGTCGTGTTATTCTAGAGAACTCCTGCACTAGGAGCCTTTTTCCCAGGTAGCCATCTGGGTCTTGTTATACTATGGTGTGAACATTTGGCATATATGTGCTTTTTAAATTAGAAGAGGGGAGTCTTTACCTCATTTCTTACCTATTTGGGATGCTGAAATGTAACCCCCAAGGGTAATTAAAAAGTAAATCACTACATCATAGAGAGTATCAGAGAGAGGAGTTGGATTTTTTTTATGCCCACATATCATTTACATCCATGGCCCATCAGAGCTGGAAGGTGCTTAATCTAGCACACATGTATTTTTAGAATAATAGTGCTAACAGATTCTGGTGGGATTAAACTGGGCAGGATTTTTGAAGGGAGGAAATTGTAGATGGATTTTGAAAAACTGTGTCTTTTCATGCACTTGGGACTTCTATGTATGATAATATTCAAGTTCCCCTTTGTATTGCTCGTTTAGAAAAGGAAGAAAAAGAGAAAGTACCCAGGTTTCAAGACAAGGATTGAGTTCACAGTTTACTAGCTGTTGACCTTGGATGAATTACACATAACTGCTGCTGCTTCTGCTCACCCACAAAGTAGGGATGATAAACATCCACCAAGTCAGGCCAACGTGGCATTTAATCATCAAGTGTTTTGGAAACCATTAAGTACTACAGAGATCTTTAATTTTTATATACATTACTGACTTGCATGTGCTGTCCAACGCAGCAGCTATATATGACTTTTGAGCACTTGAAATATGGTTAGTCCCAAATGGGATGTGCTATAAGCATAAAACACACAGGATTTCAAAGATGTAATACCAAAACAGAATGTAAAAATATCTCCAATGATTTTTATGTGAATTACATATTGAAATGATAACATTTTGGAGATAGTGAGTTAAAATTACACATTATTAAAATTAATTTTGCCAGTCTGTTTTGATCTTTTTTTTTAACATAGCTACTAGAAAATTTTAAATTATATGTGTGGTTCATACTTGTGGCTCAGATATTTCTATTGTACAGTATTGGTCTATGTCTTGTCTCCTGTCTGTATAGACCAGAATATTTCAAAGTCACTGAGTGCCTGTTTATGAAATAATGGCATCCGATTAATTTAAGAAGACATGGCATTGAATAAAAGATTGATAATAATACTATTAATAATAATACTATGTTGTACTTTATACTTCTATAGAGTTCTATATACTTTTACCTCGCGTGATCATCCTAACAACCCTACATAGAGAATGACAGAGATTTCCAACCACATATTACAAGTGAGGAAACTAAGGCTCTGAAATGAAAGTAATCAGCCAAGGCTCACATAAATAATTGTTTTTTCTTATTATGGGTGAGGATAATTACTGTAATGGGAAGGAAATAAAGATGTTGCAATGCTGACAAGTGGTAACCTCTATACAGCTTTTTTAAAGTTTAACGCCCCTGTGTACTGGGCTTGCAACATCCTAGCAGCTCTTCTTGTGATGTTCACGAGGTTAGTAAAGTCCTCTAAGAATCTGGAAGCCACAGTCTTATTCTCCACTTGTTCTCTGTTTTCTCTACTTTGTCCCCATGATTCCAGGGAGACCAAATTTCTATGGGAGAAAGGGGCAGCTAAAAGGGACAGTGGAAAAATATCTTCCCCTCCAAATCCACTTATGATTTTGGGGCAGAGGACTTTTGGCCTCAAGATCTTCAACAGGTTATGTTGACTTGGTTCATGAAAGCATGATCATATCTGTTTTTTATTCACCATTGTATTTCCAGGGCTAACCTCAGTATGGGGCACAGACAGGAGGTCTATAAACATTTCTGAGAGTGCTTATAAACTATAAAACAGTACCGCAACTATGAGAGGTGGTAAATGCCCCACTGTGAACCAAAGGAGGGAGCAAGCAGATTTTTTGGCAAAGACAATTTGCAAACCAGAGTAGGGAGAGAAAAAATGTTTGGAGAAAACAGAAGTGAAATTTGAACTGGGGAAGCAGGAGTTGGGCAAGTGGTTAGGGGATCTCAAAGAGATCTAGCCCTAATCTATCCTGCATGGGGAAGTTGCCAGCACATGTGTGACCTCAGCACTGTGCTATAAAAGATACTTGATCTGGCAGGCTCCTTATAGTGATAAACGGAAGAGAAGAGCCTGGAGCAGGGAGACAATTAGAAGGCTGGGGCAATGACCCAGGCAAGAGATAAGGAAGGAAGTGGTAAGGGACAGGGCAGAGCAAAAGTCACTAGGTAAAGAGCCAAGTAGGTGGTCGTGCTGACTTCTCCCTCTGTTGATCTGGGATAGAGGCTGGATTTGGCTTTCTCACAATGAAAGAGGCAGGGGTGAGGGGCTGCCTTATTAAGGATGGAGGTGGGACTCCTCCTGTAAGACAAGGGAAGGGCTCTCCCAGACCTGCAGGACTGCCAGGAACAACCCAAAAGGGATGGGGGTTTCATGGGGGTTTGGGGGCAGAGTGAAGTGGACAACTGACTGTAAACAGTCTGCCCTTTGAGTCTCCTCTGCCTTGATCAGAAGCAGTTCTGAAAGGCATGGGGCCTTAGGCCAGGGCAGCAACCCCAGAAAATCAAATTGGTTTATTCCTTCTCCCTGAATGTGTGGGTGTCTATGTGTGCATTTATGTATTTTGGCTTGGGTCAATCTATACATAGGTGTGTATATATTTATTTATATATATAATATATGTTTGGTATATGTTTCTAAGTGACTAAATGTGTCCACAAATGCATGTATTTGAGATAATGTCTTTATGCATTTTTCTATACTAATACATGTACAGAATTAGAATAAGAACGTCAATTCTTAAAGGAACCTAGGAAATCCTGCCTATCTAGGGACATTTTAGCAAACTCACAGATGTATAAATGTAATTTTGCAGCATTGTGCTGAGCCAGCTTGCATTAGCTCCCGAAGAGCTAATAGTGCACATATTTCTAACTTCTGTTCTGTGATACAATGTTGATGGGTTGAAATTGCCATGGTGGGAGTATTTACAACACAGAAATCAGCAACTGCTGATTGTTGTTGTTTTCCAGATAGCATATATCAGCACACATTGGATAGATGTTCTACGATGTAAGAATGTCCATGGTCTGCGTCTATCAGTGTAGAAGTACATATATGTGTAACAAGTGCTTACCTGAGTAGTTAGTCCAATTTTTTATAGACCACAAACTCAGGGTGCAAAATGCAACAATTTTCTTACAACTGAACTGAATTTCTGTGTCAATCCTTTACTGTTGATCTAATCGCTTATAGATGAACTCAGTCATTTCAGGTTTCAAACTAGATTGAACACTTGTCCTCCTCATGGACCTCCAACTTTGAATTTGAGAGCCAGGGTTACACAGCGCTGCAGCAGTGAGGAGGGACAGCCACCGGCAGTTGCTGAGATGTGCAGTTTTACCACTGGGGCCTTTGCTCATTTGCATCTAGTGACATCTCCTGAGATTCCTTAGGCCCCATGAAGCCTCCAGTGGCTCAGTCCACACTGCCATTTTTGGAACCTGTCCCTTTCTCAGGCATTAAGCAGGGTTATGTTTCCTTCTTTCTGGGCTCCTGGACTTTCCCTCCAGGCTGCCATCTCCAGGAATCGGAAAAAAAAAAAAAAAGAGAGAAGGAATGTCACGTCACCTAACTATACAACACCCCATAAGATAAACTCTATGCTCATATTATAGAGGCCGAAATTCCTAGAGGTGGAGCCTCAGAGAAGGCCAAGCTGGGTTTTGAACCCTGTTCTCTCTAACTCTAAAACCCTTTCCACTCTACCAGACCACCCCGGTGTCTGTGGATTAGGGTCACTTGGTACAAGCTTTTGGTCATGGTGGGTTAGGCCACTGGGGCTCAAATAATCATAGAATTCCCAATTCTACCACCTGTCACCTCTTCTGACACTGTGGTACAGCAGG
>NW_006434709.1:1394800-1405261 GCF_000325575.1 Pteropus alecto
GTTTTATCACATGTGTAGGTTCATATATCTACCACCTCAGTCACAATACATAACAGTTCCATCTCCAGAAGGATTCCTCAAGTTGCCTATCTATACCTACACTCCTTGCCTCTCTCCAACCCCACCCCTGACCCCTGGCAACCACTAATTTGTTCTCCATTTCCAAAATGTTGTCACTTCACAAATGTGATATAAATGGAACTATATAGTGTGCACCCTTTTTTTTAGCAGCATAATTCCCTGGAGGTTCATCCCAGTTATGACATGTCTCAATAGTCCCTTTTATAGCTGAGTAGTATTCCATGCTGTGGATGTACTGTATTTCTCGTGAAATATTTCACAAAATATACAAAAATCTGTATAACGTACATAGAGGTTAGGAAGTCGTGGCTCCTTTTCTGCGAAAACCTGGGAAATAAGGAGAAACTCAATGTTTTGGCATCAACCCTCGAGTCCTTGCAAATCAGTATCCTTCCACAGGTCCGGAGGGACTGCCTGCTGGGAAAGGGGCTGACAAGAACCCAGCCTCCTGGGGCTGGATGGTGGGGGCCTCAGGATGGAGAGAGGAGGTAAACAAGTGCCTGTCAAGACTATAGCCTCCCTTTATGTTTAGACCTCTGGTAGGAAGAGACTAAAGCACATGGCTGTCAGTAGAGTCTGGGCAGGGACCCCTCTCAGAGCAAATCACCATCTGTTTCAACACCAGCTTCTATCCAGGGAAGAGATGAGTACATGGGCAGTTCCAGAATCAGGTAGGCCTCTGCCAGGAGGACTCCCTGGAGGAGGTGGGAATTCAGGACAGACTTTGTCTCTTGGAGTTGAGCCTGATTAGGACCCCTTTAGCAAGCACTAAGTGTCTGCCTTAGGGCATATGGTAAGTAGCTCATGCCTTGGACTGGGTCAGGGCCTCTGGAAGAGCCCATGCTGAGAGAAGGGACAGTTCCTGGAGCCTGGGAGAGGGAGGGAAGTAAGGAAAACAGAGGCTGGGAAACTTGCTCTAAGGCAAGCAGCTATACTGCCTGGTTCTGCCACTGCTTATCAAGTGCCTCCAAGTCTTCTCTTCCTCCCGAGTTTTCTCCTTTCAGAATTGTAAGGTTTGCAGCCTCTTCCCCAACTTATCCATTCTAGTGGCCACAGTTGCATCTTTGTGTGTAAGAGAGAGCCTGCTCCATCTGACCCAACTCTCTCAGGACCCTCCTAAGGATGGGACCCTCATTGAAACCCTAGGTAAGGAGTTGAGAGAGGGGTTGGGAGCAGCACCCAGTGCACTGGCTTCCAAGTGTCTCTACCTGCCTAGCCCAGGTTTGGCCAGGCTGGGGGGTGGCAGACATGGATCTCGCAGACTGGCTGGGAGGCAAGGTGTTAACTCCTGAGGAGTTCAATAAGGAAGCAATAAATGAGCCCAGTGAGGACTGTGGACTCTGGGTGCAAACAGGAGACCAGAGAAGACAGGTGTTAGAATGGGCTGAAACACTCAGGAAAGATTCCTGGAGGAGGGATGTCAAGTGGGTCTTGAGAGACTTGTAGGAATTGGACAAGCAGAGAGAAAGGGCAGGAAGAGCACTACGAGCGAAGCAAGGGCTGGGGAAGGACGTCTGTGCAGGGCTGGGGGTCAGGATGAGCAGGGTTCTTTAGAGTTTTAGAGCCATGATTCAGAGTAGCTTGTGTGTGGCAGGGGGCACGGGGGTGGGGGGCAGGCAGCTTTCCTTCCATTCTCTACCAGCTCAGGAAGACATGGCCAGTGCGGCCTGCAGTTGAAGAAGACTGGACAGAAAGAGGAGATAGGGCTGGCAGGCAACTTAATCAATTGAAACACTCCCCTGTAGGGACTGCAGGAGTCTCAGGGCTCCTTGGGCACCTTGGAGCCCATCCCTGCTGTTTCAGTCCCTGCTAAGAAATGGTGAGACCTGGTAGTCTGGTTCCCTCGGAACTGAGGAGTTCCTAGGACACGGGCCTTTCGATTGTAAAACTGGGATGAGTTGGTCACCTTATAACTGACTTCTGGAGTGGAGTCCTAGAGCACATCTGAGAGAGTCACTGCAACGATCCATGAAAGAGTATATGATGCAAATGTTTTTAGGAGGAGAAACGTTCAGGTTTCAATTCTATAAAACTGTCTTCTAATTAATTTAGGAGAGCAGGATTTACACGTGACAGCAAATACCACAAGGTATTACTCCACAGATCGATTCAACAGTTTTTCCCAAATGGTATCCCCTTGGGACAGGTTAATTGGCCCTTCCCAAACAAAGCGTTCCTGTGATCCTACAATCCAACTGCCCACCGCGACCTTGGGGAATTCCACTGCCCCTCAGTATCTTCAAGCTCAAAAAAGCCCCAAAGGAGAGAAACCTGTTTTGTTCTGTTGAAGGGCTTAATAAACAAGGTTATTTGCACCGAAGGTGTCTCGTCTTTCCAGAGGTATCAAGCTCTGATACATCCCCCCTGCCATCTCCTCAACAAATTTTCTGTTAATTCCACTTTGGAAAACTCCAGAAGAGCACATCGACCTACAGAGTCACCCTCTTTATTGCCCTGGAGGCCTCATATCAATTCAATAATCCCACAGGAAAACTTTAGGATAACTCGGCTTGAAGTTCAACATTCATTCTTGTTCAATTTCTCTTCCTTTTTTCTTTAATAATCCACTGACTTTTAAATGCTAGACTTTTCAACTCACTCTAAGGCCTCAGGTCGGTCTTCGTTTCCCTCTGGGTTGGAACCACCAGCAGCCTAGGATCATTCTTTGGTCGAGAATCATCTCTGCGGGAGGCCCAAGCCTGTGGACAAAGCTGAGCCCTCACAGGATGGGAAGGTGGGGCTGGCATTCCTCTACTCTTCTTCCCTCTTCCCTCCTTCGCCAAGGCAGCTCAGAATCCTCCCCCAGATTCTGGGTTATGGAGACCTTGGTCTGCCTAGCTTTTTCTGGCTCCTAAGAAGGAAGGGCAAGGTGGTTTTCAGCACTTCGGACCCAGAGCAGGGGACAGACCCAGCTCAGGAAGTGTGGCCCAGAGCCTCTCTGGGCTTTTCCCAGCATCCTGCCTCTTTCTAAGTGGTAGAATACATCAAAAAAGGCCACTAGAGTTGTAGAGCAGATGGATTCTTTGCAGTCATGACCCCTCAGCTGGGGCGTTGAGCAAAGAAAGGCAGGAGAGGCATGCTACTGCCCAATTTTGCCCTGACCTCTGCAATTTCTAGTGGGACAGATGGGGCAAGGACGTAGCCACAGGTTGCAAGACTAGGCCAGAGCAGCAGTAAGGGAGACTTCCTGGGAGAGGCAGGATTTGAAAATAGCTTGGAGAGTGAGAGGTATTCTAGTCCCAAACTGGGAGGAGTCTTGGGCCCTGGAACTGAATGGGCACAAGCTAGGCTCTGGAGGCATGAAAAGTAGGAGTGAAGTAAGCACCCATCTATAGGAAGCCAGGTCTTGACCTTTCTTGTGTCCCGGGCACTGCCTCCTCTCCGCCCTCAAGGAAAGTCAGATAAATCAGCACCCACTGAGGATCCCACTTGCCTGAGGAAATGTCAGTTTACCTTTCCCAGAACCTTAATATCTAATATCTCAGAGATGGGTGTGTGATGACAATGAGCTGGGGCAGCTGCCTCTACTCTGAAGGCAATCCCCTGAAAATCCCTGAAAATGGGGTATCGAGGGCATAACAGTATCAAGCTTTAGAGTCCTGGCAGATAGCATAAGCAAGGATAAACTGTAGTATTTCCTCATCTCACCTTTTGGGACTCGCTCCACCCTTCCACCCCTCAAAATTAGGGGATGTGCACTTTAAGAGAAACCTTGAAGGAGAGCAAGCATTGACTTAGAGAACCTCCGTTTATGGTGGCATTTCAGGAAATGTATCAGGTTTTGCATAGACATTTGTGCTTGGGGCCTTCTTCATAACCTTGCTATCGCACCACACCCCTTGAGCAAATGCCCACCCCAGAACTAGCCTCGTTTGCTGAGCTATCTCTGCTTTCTCCCAACAGTGAGTGGGGCGGGGGCTACCACCAGAGGGTCTCGCCGGCCGGGCCGGTCCCACATGGCCAGGCATGTGCGGTTCAGTGGCCGGCTGAGGCCTAAGCAGAGGGGACAGTAGTGCCTTTCCTGAGACAAGTGGGAAGAAGGTATCAGCTATGGCTGACCGAGCGGTGACCCAAGGCCCAACACAGAGCCAATTAGCAGCCACCACAATGGTGGTGGGCTTGCTGCAGCTTCTACAGGAAGCCCCGCGTGCAACTGGCGTGTCAGGCCGAGTTAGCACCAGGAGGGCTGAGTGGAGTCCAGCTGGAGGCTGCCTGGGTGGGGAAACGTGGGTGATAACGCTTCCCCCTGGGCTCCGGGGAGCTAAGCCAAGTGAGACATGTGAGCATGCACGCCTCTGCCTGCAGTCTTGTGGGTGTGTGTACATGTGCACGATGTGTGTGTGTGTTGGTGCACATGTTCATCATTTAGGACTCGTGTGTCATAGGCATGTGCAAGCCTGCTCGTTTTCATTCGTAATGTTTAGTGCATACTTTGTGTCTACTTCATGCCTGCTAGGAATTCTGAAACTAAACAAGCCAAAGTCCCTGCCCTCATGTGGCTTGCGTTCTAGTGCAAGAAACAGAAAGGAAACAAATAAACACCTACTATATCGGCATGTAGTGGAAAGTGCCATGAAGAAAGGTAAAACAGGAAACAAGATGGTGGTTGTTATTATAGAGTGTGATCAGGGAGGGCCCCTCTGAGAAGGTGACTTTGATCTAGACAATTAGAAAGTAGCCTGTTGAGTATCAGGAGAAGGAGGGCTGTAGACAGAGGGCAATGACTGGAGCCAGAGTGAAAGGAGCTGAAATTCTATCATGCGGTCGATGTGTGTGGTGTGAACAGGGGGAAAAGGGAGATGCCACAGTTGGAATGACATCTGACAGTCCAGACAATAGAACAGCCCTCAGTTAGAACCTACACGCCGAGCTCAACTCTGAGCACAACTCTGACCCTTCCCCAAATCCAGTCCCACAGTCCAGCACACAGAGGCCTCTCCTGTTTGTGTAGGGCTGGGCATTATCCCCAGGTGGGCACCCTCAGTTCTGCTAATCCAACTGTGTCCACATAGCAGCCAGTAAAAAGAAAGGCCACTGCCAGGGAGAGAGAACAGGACCCTAGCAGCTAGACTTGATCATGGGACAAGAGCCCAAAACTGGCCTTAAACCTGCATCCTAGTGGCCAGGGGCAAGGCTGCCTGCGGCTGCCCTGATGTGTGATATGCGTTGGCTGATGGTGTGATGGGACTGCTGAGAGGCCAGAGGGGGACACTGAAGACCCTGGACTAGGCTCCCTCTGCCCAGATTTTTCTTCAGGAGGTCCGGCATGGTGTCGCAACCAGGGTTGGGCCTTGGGAAAGCTGGAGGCCTTGCCTGCCCTCACTGCCTTGCCCAATTCCTCTTCATAGAAGAGGAAGGCGGCAGACCTCAGCGAAAGTGCTGAAAGCCAGCTTCGGACTTTGCTTTTCATTTCCCAAAACCTACAGTTCTGGGACAGAGAGCCTCGTAGGCTCAGGAGGGGAAGCTGAGCTGGCCAGCCTCAGGAGGCCTCTACAAGAGATCGGGTGGATGAGGGGAAAAGGAGGCAGATGGATGGGAAAAACTGTTGTTGCCATGCCAAACCACCCAAAGGCTTTCTTCGACTGGGGAAGATTAGTTTGGGTGTCTCAGGATGATGTCATCTATGACGCTTGTGTCTGTGCATCTCACTGAGAACCTGTGTCTGTGGGTCTGCTTGTACATATGTGTATTTGGTGTCTACGTGAGTCTCGTAGCTTTCTGATTGTTTACGTGTCTGCGAGTGAGTCCCATGTGCCTCTGTGCCTATGTATCTGCCTGTGGGCCGCTTTGTGTGACTGTGTGGGGCCTCTCTGTGAATGTGCCTTTCTGGGTGGGAGTGCTTGAGACATCCTGAGGTTTGTCGCTTGTCAGCCTCTAAAGTCTGTAACACCCTGTTCCCTGGCCTGACCCTGAGGCTCTCGGGGGAAAAGCTGCCTATTGCACTCTTGTCAAGGCTGCAGATGGAGTTGGCAAGCTGCTCTCGGGAGGTGCGATTCTGCTGCTGTTGCTTGGCAGAGATTTGCACTTAGCTTTGTTTTCTCGTCACTGTTCACCCACACACCCACCTCCGCTGCTGTACAGCTAGTCAGACCAGTGGCCTTAAAACGAGTCACATGCTTATTCTGGCCTCTTGCTGACCTCTGGCTGTGGTTTCAGACCCTTGTCACTGCCACTGCCCACCTGATGGAGCATGGAGGGTGGTGGTGAGGAAAGGCAGGCGAGTTGGCTGGGACAGGCAGTGTGACTGCGAGGGACATCTATCTGGTTTGTTTGGCTCTGAGGGTTTGGCTTTGGGAGGAAATTAAGAGGTAGTCTAGTCTTCCTCCCTAACTTATCCATTCCAGTGGCCACAGTTGCGTCTTATTGTGTGCGAGAGAGTCTACTTCATCTGACCTGACTCTCTTAGGACCTTCCCAAGGATGGGCCCCTCATTGAAACCCTGGAGTGGGGAGGTGAGAAAAGGGGGTTAGGAGCAGCACCCAGTGAACCAGCTTCTGAGCATCTCCATGTGCCTAGCCAGGCTGGTAGTAGACACACATGGGTCACATAGACTGGCTGGGATGCAAGGTGTTAGCTCGCGAAGAGTTCAATAAGAAGCCCAGAATTCACAAGGAGGCAGTAAATGAGTCCAGCGAGGACTGTGGACTCCAGTCCACAGGTGCAAACAGGAGACCAGAGAAGATAGGAGTTAGAACGGGCTGAGCCCTCAGGAAAGCTTCCTGGAGGAGGGATGTCATGTGGGTCTTGAGAGACTGGTAGGAACTGGATAAGCAGAGAGAAAGGGCAGGAAGAGCACTGTGAGCAAAGCAAGGGCTGAGGAAGGAGGTCTGTGCAGGGCTAGCGGTCAGGATGAGCACGGTTCTTTAAGGGTCCAGATCATGACTCAGAGAGTCTTTCTGGTGGGGACAGTAGCAGGTAGGGCTGGGAAAGCTCCAGGAATTTGCCCTTTGCTGGGTAAGGGCTGAAGGAAAGGGAAGAAAGAGGAAGGGCAGGCTGGGCAGGGCTGACACCCCTCTGCCAATGTCTCTGCAGTCTACCTGGCAGGAGGAGTGGGTATGGGTACTCAGGACTCTAGTGACCCCATGCTCTCCTGTGTTCTTCTTTCCCCTAAGGTTCTCATCCTGGCTGCCCTGTGGAGCCCTGTGCATCAGGGGGCTGTCCTGTGCAAATGGGGCACCTGAAGAACTGCTGTTGCCTGGGTCCCAGCGCAGAGAGTCTGATTTGATTAGTCTGAGGTCCTTACATTGTGCAGCCAAGACCCAGAATTGCCCAACTCCCCTGGGGCAGTTAGGACTCTTGAATTGCAAGAGACAGAAACTCAGTAGTGCCTTGTAGAAGTCAAGGGTAGGGAGGAAGCCGGGATAGGAAGAGTCTGAACTGGAATCTGAAAGGCCTTAGGGCATACCCTACTGACTATCCCCTACTCACACGTTAGTCCAGGGGCTCTCTTGTCATCCATACATTGGGCAACAAAGTTGACATCTTAATGGTTAAGTGCCACATACTACATACACAAAAGCTGATCCAACTCTCTTCCTGGCCCTTTTTCCAGTTCTAGGAAAGAGAATTTGTTTGACTAGTTTGAGTCAAGGATCCATCCCTCCAAGGGATGTAGTGTGATCCGGCAGAAATATGGCTTCATGGGCCAGCCTTGCAGGCGAGATAATTTCTGTGTGCCAGGCCCTGTGCTGGGCACTGGGGACATGGAAATGAGCACACTTCCATGGCCTCCTCAAGAAATATTTGAGCTGGGTTTTGAAGAATGAGTAGGAGTTCGCCAGGTGGAAAGGTGGGGTAGGGTGCAATGGGTGAGGCTGGGCGTCTGCATCTGAGACAAGCGCACAGGAGAAGAAGGGACCGGCTGACGCTCTGTCTCTATGTGAACAGAGAAGGAGAATGCCAAGGCAAGGATGGACCCCAGTGGGGGGTACCGTGCTAATGCTAGTGTGTTGTTTGCATTCGATATGCATCATACTTTCTCCTCCTATTGCCACCACCCGCCTCTCCAATGGTTGGGCTGAGGCTGATGTCAGAGAGTTTTTGAAAAGAGTTTTTGCTGCACTAAATAAAATAGAGTTTCTGTTAAGAAGGAAAGGAAAAGAGGAGATAGGGCAGCAACCCCTCAGCCTACACGTGTTCGTTCACCTTTATTGTAAACACCTGATGCGGACACTGCAGGAGCATAAGGAAGGTAATGGATGTTCTGCCAGGAAAAGTTTGCAAAGGCAGGAGAAGGCAGGCAAAGGGATGTGACAGTGTTCCGTCTGAGGAATGTCTACTAGGAGAGGACTTGTGTGGGATGTGTGTGTGTGTGTGTGTGTGTGTGTGTGTGTGTGTGAAATATCTGAAGAGTGAATAATCTGAGACAGTGTTATCTGTTAGGACAGACATTCTCATGTGTGAAGCCTTTCAATCCTCACTGGCCCGTCTGAGAATGGGCCTTAGGCCTCGAACACTTCCTTACCAAAGGATAGAGCGCCCACATTGCCTGTACTGGGCTTATCACCTTGTGTGGCAACATCTTCCTAAGTTTGAGGTTCATTGTGGGCTATTTTGTTCAGCTTTTAAACCTGTACATCAATGGCTCTCAGGCACTCCCTAGCTTTCACTACTTCCAGCTCCGTGGAGGAGGGGTTGGGCTCCTTCTGCTGTGGCACAAGAGGTGTGCACATAGGTCGATTGCCCAGAGTCAGCTGCACCTGCCCTAGGGGGCGCCCACTGGCCATGAGGGACCAACACCCACTGCTGGAGCTGATCTTGCTCTGTCTCTTCTCTGTGTGAGTAAAAAGCATTGTCCCATCCAGTGCTTGACTGTGTTGCATTTTCCTTGGCAACTCCAGCACCAAGATGCAATGGGCAGAAGTGTTCGAACTTCTGTTCTGGCGACTGGCACTGTGATGGTCTTTTCTGTCCTACACATAGTTGGAATCCTCTCCTGGCACTAGTTACTGGTGCACGTTTTGCTTGGCGTCTCAGTGGTTAAGCATGTGGGTGCTAGTGCCAGGAAGACTGGAGACTGGGGTGACCAACTCCTCCCATGACTTTCCTGGTCATTACCCCAAAAATCTTGTGTCCTAGGCTTAGCAGCACAATTGGTCGCCCAGCCTGGGGCTTATTACGTGTGTGAATTTGTTCAAGTTATCTAACTGCTCTGTGCCTCAGGTTCCTCTTCTGTTAAAAGGGTATAAAAATAATTCCTCCTTTATAGATTTTTTTGTGAGGAGTTTATATAAAGGAGGTAGCTCCCCTGGCACAAAGACATGTTCAACAAATATTAGCCATTAATAACAATATTATATTAGCTGTGTAGTCTTTTTTTCTGAGTAGTCCCACAAGGGAAAACTAGACCAATCTGCTCAGTATTAGGAAAAATTTCCTCACAGATCATGGAGTACCGAGTTGCTAAGGTATTCAATGTAGGCTGATGCTGGGCCTGCTTTGTGAAGTAAAAGAACAAGTTGCCTCCTGGTCCTGAAATTTCTTGGTTCTCTGATATAGTCATCTCACCATCCTCTTTTTTTCCCTGAAGAAGGGAGCTACCTTGTCAGAGAGTGTCCCTTTTCTCCTAATTAGGAATTCTTGTCATGGAAAACCACTCAGAGCTGCTTATGTAAAGACAGGGAGTGGTTCTAGCCATGATTCTAATGATCGGCATTATGGTAAAGACAGAGGCAAACATGAATGGCTGACGGGGCTGCCTCCTTTCCTTAAAGAGGAGCTTCCATCCGTTCCTGACAACCCTGCTCAGGGGCTCCGCTGTGTGAGCTGTGGGGGGAGGAGTGGAGCTCTGCAAGGCTCTCATGTGATGAGTGTGAAGTCTCAGACTGCTTCCCCTCCCCCACCTTGTTCTTTACTGTCATTCCCCAGCCTCACTCTCTCTTCTCACCTCCACCCTCACCCCATCCCTCACACGGTCCTCTCAGGCCAGCGGCTTAGCTGAAGACAATGCTGAGGCAATTAACAGAGCTCTTTGAAAACTTCTCACTAGAAAGCTCTTTAACTCAGCCACCTGAATTGGGGCCCCAGGCATGTGACAGGGAGGGGGAAGGGAAGCCAGGAACACCAGGGCAGCTGCGTGGGGGAGGGCGAGGGTGGGGGTGCAGAGGCATAACAGAGAACAGGGACATGTAAATTATATAGACGTAACAGTGGTCATGGTTTTCATTGTTTGTGGTTTATCTTTTACTAGAATTTTGCTCTGGCCAACCAGTTGCAGAACTGAGACCTGAGAAGTAAGATGTCAGACAATAAACCTAGTGACCACATGGACTATCACAGGGAAAATTTCCCCCTAGGATGTGGGCACCTTAGAGAGGAGATACCATGTGGTGACTTTGTATGTGTTTGGGGTGGAAGGTAACATGCCTTAAATCTTTCTGC
>NW_006434709.1:1405285-1421810 GCF_000325575.1 Pteropus alecto
GGGAAAGAGCTACACAGGGAGAGGAGAGGAAAAGGAGAGAAGCGGGACCTGGGTCTCTGAGCCTGTCTCTGCCTGTCTCTGACTTCACGTTGTCAGTCACACAACGACCATTGTTTGCAGCCAGTCCAGGCAGGGGCCTAGATGCTAACGTGGTCCCTGTCTCCAAATGTGTGTAATGAGTATGCCCGCTCTTGAGGCCTGCCCTCCTGGTCTTGACTCTCACCCTGGCACTGAGGCCCCCAATTGTCTCAAAACTCCTGCAGGCTTTTAACTGGCCCAGGCTCAGGTCCTCGCCAGCTCCTCTTGCCACCACTAGAGGGCGGCAGCCAACACAACCAGGCCCAGAGAACTCGTGGTAAACTCCCAAACTCTCCTGCTCCCCAGCCTTTTCATTCCATACTTCTCTGACCTTCCTGGCCCCAAGGGATACACAGGCCGCAGGAGCTACTAGGACTACCGAACCAACTAAATGTCTGTCTCTGGCCTTGGGCACAGTGAAGGTGTAAATCTGTGAGAGTGTGTGAGAAGGTGAGTTAGTTAAGACACTGGAGGAGAACAAAGGTGACCAGAAATGGCCAAAGCCAGAATCCTGAGGTGTACTCATTAGCTTCTGTAAAAATAAAGGTAGAGGGACAAGAGGAAGAGCCAGGACCCAAGTAGTCTGTAGGGAGATAAATCAGGACTCAGCCCAATGGCCAAATGGCACATGGTGACTAGGTAAGTAGAATTACCCTGACAAGCAAAGGCAGGTGGCTTTAAGCGACCAGAAAAAACCACGTGGCTCTGGAGCCAGACTTCCCAGATTCAAATCCTGGCTCCTCCAAGTATGAGCTACGTGACCTTAGACAAGGTATTGAATCTCTCTGTGCTTTGTTTTTGTTTTTTTTTTTTAATCTGTGAAATAGAGACAATAATAGCAGTATCTCTATGCTAGATGTGAGCATTAAATGGCTTAAAGCTTTGGTTTTTTTTTTTTTTATCTGTGAAATAGAGACAATAATAGCACTATCTCTATGCTAGATGTGAGCATTAAATGGCTTAATACATACAAATCACTTAGAACACTGTCTGGCACAGAGTAAGAACACTATAAATGCTAGCAGTTATTGTTTTCTGAGGAAGAGATCCATATGATGTTGAAAGAGCTGGTTTCCCTAGAATCGGGGTCCCCAACCCCCGGGCCACAGACCAATACAGTCCGTGGTCTGTTAGGAATCGGGCCGCACAGCAGGAGTTGAGTGGTCGGGGAGCGAGCAAAGCTTCATCTGTATTTGCAGCCACTCCCCAGCGCTAGCATCAGGGCCTCAGCTCCACCTCGGATCATCAGGCATTAGATTCTCATAGGAGCACCGGTCCCTGGTGCCAAAAACGTTGGGGACTGCTGCCCTAGAACATCCTCAGGAGATATTTGGGAATTGTCTCCATACATGGAGGCATAAAATGGTAACAGGTGAGTGTGTGAATTAGTAAAGTTAAAGGAGTATGTGTAAGTAACATTGAAACAAGTGTATATAGTTACTGAAGTCTGTCAATATGCAAATCAACAAAACTTTGAATATATAAACCCTTTCACTTTTGAGTCCCTTGAATTGAGCATGGGAGCCTTCCTGTTCCCTCCTATCTCTCCTTCAGGGAAGGCTGCGTTTGCCCCTTCTTGTGACCCCCTGCCTAAGCACAGGTCCCAAAGAGCCTCCCTGATCCTGCCTACCCTGTGCTCTGCTGGGCAGATGACAGCCAGTTCCTCTGGTTCGCTTCTCAAGGCTCTCAGGAAATCATGGCTTCTTTCTTCTCCAATTGCTGTTGGAGGAAATGCAAGTCCTTAGCATTGGTTCCCAGGCCAGTTTTGACGCTAAGGCTGTGGGGAAATGAAAGCACCCAGCCCTGGAAAAACAATCCTGGCTGTCATAAGTGAATATACTTAACCTTTTTGGGCCTCAAATCTCCCTTATCTATAATTCTGGGGAGGAGTACGGGAATACTTTTATATTTTCCTCCCTCTCTGGGAGGGTAACGTTTAGGAAAAAGTAAGACCAATTGAGATCTTAATGTATTTCTACTCACTGATGCTTCTGTGTCTCAAATACAAATTTCCCAATAGAAGAGAACTGAGCATGAAGCTCCCCTATTGGGCTAATCAGGGATGACCAGGTGACATGGTCTCAGCTTATCCAATTTACCCAGAAGGCACCACACAGTGGCTTTTCTCACAAAGGGACTAGGTAACAATAGGAAATTTGAAGCAACCTGGTAGGTCCAGCATACTCAAAATCTTTTAATTTTAAACTTAATTTATGAATAGATGATACACTCACATATATTTACATAGTTCAGTGTTTTATGGATATAAAAAGAAACACAGTGGAAATGCTCTCTTACTCTTGAACTCCACCCTTTCTCTTCCTAGGAAGCAAGCAAAGTTACCATTTTCTCATGGATCCTTCCAGAGATATTCTACATAAAGAAATACCTATGTAGAGTCTTTCTCTCCGTCCTTTTTCTTTTTTTTTTTCTTTTTTTTCTTTTTTAAGGGGACCCATCTATATAGGTAATGAACATCCTCGATCGTTTTTATGACTCTTCTTCATGATGTACCAAAACATACTTATCCAGTTTCCTATTAATGGACATTGATTTCAGTCTTTCCTAGTGCTGTAATGAAGATCCTTGTAAATCAGCACATAGTCATTTAAGGTCCGACTGATCCTTATACAGATCCCTCAGGGATTCTTAACCAGGGGCTTGGGGACCCCTTAGAAGTCATCAGATATAGAATTCAGGGAGATAAATTCAAGGACCCTGGAAATTGGAAGGGAAAAAAATTTCCATCTTTATTTGCACTAACTTCTAAGTGAAATTTAACATTTCCTTTCATTGTGAATGCAGGCAACAAACTCAATAATTAGGAGTATCTGTATCTGTGACTTTCTCATATGACTGAAGGTATTGTGAAATATTTATACTCATCCCTACTTTGGCATTGTGGTAATAAAGGAAAACTGTTTCTTTACTTACAAGACTTCTGACACCAAATGTTCCCCCCCCCAAATCAACCAATTTTCCACAAACATCAAGTAGGAGTCCTATAATTATAGTCCATTCTGACACTATCTGGACTTAGTGTCAGACTCCACAAATGTAAAGGTTCAGTACCACAAGACTGCCTTCACTCCAGATGCCAGCCACAGTCATGGGTCCCCAAGGTACCCATCCTTCCGTCTGACTTGGCTACAAAGTTGAAGGTTCCCACACACCCCGGGAGGTTCGAGAATTTGCTAGAATGGCTCACAAAACTCGGAAACACTTACATTTACTGGTTTATTAAAGAATATGATAAAGGATGGAGTTGAACAGCCAGATAGATGAAGGGATACATCAGGCAAGGTCTGGCAGGGTCCTGAGCCTGGGAGCTTCTGTCCCTGTGGAGTTGGGGTGTGCCATCCTCCCAGCATGTATATGTATTCACCAATCTGGAAGCTCTCTGAACCTTGTAGTTGAGAAATTTATATGGAGGCTTCATCACGTAGGCATGATTATTAACTCAATCTCCAGCCCCTTGTCCCTCCCTGGAGGAAAGGGGTGGGATTTAAAGTTCTAAGCTTCTAATCATGCCTTGGTCCTTCCATGACCAGCTCCCATCCTGAAGCTGTCCAGGAGCACACTAAGAGTCACTTTATTAGAACAAAAGATGCTCCCATCACCCAGGAAATTCCAAGGGATTTAGGAGTGCTGCATAAGACATTCTTATCACCTCCATTGCTCAGGAAATTACAAGGGTTTTAGGAGCTCTGTATCAGGAACTAGAGCCAGAGATCAAATATACATATTTCTTATTATGTCACAAGTAGTTATTAGATTTTCTATTAGATCTGGTTATGTTATGCATTAACAAAGGAGCACATATATTATTACATAACACATTTAGTTTTCTAAAAAATATTTGGATATCTGTATTTCAATATTTCTTTGCTTTGTCTTATGTATTTTTTTAATAGTGGTAAACCATACATAAAATTTAACATTTTAACATTTTAAGTGTACAGTTCAGTGACATTAAGTACATTCACAATGTTGTGCAACTGTCACTATCATCCAGAACTTTTTCATCTTCCAAAACTGAACTTCTGGACCCATTTAATGCTAACTCCCCATAGCCCTCTCTTGTGCCCCCAAACACCATTTTACTTCCTGTCTCTATGAGTTTGACCACTCTAGATACCTCAGATGAGTGGAATCATACAAAATTTGTCCTCTTGTGTCTGGCTTATTTCACTTAGCATAATGTCTTCAAGGTTCATCCATGTTGATGCACGTGTCAGAATTTCATGTCTTTTTTAAGGCTGAATAATATTTTATTGTATTTATATACCACATTTTGTTTATACATTCAACTGTTGATGGATATTTGAGTTGTTTCCACCTTTTTACTACTGTGAATAATGCTGTTATAAATATTGGTATACAAATGTCTTTGAGTCTCTGATTTCTTTGCTTTTCAGTATATACCTAGGAGTGGAATTGCTGAATCTTATGGTAATTCGATGTTTAATTTTTTGAGGAATATGTGTTTATTTTTCTGTATGGAAAGTATTATTTTGAGATGAGAAGCACGCCAGACTCCCATTACATACTCGATTTTTGCATGCCAGTCTCAGCCGCTAGATGGGGGATTTCTTAAGGGAAATTCAGCTCCTTGTGCCCCCTCAGTAACTCTGCCAGAGGTGTAGTAAAGGCATTCAGCGCCTAGTATGCGCCTTGCCGTGCCCTGCACTGGGCGGGCTGCAAACGATACAAAGGTGCAGGTTGTACCGTAAAGGAACTGAGCCAGAGGGAGAGTTTGGGTTGAGGATGACGGATCAAAGACGCTCCAACTCCTGCCTGTGCCTCTTCCTAGATGTATAATGAGGCAAGGTAACCTTCCTTGGCTCCAGCTTTTCCATTTATAAAATGAGCTACATCATCCGATCAATGTCCAACATGAACATACTGCCTAGCCTCTAACACAGTGCCTGGTACATGTTAGGCACTCGACAGTTTTGTCCCTTTTACCAGCGGCAGCAAAAGAAAACTCTGTGGACAACCTGCCCGGAGGCTTTGGGCCCGAGGTTGCTGGGGAGAGGTCATGCCGCCCTCCCCAGCCCTGAAACCCACTCCAGCCTGGTGTGGGAGTGCGCAAGGAGGGGCCGGAGGCTGCCTTCTCAGCTCCTGTACTGGACCTTCCTGCTTCCCCTGGCGACTGTCCCCTCTGTGTAGCCCCGGGAGTGTGGCGGTCCGCGAGCGCGCGCGCCGCGCGGGACAGCAGCAGTTGGCCCTCCGCGCCGGCAGGCGGCGCTAGTCCAGACCCGGCCAGAGGCAGCTCTGGGGCCGGGATTCTCTCAGCGGCGGCGCACGGTCGTCCGGCCGTCCGCTGGGCGGGGACGCGGCGGCGGTGGCGGTGGCTCCGTGTCACCGGAGCCCGATCGCGCAGGCCCGTCCCGGCGGTCGGGGGCCGGGCGGGACAGGGGCGCCATGTGGTTCATGTACGTGCTGAGCTGGCTGTCGCTCTTCATCCAGGTGTCCTTCATCACGCTGGCCGTCGGTGAGAGTGCGCGACCCCGGTCTGAGCGGGCTCCCACCCGGCATCGCTTGGGTTCGCACCACGAGGGTGCCACAGCGACCCGGAGATTCCTGCCCTGCGCTCCCGGCTTTCGCATCCCCTCCCCTCCTATCCCACCTGGTCCTGCCCTACCTTCTGAACCCAGCAGCCCAACCTGACCGCGGGTCCTTCCAGTTGTCACAAAGTCCGCCCCAGCAGTTCCCGGGAGAGGCTCTCAAGTGCCCCGCGCCGGCGCACCGCTAACCGCTGCCGCGCCCACCTTCGGGGCCGACAGCTCCGAACTTTTCCCGGATATCTCCCGCCGCCCTTTCGCCTCTGGCCCTTCGTACTTCTTACTCCGACTTTGATATGCTTACCCCTTCTGGCTACTTCGTACTGTTGATCTCAGCTGAGATCTCACCTCCAGGAAGCCCTTCTTGTGGGGTTTGATGGTTCAGCAATGCCCCTACTTTCCCTAAAATAGCAGTTAACACTGGTATTATCTTATGCTCCTCCCACTTCCCCCCTTCCCCAGCTGGGTCAGGGGAGGGACCTTGTTTGTCTTCTGTTACATTGTCTCAGCACTTAGCCAAGCACCTGGCCCACGCTAAGTGGACAAGATATTTATCAATGACTGGATGAAATTCCTCTTTATGAGCCAGAGGTTAGCACTATGCTGAGGCGACAGATACAGGTTTACACTTTTATGAAGTCTCTCCTTAGGTGCCCTGATAAAGTTTTACTTCTTCTGAATTGAGAAGCTACACATAGGTCGTTCCGTTTGTTCCTTGCCTTCTGGAGTCCATGAGGCACTGGTGATGGGACCCCAGCTGTAGAGAAAAGGATGACCATGATGGTAGGAGTGGCCTTGGCTAATGTTCTCTCTACTTGCCCCTCTTTCTGTCCCTTTAGCGGCTGGACTCTATTATCTGGCAGAACTGATAGAAGAATACACAGTAGCCACCAGCAGGATCATAAAATACATGATCTGGGTAAGTGGTGGCTGCCCCCAGGGCTCTCCCTCACTCTTTCGCCCTGCCTCAAAAGGAAGTGGAGAAAGCGTGGCATGGATGATGAGACTTCTGCCCCTGCTGTTTCCTGAGGGTACCACTCCTACCTCCCTGCCCTGCACCTTGTCCTCTGGGTCTGCTCTTCTGGGCCCCAGTCTTTCTTTGCTTCCTTCTCCAAGTGGCATCGCTTCACTGCAGACCCCATTCTCAGTTCCTTAAGGCAACAGCTCAGTGCACATTCTTTGTCGATGAGACCATTGCTTTGCCTTTGCTTGGCCGTCTTCCACTGTCTCTAGCCCCTCACTCTGCTCACAGCATTTAGAACTGAGAGGAAACTTAAGGACAGTTTTGTTAATTGTCCCCTTTCTCATTGGATCAAGTAACTCATCCAAAGAGAGAGACACCTTCTCCAGCCCAGACCATGGAAGGCTTCTTTTTCTGAAGACACAATCTTTGCCATTGATGTCAAAGCCACAGGAGTGGCTTCTGGTGGATAGATTTCTGCCAACTGCAGGAAAGGCTGGGGGTGGCGGTGGGAGCACATTTGGACAAGAGGAGTCCAATGCCTTTCAGGTCCCTGGGTGTCAGCAGCCACTTCCACTCTGGGTTTGACTTGGGATAGGGAGTCAGGGGTGGAGACAAGACCATAGCTCTCAACTCTAGGTTCAGAGGTCCAGCTTGTGGGTGTTGGTACAGGAATTAGACCTTCATTCAACTAACTCCCATTTGTTAAGCACTGACAACTATAAGTCCTTCAGAACAGTGTTTTCACACTGCAGGTATGATTCATTATTGGGGTATATAGTCAGTTCAGTAGGAAATGATCAGCATAAAAAGACGGAATATAAAAGACTAGAATTGAAAATCGAACTTTGGTCATATATTTGTATGTATGTGTTGGGGTCACAATGTAAACTTTTGCTTACTGTGTGTTGCTGTCAAAAACTATGAGAATGACGTTTAAAGGTGCTACCCTTTGGTAGCTGAGAGACTAGTTGGGAAGATCAGACCTGTGAGTAAAGTGAGGAAAGATTGAAGCATGAACCTAGTGTTGCCCTGAGTGGGCTGGGGGTTAATGAGTCCAGGAAGGCTGCCTGGAAGAGGCTTCTTGCACTGTGTGCCTCTGGTTGTTTCAGTTCTCCACAGCTGTGCTGATTGGTCTCTACGTTTTTGAGCGCTTCCCCACCTGCATGATTGGCGTGGGCCTCTTCACCAACCTCGTCTACTTTGGCCTCCTCCAGACCTTCCCCTTCATCATGCTGACTTCGCCTAACTTCATCCTGTCATGCGGTGAGAGGGGGCAGAGTTGAGGAGGCAGCTGAGGTGGTTGGATATGCCCAGCTCAGGCTGGGGGCAGACTGAGAAAAACAAATCACTGAGTCCTTCAGGAGTCCAGGCTGATTGGGAGGATGGGGTTCTCACACATGAGGAGCCTACCTTGGCTCAAATGACTGAATTTGGTGGGAGTGAGATACTCAGATAGAGAGGGCTTTCCCAGGGAGGTAAGTGTGAAAAAGGGATTGGGAAGAGAGAAGAGGTGGGCTTGCTGAGTAGTTAGAGCCCCTAAGGTACCACTTGGCCAGGAAAAGCCCAAAGCCCTTCCCTGGCAGGCAGGCAGCTCCCCGTCTAGTCTTCTGGCCCAATGCCATGATTAAGATGGGAGTCTCATGGGTCTGTGGGCCCCTTGCAGATTGCTCTTTATGGCTTGACGAGCATGTTTGGAGCACCCTGGCCTTCCTGCCTTTGCCCTGCCACCACTCTCTGACCCTGGGGAGTCCTTTCCCCTTTCTGTGCCTTAGGTTCTCCATCTGTTCAAAGACAATGTTTGGGAGACTCAGTTGGCATATAGAAGGTACTTATATGTATATTTATAGGTGTTCGTGGAAAAAGTTCTGGAAGGTATTTGGTTACCAGGATTGCCTTTTCTCCTATTAATTGTTACTGATCATCCTAGCTTTTGGTTAGGATATCACATGGAATTGAGGTATTTTAGAGCTACTTTTATATTTCTAAGGGAGAACTTGAGAAGACTATTTATTATCCACGAGGAGGCAACAGTGTTAAAGCTAGGACTGGCCTCTTCTCTGTGTGCCTTGGTGTGATTTCACCAAAGAATTTGTTCAGTGGGGTTTGGTGTGGGGAGCCCTTCCCTGGAGACCAGGCCCCTTCTGCATCTTTCTAGGGCCCTCCACCGCCCCCTCCCCACCCCACTAGCAGCGGGCTCTTCAAAAACGACCTGCCCTTTAGATGCTTGAGAGAGTTTTTCTGAAAGATTTTTTGGGTATCAGGCACCATTCTATCTCCCAGTATCCCCTAGTGCTACAGCGTGGCTAGGCATGGGAGGGGCAAGAGATATAGGAAAAAAGAGATGTAGTGGCTATGAGGTATACGTAAGGGGTGTCCAGTTTTGGGGAACGCTTTGTTCTGGTGCCTGCCCTCACTTCACCATGGGATTGAACAGGGATGAGTACCCGTCTCTGAGCAGCCTGTCCCAGGATCTCTCGCTCGCTCTCTCCCATAACTTTAGCTGCACAGTAAGGAGATGTGGGGGGATCCGGAACGTACCAGTTCAGAGCAGTGGGCTCTGCTCTGCAGCGGGATGAGGAAGGACCCCCCTCTCCCAGAATTTTGAGGAACCCTAAAACTGTACCCCCAAAGTGTCTAGCCAACTGTGCCCTTTTATTATTGAGGAATGAGAGCCTCTTTTTTTGAGTTGGTCATCTCCCTGCTGCCCATTTTGGAGTAGAATCTCCTGTGAGTACGTGTCCTACACACCTGCGACTTCCCCTGTGGGCGAGCTCTCTATAGCACTCACATCCACTAAAAACCAGGTCGTCATGGTACTTTGGAATATGGAACACTGAAGTCTCTTATCACTCAAAGAGCTTACCTGCCTTCTATTTTTACTCATGAATGCCCTCTGCAGTTGACAGGTGGGGGCTAACTCTCCCATTTTAGCAGATGGAAACTGAGTCCTGGAGAGTCGTGTACTTGGCCCAGAAGCCATACTGAGTTGGCCGTCAAGTCAGGACTAAAGCTCAGGGCTCCCAACTCCCAGGGGCCTTTTAAAGATTTAAAGTCTGGCTTTACGTTATTCCCTCCAAATTAACTGACTCTTCCTTCCCTCAACAGGACTAGTGGTGGTGAATCATTACCTAGCATTTCAGTTTTTTGCAGAAGAATATTATCCTTTCTCAGAGGTAAGAAGTGTTTAGTATATCAAACTATTAACAGGGACGGAGGGGAGTATAGGGGATTTGCATGATTTGCTTTGTGAACTTGGCTATGATTTGAAACCATCCATTTAGGGATAACACATTTTTAAAAACTTAGGTGATTTTAGAAAGCAGTGTGGATGAGGAGCAGGGAACCCCCTTCTGCCGAGGTGGGGAGATCACTGCTCTTCGCCAGTAAGTCCTTTGGGTCTCCCAGGATCCCAGCCTAATACCCCAAGGACAGGAAGGGGCAGTCGGGTAGTCTTGCCTGATGCAGACTTCTCAGGGCTAGGCTGCAGCCCTGAACCCTGGCTCCTCTCACTGGCCCACCAAGACCTCCTCTCAGGATTTCTCCACACCCTGCCACTCCAGTCTGGACCCCTGGGGAAGAACGAGGTCACTACTTTGGGTAGTGTGGGTCAGTCATGGTTTTGCCCTCCATCTGCCTCCTTCAGAGGAATTGCTTGTTCTAGTGACCGAGATTTGGGGACTGTGGCCACACTAGGCCATCTTCACCCTCTACCTCTCCCCACTGTACTATCTCCATGTCTAAGATGTCCTGTCTCTGCTTCCCAGGCCCTCCTCAGAGATCAGGTGTGGGGTCTTTTGTGCATTCTTGACCACCTAAGATACATGGTGACCACGCTCAGCCCACCCTTGGCATCTCCAGGGGCACCCTCTTCTCAGTGTTTCTTGTTGCCAGGTCCTGGCCTATTTCACTTTCTGTCTGTGGATAATCCCATTTGCATTCTTTGTGTCACTGTCGGCTGGGGAGAACGTCCTGCCTTCTACCATGCAGCCAGGAGGTAAGAATGGGTTTGGGAGGGGTCATGGTGGGAGGACGCCAGCAAGGCCTGAGTTGGCTGGGGGAGTCGGAGCCCAGCCCCATGATGGAGACACTTGGGCTCCAGGTGGGGAGAGCTATGCAACATTCAGACACGCACACACGCTCATCTCCCTGCCTGTGTCTCCACAGATGACGTGGTCTCCAATTACTTCACCAAAGGCAAGCGGGGCAAACGCTTAGGGATCCTGGTTGTCTTCTCCTTCATCAAAGAGGCCATTCTACCCAGTCGTCAGAAGATATACTGATCCCCCTGGGTAGGGTATGCCGGGGCAAGATCAGGAGAGCCAGGCCCCTGGGCCTCTGTACTAGGTGGGAACATGAGCCTGGAAGGCACCTTCCCCCAGCCCTGGCCTGACTTCCTTCAACTCTCCTTGAAGCTCCCATCCCCACCCTCCTCGGGTGGCTCAGATCTGATACTGCTAGAGGCTGTGACCTTAGAGGGCACTGAAGGCGGCAGAGCCTGCTTGGCCAGGAGGCTGTGGTCCACCTGGTTGTGTGGAAGCTGAGCTCTCTGTGGTCCTCCCCACCCCCTTCCATGCTGGGTCAGGAGGTGCTGGCTCAGCTGGGGCAGGCAGGGCAGAGGCCATGAAGCTGGAGAGCAGACAGTGATAAGTTATTTGGGCAGATGGCCATGGGGCGGGGCCATGGCTTGGCACTTCCAAGAGAAATAGTTTTTGCTATTGAACTGTGATTTCTGTCCAAGTCTGATTCCTGTTTGAATAAAGATTCTAGGTGGCACTGTTTGCCTTAATACCCTGAAAGTTCATCTTCCTTTCTGCTGACCTTCTGCCCTAGACTGGATGGGCTTTTCTGCTCCATGGGTTTCTTTTCTGGGATTGGGTCTTGCCTTTCTGAAGGGACTGTTCTTGTGGCCCTTAGTGGGAATGGGGCAGAGAAGAGGAGCTGAGCCTGGTCAGGGGATAGAGAGTGGTGGGTGAAGGCAACCTTTCTCATGCCCCTCCCTTTCTTCCATCTCTTCTTTTCCCAAGACTTCATGATTATCAAGCTGGGGGCTGAGAGGTTTAGATTTGCAGAGCAACATCTACAATAATCTATAAGTCTTCCCCTGGGGGGAAAGGAGTGGTTTCTGGCTGAATTCTAGGTCAGGCTCAGGGGGCTACAGCCTATTTTTTAAGAAATGGGACTGATGGGAGAAGCTGTTTGTCACTCTAAGCACACGAGGGCTGGGCCTTCTCTTCTGTGTACTTGGCTCCTGGGGAGATGACCTCAGACTTCTAAGAAGGCAGGCCAGGTCCCAGGCACAGACCAGCATTTGTTGACCTTGCACTCCAACTACAGTGCCTTGCAAGTACTCAACAGTACATATTTGGAATGAAGTCCCCATGAGAGCCATTGCTAGCCATATCTTATACCTCAAAGTGAGGCTGGCACGTGCAGAGATGGACTGCACACACATGGTACCTTGAAGACCCTGAGAAGACCCTTGTGCTTGAAAACCTTTCTTCCACATCTTGCCTCAAGTCCCACCACATTCCTTCATTTCCTTAGCTTTAGCATTTCCTTTTCCTTGGGAGGAGCAGCACATTTTGGTCTTCTCTCAATGGAAATGAGATTGCCAGGCCCTTTTATCCTATGCAGACAAAGGAGAACAAGGTAGAGGACACTGGAGGCCAACATCATCTTCACTGCTGTGCCAGCAGCTGGCTCTGCTCCACTGCTGTTTCCAATGACGAGGCTTCACCCCTTTCATTTGCTCAACTGCCAGTGCTTTCCCTGGGGGTTGCCAGTGGCCTAATGCTAAATCCAGCAGACCCTTTTGATATTTTACTGGGTTTCTGCAGCATCTGACAGGGCTGATCACCCCCAGCTTCTTGAATCGCACCTCCCTGGCACTTCTGCAGCTGATTCTCTTCCTACCTCTGTGGCTTCTCCTTCCCGTGTCCTGTGCAGGCTTCTCCACTCACCCCATGCACCGTGGGGTTTCTCAGGATTCTGTCATGGGCTCCCTGGAGGAGCTCATTAATGCCGATGGCTTTGACTCTTTGCCAAGAAACTAAGAGTTGACCTCCAGCGCCAACATCCCTCCTGGGCTTCTGAACCACAGTTCCGATGCCTGTAGGTGCACAGACAACTCTCATGGCCCAGATGGCACTTGTTGCTGGCCTCTGCAAACCTGCCTCTTTTTACCTGCTGTGGCCCCAAGATCACTCAGGAGCCAGACCAGAAACCTGCTTTCTGTCCCCTGCTTTCTCTTTCTGCCCCTCCCACATCCAAGTTCTAAAAACTGTCGTTTGCCTTCTTAACATCTCTTATTAGAACTACTCCCACTGTCATCGACTTTCACCTGGATTATTGTGACAGCCTCCTCCTGTTTCTCTGTCCTGCATCCAGAGTTGTCTTTCTAAAATGCACAGTTGATCAAGTCCTTCCCTGACCTACAACCTTCCATGGCTTCCCACTGCCTTCAGGATAAATCTGGACCCCTTAGCATGGCTGTGAGACTTGTGGTATGCTGCTTCCTGCTTGCCTCTCTGGCCTCATCACTTGCCACCTTGCACTCTGGGTCCCAGCCTCCTGTATCCAGAGATGCTGCTTTGATTCTCCTTTGTTCTTTTCACTGGGTATCTTCTCTGTCAATTCTCAACTTAGATTTCACTTCATCCTAGGAGCTTTGGATGTCCCCTCCGCAGCCTACCCCAGCACACCGCACAGATCACTCTGGGCTCACTTGCCTGTGTACTGGTCTATCTCCTCACCAGACTGTAAGCTCATTGAGGGCAGGGACTGTCCTTCAATTTTTGTATCAACAGCGCCTGGCTTGGTGCCTGGCACAAAGAAAGCACTCAATAAATGTTTGTTTAATGAACACTTTGTAGTGATGTGTACAGGGGCTAGCTGGGGGGCGGGCGGGCGGTGGGGAGGGTGCACGCTAGCTTCCTGGAGGAAAGACAAGTACTTTCATAGTCCCAAACTGAAGCAATAGGTCCTCCCTCCCTTCCCCCAGATAAGCTACCTGTGCCTCCCTGACCTGCAGAAACCCTAGTGACAGCCCACAGTGGCAGGGAAGCCCATGGCAGGTGACACATTAGCTGTCTTCTATACCATTCTGGATCTGGAGATGAAGCACGAGATTTAGAAACTATAGCAGAAGGACTTAATCTGAACAAGAGGTAGAATTTCCAAGTGGTCCCCCCCATCCTGGAAGCCTTGTCCCTGGTGGGCTGTTTGGGAGGTAGGGGGCAGCAAACGAAACACCAGTATGTTACTTTTACAATGCTAGGGCCTAGGATAGAGACTGACCCCCCACTCTAAGCCTTGGGCTCCTGCCCTAACTTGAATCTCTTGGACGATCCCAGAGGTTTCTTTCTGGAGAGAAGGGAGACCTGGGACCTGGGCTTTTGGGCTCTGATCCTCGAGCTTGGGAGTCAGAAGCCTCCTCCCTTCTTCCCCGTCCATAACATGGATGGCCACACCTCAGCCTTCACTGGGCTGCCTCAGGTCAAGAGGCTGCCAAAATAAGTTTATGGAGGGTGGTTAGGGAGAAGGCAGAGTGGGAAGCCCTTGATGGGCTTGCACAGTTGCCAGGAAGGCTTTGTCAAATGTCTCACGCAGGCTCATGGCCAGAGTGTCAGTCCAGAAGGTGTGGTCACCTAGATACCGTTTCCGGGCCACATTCCTCATGCTGACAGAGTAAAAGCCCTGGGGCACCTTCATCCTGTAGGGCCGCACCAGAGGATACAGTTCGCGGATTATCACCTCCAAAGGCAGCCGGGGCACAGGCCCTACCTGGTTGCCAGCCACCGTATGCAGCCGAGCACCACCGTGCCCATCAGACTTAACCTTGATGAATCCATGGAAGTCGTACTCCAGGCTGGGGTCTGGATGCACGCCCAGGCGGATGCCTTGTGGGTAGCTGATCTGGGCAGTGGGAGATGTGGCAGGGTTGTTGCTACGATTCCACAACTCTGGCCGCCTGATTGTGGGCTGCTGGTAGGTGGGTAAGAATCTCACGAATGGCTGCAGTGTGAGCTCTAGTTTCTGTTGCAGGAGTGCCTCTGGGGAGGGGTGAAAGCTCCTGGGAGGCTTGAGGGTCTTGGAGAGGGTGATGGCCCGTGGTGGGGCTCTGGGCTTTAGCTCAGTATTGCAGGTCAGGGATTGGCCTTGGGGCTGCACCTTGCTACGGAGCCACTTCTTGAAATCAGCTTCTCTCAGAATTTGGTGCTCTTTCTGCAACATTAGAGGGCACAAGATAGTTGAAGAGGGCTGTTCCCCCTGTGCTTCTGTGGAAGGAGGCCCAGTGGCTACCGTCCTTGGGAATCTCAGGTCTGATTGGTCAGATACCGTCCTGCCCCAAGGGAGCCCTGAGTCTGATGGGGAGACAGCTATTGCCTCAAGGAAGCCCCTGGGCTGATGGGGTAGACAGAACCTCTCCCATAGGGGAGACCTCCAATCTGATGGAGCTACAGCCTCCAACCTAGGTAAGGTCTTCAACTTGAGCAGAGAGACACAGTCCCTGCCCTACAGAAACCCTTGATTCTTACAGGAGGGAACCCATATCGATAGTGGAGACATGTCCCACCCTAAGAGTCTCCGGTTTAATGGGGAGCGTGGGGGAGTGGGAAATGGTTGGAAGCAAATGAGAAGTGCAAACTGCATACTTGACCTTGGACCAAGAAAGCAGAAAAGTTTGGAAGGCCTGGAGCTGGGTGGAGCTAATCTGGGCAGGCTTCTTGAAAATGGTTGGCCTTGAGCCGTCATGTGCGGGCCTGGTTTCCTGGCTCTCGGGGCTGGGTGGTGATAATTCTGTCCAGCTTTCTGTTCTTGCCTCCACTACCACTGAACCTTTAATTTGTCACAGAGCTGCCGCCCCCTTCCTGCCCCCTGTTTCAGTCTCACTTCCTAGACTGTTGCTAAGCCCTCAGGTGGTTGGGAGATTGTCTCAGCTGGGGAGGTAGGCTCTGATTAGGCTAAGCCTCTCATAATAATTCCGTCAGCCTTGCTCCACACCTAGGTCAGTCAGCCCATGCTCTAGGGATTGAAACAAGAGTGGACATATGATCTAATTGAGGCCAATAAGAGATGAAGGGTGATCTGCAAGGGGCTTCTGGGAAAGTTTAGAGACACAGGAACAGATGGGCTTTGCCTCCTCTGGACACATGTGACCGAAAACAGAGGAAATAGGGCTGAGAAAACTGGAAAGAGGTGCAGCTGGAGCAGAGCTGTAGTCCTAGATTTTGCCAGCCACAAAGCCCTCCCCACTTATGGATACACTTAGGATTCCCACCATTTTCTTGCTGGGTTTTCTGGTTCATGCATCCTATGTAATTATACCTGCTTAAAATCCTTTAGTGACTTTTCTTCCCCAGCCAAGATCTATCATTAATCTGGGCCTCTGTCAAATCTCTAGCTTGTCAATCTCCAACTCACATTGGACCTCCCAGTTCTACTGAATTTGTACTTTTCAGCATATACCGTGCTTCCATGTGCCTCTTTGCCTCTCCACATGGTTGTCTATTCCTTCCGCCTGGTCAGCCCTTTCCTACTTCCTCAAATGGCCAACTGCTGCCCATCTTTTAAAGACTTTTCTTAAACATTATTCCTTTGGCACTCTCCTGGACCACTCCCCTACTAGACTTTAAGCTCCTTGAGTGAGAGAACCACCTCTTATTGGTCTTTGGAGCCTCAGGGTCTAGCAGGTGCCTAGTAGAGAGTGAGTGCTCAGTGTCTGTTGGAAGAATGGGTCTTTTTGACCAATGTGTCCCAGTTAGGGCCTGGGTCTCATTAAAGATTCTGCTCACCAGAAAGAGGCAGTGCTCTAGGAGGAGCTCCATAAATACTTGATAATTTAAGTTGTATTTGCTTTCTAACCCAGACTTCTGACCTACGGGAGTGGCTTCTAAGGGTGGAATTTGTCAGAGGA
>NW_006434709.1:1424528-1442354 GCF_000325575.1 Pteropus alecto
TCTGGATGGGACTGCTTCTAGCCACCATTCTAAGCACACATGTGAGTCATTGTCTGCTCACATACCTGTATAGCAGCTGATGCCCAGTGCCCCTGCCCCTTACTTGATACTCAATCAGGTAGTCCTGCTCCATGAGGATCAGCTGGCCCTTGAGCCTCTTCAGTTTCTTCATCTCACAAGCAAAGTCCTTCTTGTCTCGTTTCCACATGGCATCCTTCAAGAACCTGGTGCCAGGGTGCGGGCATGTCATCACCCAGTGACTGGGCTTCAGCCTGAGCTGGGAAAACTGGCTGCTGCTAAGGGCCTGGGTGAGAGTGAGAGGGGCTGCCAGAGATGAGATGAGCAAGATGACCCACCCCCATTGCTCCACGCCTCTTTGGCTAACTACTTCCAGTGAGTCAGGAGAGGAAAGTGTCTGAGAGTCTGATCACTACTCTTCTGCTGAGGCTCCAGGGACCTCGGGGTAAGGCAGGAGGGCAGTGCTAAAACCAAAGGAGAGAGGCCTGTGGAAAGCCTCTGGGAATAATATCCTAGGAAAGGGCTTCCTCCACAGACTTATCCCATAGCCATCTGGCTTCTCAGACCCTCTTAAAGGCTCCACCTTGGATGAGGGCCCCAGGGGAATGGCTGGGAGAGGGGAAGGGGTGGCAGGTGGTTCTCATAGCCTCACCGAGCACAGTTGAGGTGGTTCCAAATTCTGCAGTAGTCGATGGGCTTGCAGCCCATGGCATCTCGGGCATGGACATTAGCACCATTCTTTACCAAGACCTTCACACAGCTCAGCAGGCCCTCACGGGCTGCCAGATGCAGGGGTGTGGAGCCGTTGCATGTCTGACTGGAGGTCCAGCCGGTGGGAAGAGGGTGGGAAGAAAGGACAAAGGGCACCTGCCTATCAGATAGGTGGGCAAATCAGCTTCCAGGCCTGCTCTGCCACCAGCCCCCTGGGTGACACTGGCATGTCCCTCTCTGTCCTGCAGTTTCCTCAGCTGTAGAAGGAGGGCTTGGACTAAACAGTCAAAATCTGAGTACGGGTGAAGGAGAGCTGGATGGAGAGCTGGGTTGGCTGGAGCTCAGAGACCACTAACTTCATCCTCTTAAGTCAGCCAGCCTTCCTGCCCCTTCCCCATGCCTGGCCATGGCCCACAAGGCCTGCATGTCCTGGGCGCTGCCTCTTCCTCCACTTCATCCTCTGACCTTGCCCCATTCTTTCCCAACACATGGCCTTTGCACATGATGTTCCCTCTGCCAGGTTCAATGTTCATGGCTGGGTGTCTTCAGGTTGCACTTTAAATGTCACTGCCTTAAGAGGTGACTGCTCCTTCCAAAACAGATCCTCTCTCTGTCCCCTTTACTCTCCACCCCACCACCCTGTTTATTCCCTTCATACCTACTTACCACACTGTCATTCTGTTCATTTATTAGTAAATTAATAAATTTACTATCTGCTCCTGCACTGGGCTATTAGTTTCATGACGGCAGGAACCACTTCTGTGTGTTCACTGCTGTACTCCTCACCTCTGGCACAGTGCTTAGCACATAGTACATGCTAGATAAATATTTTGAATGAATGCTGCCTCCTGTATGCCATTTATGCCCTTTCCATGCATTTTCTCAATTATCACACTAGTCTCACGTGATAGTCACTGTCATCCTCTCAAATTTCAGTTGAAGACGCTGAGGCAATAAGTAGTTCCCAAACTTTGCTGCAAATTAGAAGCACCTGGGGATCTTTTATGACTTCCAAAGCCCAGGCCATACGCCAGACCAATTAAATTACAACTTCTGGATTGAACACAGGAATTGGTCTTTTTTGAAGCTCCCCGGGTGATTCTGAGGTACTGAAGAGCACTGAGGCTTAGGGTTGAGTGACTTGCCTGAGGTCTCGATGTTTGCTAGCAGGTGTCAAAGCTGGGACATGAACTAGGTCTGTCCTCTTCCAGAACCCAGTTTCTTAACCTGTACACCACATGGGTTCTCTGACTGCTTTACGTGGGACCCAATTCTTGTCTCCCCACAGCAACCCTGCCTGTCTGCTTGCCTGGAAGCAGGTTCCTATATGCCACACTCCAAGCCACTCTCTTGATGTAGGCTGGACTCACGTGTTGAGGGCCGCCCCGTGCTTAAGCAGATAGTGAATGCACGGGAGGACCATGGTCTTGTTGTCCCTGTGGATGACAAGGTGCAGGGGTGTCTGGCCATTGTTGGTGGGCTGGTCCACAGGAAACTTGTATTTCTCTACCAAGAGCTGTAGGCATTCAAGCTTGCCGCTCTGGGCTGCAAAGTGGATGGCAGTGAAACCCTGTGGGGGCCAGAGGAGGGCAGGAGGAGGCTGAGCAGGATTGAGGCCCCAGGGTCCACAACCTAACCTAGGTGGCAGTTTCTTGGGGTTCTCCTTCCCCTATTCCCTGTGCTCTTGGAGTCACTCACACCCCTTTCCCACTCCTGTATGTGCTCACTCTTCCTGGCTGCCCCCAAAGGGCCCTCCCACTGTGGGAAGGTGGATTAGGACAGTATATCCAGAAAAGGACACCTCTTTGCCAGGTGACCACCATGTAAGGAGCTCTTGGTGGTGGGTAGGGGAACCTCAGTCCTTGCCCCTGCACTCCAAGGCCTTACCTTGTTATCGGTAGGGATTTCCCCACGATCCCGGTTCAGACAGAACTGTAACCATTCCAGGTTGCCCAAGGCGGCCGCGAACAGTTCGTAAGAGCTTCCAATTGGCCCATGGTCCCACTCATCCACTGGGCTAGAGTCAGCGCGGGGGTGGGGGGAAGTAAGGGGGAGTGAGCAAAGAAGCGCGGGCTGGTCCCAGTCCCGCGCGGGCGAGGCTGTCACTTGCACTCGAGGCGTTAATGGAGGCCAGGCTAGGGCTGGCTGGCCGGCAAGGCAAGGAAGAAATGGCCATTGTCGAGGGCCCGATCTTCTTTGTGGAGTCTAGCCCGGGCCCCAGCCCGTACCCGCTGGCTCCTCAACAGTCCTCACCCTCCCGCTCCAGGCCCTGCCCCTCCAGGGAGGCGCTGAGTGGGTTCCCTGCCGCAGCGGGGCTATCTAGTCCTCAGCTCACCTGGGCTGTTTGGATTCAGAGTTACTCCAGTTGACCTTCGAGTAGGCTCTCTCCGCAGACTTCCTGGAGACACGTGGTGTTGGCAAGGACTGTGTGCTCCTCTTCTCCCCCCCGCGCACTGAGAGCCCACTCTGGGCTCGCAGGGTCCTGCCGGCCATCGGAGGCTGGACCTGATGCTGCTGGCGGGGCGGGGGCGGGGCCTGCTCCTCCCAGGCTGCATGGGGCGGGTCCAGGGGCAGAACCTGGGCGCCTCTGAGGGCCCTGGCTGCTGCCAACCCCGCCACCCCAACCGCCCCGGCCCGCTCATCCTGGAAATTCAGCATCAAATGCAAACACACCAGACTGAAAGATACTTAGCTTTTGTTTCTAATTATAAAATTAGCAAGCGCTGACTGTAAGAAAAAAAAAAGGGAAAAGAACAATGAGGAATTTAAAAACCGTAACGCTACCACCCACAGAAATCAGTCTATTACGATGTATATATACACACACCATATAGACATTTTATACCTCTTTTCATTTCGCGTTATGTTACGAGCTAACTTCTGCCGTCATTCCACATAGCAAACGCACATTGTGACGCAACCTAGCCCCAACATCAGAATGGATGCGCTGTCATTTCACAAGCGCTGCAGAAAGTAAAATGGCTCGTATCAGGTTGTTTTCTTAGCGGAGATTCCTGCTAAGAAAGTAGAGAATTACTAGGTGAAAGAAAATGAACACTTTTTTTTAGCTGTCGATATGTTTCCAACTGCCCTCTAGCAAGATTTTATATTCATTTACACATCCGCCTGCAGTAAAGCAGGTAGCACATCAGCGATGTGACTTTGGGCAAGTTGCCGGACTTCTGTGTCTCAGTGTCTGCATCAACAAAATGAGGAAAGCATATCTACTTGGCAAGGAGGGAAAGGATTCGAACAGTGAGAGAAGTGAGCTGAGTAATTTGCTATTATTAGAAGAGAAACTATTCCAACCATCATTAGCACTGGATATTATGACTTTAAAGAAATGTTGGCTAATTTGGTAGTGGAAATGGTTTTCTAAATTGACTCTGATTACTAGCAAGGGTTAAACAATTGATTATCAGTGTTTTTCTCTTCTGGGAGTTCTCTATTTATTCGCATTGTTTTTTGAGGGTCTTAATGTGTCTCACTGATTTGTAAAACTTATTAATGTAGTAACACTTTGTATATTTTTGTTGTCAATATTTTCCTCAGTTTGCCTTTTAACTTTTTACAATATACAGTAGCCAAGCAATCAGCATTGCTTGAATTAAGTGTTGAGTGTTACTGAATAATATGTATTCTCCTTCTCAATTGAAAATGGGCAAAGAACCTGGGTAGACATTTCTCCAAAGAAGAGATACAAATGGTCAATAAGCACGTGAAAAGAAACTCTGTATTAATCAGAAGGAAAATGCAAATCGATACCACAGTGAGATATCATTTCACACCCACTAGGATAGCTATAATCAAAAAGACAATAAGTATTGTCAAGGATGTGGAGAAATTGGAAGCCTCATACACTCCTGGTGGGAATGTAAAATGACATAGCCACTTTGGAAGTGGATTTGCAGTCTGGCAGTTCCTCAAAGGTTACACATATAGTCACTGTCTGACACCCAGACATTTCACTCCTAGGTATATACCCAAGAGAAATGGAAACATAAGCCCACACAAAAAATTTGACATGAATGTTCATAGCAGCATTATTCATAATAGCCAAAAAGTGGAAACAATCACATGTTCATGAACTGATAAATGGATAAACAAAAGGTGGTATATCCATGCTGTGGAATATTATTTGGCAATAAAAAGAAATGAAGTACTTATACATGCTACAGCATGGATGAACCTTGAAAATATTATGGTAAGTGAAAGACACCAGTAATGAAAGACCACGTCTTGTATTATCTCATTTATATGAAATGTTCAGAATAGGCGAAGGTATACAGGTTGAAAACAGATTAATGGTTGCTTAGGGTTGTGGAAAGGGCAGAAGAGGAGTCTGAGGGGTCATGGATAGCAGAGCAGAGTTTCTTTTTGAGGCAATGAAGTTGTTCTAAAATTGATTGTGGTGATGATTGCCTAACTCTGAATATACTAAAAGTTGTTGAATTGTACAATTATAAATACGTAAATTGTATGGTATGTGAATTACATTTCAGTAAAACTGTTATTAAATAAAAACAAAAGTTTTCCCCCAAAAGACTGTGAATTATCATGGGGATGAGGCTTTTATTCTCAGGGCCTCCTTTGGTGTCAGCTGGTGTCCAGGAATTCCGGCTGGTTTCACAACACATTGATCCAGAAATGGAACTCAGCCTTTTGCAGAAGTTCCATCCTTCCAACTCGCCCTAACTCTTAGGAAGCATGCATGACTTTACTGTGGACGAGGCAGAGGAGACAGGAAGGATGACATTCCAGAAGGGCAGGTGGGTTTCAGAGCAACATTTATATTCTGGTTTTTAGGATGTCCTTCACCCATTTTTTAACTGGGGGGCTTCTCCTCAGCCTTTTACCCTCTCCCATGTCCTAAGGCAACTCTCCAGCAACTCCCCTGCCTGTCTAGAGGACACCAAATTCCTCCCTAGAATCTCTCAGACAAACCTGGTTAGAGCCAGACACATCTTTTGTGGCCTAGACTGTCTTTCCCATGGCCCTTGAGCTCATGTTCCACCCAAGAGATTTATCAAGACATTTCTTAACAAAGATACATATCTCCCAAAGAGGAATTCTTTTGTCAGCTGTTAAGACATTAATGTGGCTTTTTTTATTTTTAAGTGCAGAAAATAGTTTAATGAACCTCATGTACCCATCACCTCCAGCTTTAACAATTTTCAGTGTTTTGACAATTTTGTTTTCACATAAGATAAACTCTTCATCTCAGTTCTTATTTGGGGGACTTTAAAAATAAAATACAAACACTTCTATCAGAACAAGACATAGAATACAGGCTTAACAATCTGTTCTTTCCCAGTACCAGGAAGCTAGGGAGAGGGATGGAGAGTGGGGGCCCTCCATAACCGGCAGGGGCTGAGGAAGCGATTGGTTCAGGTATGTGGGACCATGGAGGATGGGGAAGGGTGCGAAGACACGGTGCGGAGGGCAGGGGTCCCAAGACCATGCTCCGGGGCCAGGCTGCCGGCCGGGCTAGAGCACAGTGTCCGTCGCGGTGTCCTGCGGCGCCCCCTCGCGGGAGTAGAACTCATCGACTACGCTCTGCGGGATGCGCTTCAGCATCTCCTTCGGGAAGATGCGCAACAGCTTCCAGCCCAGGTCCAGCGACTCGAACACCGAGCGGTTCTCGTAAGGGCCTAGGGACAGAGCAGGAGTATCAGAGGGGAAAGGGAGAGGGAGAGAGAGAAAGGGAGAAAGGGAGAAAAGGAGAGGGGGGAATAGGCGTAGCGGGGTAAGGGGACTACTGCCTGAACGCCCCCAACGAGCCTCACCCTGGTTGATGAAATTCTTCTCGAACTTCTGCAGGAATTCCAAGTAGAGCAGGTCTTCTGAACTGAGTGCCTCCTCTCCCACCACTGCCTTCATGGCCTGTACATCCTTCCCGATGGCGTAGCAGGCATACTGGAGGAAGAGGCAGAGGGAGTGGTCACCGCAGGCTTATCTCCTTATCCCGATGGCCCCCAAACTGGCTGTGCTGGGGGGACTACTTTTGGAGGAGGGGTTTTGCTAAGAAAAAAGCTCGTGGTCCATACAGGGTTCAGACCTCCAACATTTGAAACCAACCTTCTTGCCAACCCCTGGGCCCACTCCTTCTTACCAGCTGGTTGGATACATCCCCATGGTCCTTTCTCGTCATGCCCTCCCCAATGGCAGACTTCATCAGCCGAGACAGGGAAGGCAGCACGTTGATGGGAGGGTAGATCTGGGGGTGTAGAAGAAGGGGTGACGGAAGGCAGGGTGTAAACTTTCCTTCCCACCCTGCTTCTCTCTGCTCTCCCCATAGTTCTCAGCGGACTGGTCTTCATTCATCCGACAAGAAGAAGGGCGTTATACCTGCCCTCCTTTATCTCCCACAAATTCTAGGGCTTGGGTGTGCAGCTGTGCTCCCAGACAGGAGCGTGGAGGGAGGACATGCCATGACATTAGTTACTGAAAGGCTCGCTATTTCAAAATTTTTGATTGTTTGGACAAAACCAGATTGAAGCTTAAGTTAATACCTACAAAGGAGCAACCTAACAAGAAGGGCGTTATACCTGCCCTCCTTTATCTCCCACAAATTCTAGGGCTTGCGTGTGCAGCTGTGCTCCCAGACAGGAGCGTGGAGGGAGGACATGCCATGACATTAGTTATTGAAAGGCTCACTATTTCAAAATTTTTGATTGTTTGGACAAAAGCAGATTGAAGCTTAAGTTAATACCTACAAAGGAGCAACCTGTCGAGCAAAGAAGAAAAAAATCGTAGAGTTGCCTTTAATCTCAGGTGGGACAGACAGGCATATTTTCTAACCCATTGGCATATTATTCACCATCTACTTGTGTCTGTTACTCATTGTTTTCTGTTCACCAAAGCAAGTTACTGGAAAGGGAAGAGAGATGGTATTTCTTTAGTATCTACTATCTGCTAGATGCTTTCTGTATGCCCACTTATTTTATCCTCAAAAATGCAACAGTAAGATAAGTATTATTATTCTCATCTTATAGAAGAGGAAACCTGGGATCAGAGAAATGAAATTATTTTCTCAAGATCCCATAGCCAGGTAGGCTGGATTCTACCCAGACCTGTCTTTTTTCTGTGAACCGCATAGTCTTCCTGGGGGGTTATCTCTCATTTGGGGTTAGCCTTGCCTGGCCCCTCCTAATTCACAGAGAGATGACACACAGGAGGTGGTGGAGAGAGTAGAAAGTGGGCGGGGAAGTGCAGTACCTGTCTGTTATGAAGCTGTCTGTCCACATAGATCTGTCCCTCTGTGATGAAGCCTGTCAAGTCTGGGATCGGGTGGGTGATATCTACAAGGAAATGCACTGGCCTTAGGGTAGATGGGGCCCAGGTCTCCACCCACTCCAGGCCATCTGAGTTCTTTTCCCCCCATGGGAGTGACAGGAGTGGATGGAGGCAAGGAAAGGGGAGTGTCTACAATGATGGGGGAACAGAGCTGCTGTACATCTGTGCAAAGAAGCATGGTTCCTTTAAGTGCCCAGGTGGGAAGGGCAGGGGGGCTGTGGAGGGTAGTGGGCAGTGAAGAGGCTCACCATCGTTGGGCATGGTGAGGATGGGGATCTGAGTGATGGATCCACCCCGGCCAGACACACGGCCCGCCCGCTCGTAGATGGTGGCCAGGTCTGTGTACATGTACCCGGGGAAGCCTCGGCGCCCGGGCACCTCCTCTCTGGCAGCTGAGACCTGCAGTGTCCATGGGCATTGGGGTAAGAAGAGGAGTGAGAGGCTGAGACAAGGAAGGGTGAGTGGGAGGTTCAGTGACTATGAGAAATGGAGCGGGTGTAGGTCTTGGTGGCGAGCTCTGTAGTAAAGGGACTGGGATGAACCTGACACCCCTCACCAGCCACCTCACCTCCCTCAAGGCCTCTGCGTAGGAACTCATGTCAGTCAGTATGACCAGCACATGCTTCTCACACTGGTACGCAAGGAATTCGGCTGTGGTCAGTGCCAGGCGCGGGGTGATGATTCGCTCAATCCTGGAGGTATGGCCAATCATTAGAGGGCCTGGAGGCCCAGGCCTGGGCTCCATTTAGCCCCAATGCTGAGTGGAAAGTGAACTGGGAAACTGGAATTGTGCATAACAGTAGAGGCGTGAATACCATGAGCCCTCGCTCCCAGCCCCCAGGTCAGGGCCATGGTTCCTGGGAGTGGGCACTTAGCCAGGTTCAACACTCCCCTGTGGTTCAAGGGAGAAAAGAGGCAGAGGCTGGGGCAGGTAGAGAGTTAAGTGAGAGTGAGACAGGCAGGGCCAGGAGCCCTGATGAGGATGATAGTGGCCCCATCTCCACGGCCTGAAGGTCAGGGACTCTGGCATGTCAGAGGGAGGCAGTTCAAGGCTTCTGCTCTAGCTCCCTCTTCCTCTGGGACAGCCGCCCTTGGGTCAGCTGGAGCATTCTCACTCTGTGTCCTCAGGATTCTTCACTAGTCCTCCCACTGCGCCTGAGCACACTTGAGCGTGCACAGTCCCCGTGCTTGCCTGCTCTGGCCACCCCTTTCCACTTCGAGCACTCCCGGGTCCCTGGGCTCTGTGACTGTGGGTCTCTTCTTTGATGATATTGCAGCCTCCAGAATTCTGTTACTTAGTTTTTGGAGTATTCTCAGCACCCAGGAAAGTTTGTTAGAATTGTTTTTTCCGTCCACTTGACCCCCAGATTTAAACTCACATTTTCTAAACTTTCAAAATAGCAGATTTTCTAAACAAATATTAAGAGAAATATCTCTTTAATGGTGGCTTTGTGAAGTGACTCAAGGATGAGGAGCCCTGATTTGGAACAGTGGTTGGATGCAGATTGTGGGGAGAGCAGAGTGACTGCAGGTGGCAGGTGGGGTCATGGTCCTGTTCCCTTTGTCTCTTTGTGGGCCATCCCTACTCCTTACCATTCTCAGTCTCCCCATCTACACAACAAGGGGTTGTTCTTCCAACCCTTGCCCATGGCAGTAGTTCTGGGAAACCCCTGAGCCCTGATACTCTGGGTCTTGGAAGGAGACAAAGGCCTACTGCCTGAGGACAGTGAAGGTACCAGGGGAGTACTCACGTGGGGTCATTAGCCAAGTTCAAGAAGAGGCAGACATTCCCCATGGTACCATTCTGCTCAAAGTCGGACTTGAAGAATCTAGCTGTCTCCATGTTCACCTGGTCACACAATAGGGAGGGCTGGAGGTGGGATGCTGTGGCCTGAGGACAGGGGCCCTGGCCTCTCCCATCTCTTCTCAGTAAAGCCTACTGATTGACTGACTGTCTAATAGTCACTGTAGGTAAATGTGCCACGGTCACTGAGATGACTGGAGCTTGAGAGGGCAGGGCTGGTTTGCTGCCCAATCCTGGGTAGAGTCTCATCAGATTCCCAAAGAGAGGTTCAGACCTCTCCCGGTTGAGCTCTGCTCCGTGCCATCTGCCTTTCCCTTGGCCAGCTGCTTCCTCTTAACTCCCTGTCCCCCACCTTGGGCCCTATGAGGGTCCCCTGGTATCCTCCCCCAAAGTTGTGTGGTCTCCTCAAATTTCCTAGTTTACCCTCTCCCAGGCCACCCTGGGCTCATCTTATAGCTGCCGTAACCTTCGGGGTGCCTTCAGGGACACACTACCCTAGTCACCGAGCCCACCGTACCCCTTTGGTCACCCTCTTTGCCTCTCCCACCGGACAGGCCCAGATTCTGACAGCTTCTCAAGGAGAAGGATCGTGCCCTGCCCCCATCAGATCAGGCCATGCTGGGGGCCAAGGGACACAAGGCTGCCTACCTACAGCTTCCAGAACTTGCCAATCTGCTCAGCCCCTCTTACCCCCATGGCTGCAAAGACAATGGCAAAGTTGTCGTCATGATAATCCAGCACGGCTTTGGACCACAGCTTCCAGAACTTGCCAATCTGCCCAGCCCTCTTACCCCCATGGCTGCAAAGACAATGGCGAAGTTGTCGTCATGATAATCCAGCACGGCTTTGGACTTCTTCACCAGCCCGGCCTGCCGACAGATCTGGGCAGCAATCTAGCGTGGAGCAGGTGAGGAGAAAGGACGTCAGAGGCCTCCCTACTGAGCACCATTGAAGAGGACGGACGGATTTCCATTCTGTCCTCCTGCCAGGGCCTCCAGTAGAAGGGATACACAAAGGCCAAGGGCTACCCCCAGTCCTACAGCTTTTCTCAGGGGCGGGGCTATCCCGTCCGGAGACAAAGGGCCGGGGTGCCCAACTTGAGGAGCGGGCAGAATAATAGTTCCAAAGAGCAGCAGACTCAGCACGAATTTGGGGCAGCTTGACCCTTCGAAACCTCTTCGCCTCCTCCCATTCCACTGGGGTTTATCTGAGCAGGGAATTGTTCCAGTATTTGGAGCAGTACTTGGAGCTACCAGTAACACAGATCAGGGTGTGTGTGTGTGTGTGTGGTGTGGAGGGTGGGGGCACTCATACCCTCTGATCACTCAGGCCATTTCAAGGGTGAGCTCGGGCCCATCCAAGAGTGGTTGGGTTGGGGTGGTCAGGGGAGGAGCATTTAGAAATTTTGTCACACCAGCTGCTTTGAAAGGCAGGGGTGGGGCAAAGAACCTGCACAGGGAGGCCTCAGATGGCTGTGGGGCTGGCATGAGAGGAGTTCACTCAATGCAGGGAGCAAAGACCATGACGAGGTTCAACAGGTAGCGCTGTCAGCCCAGCTGAGCAGGACTGTCGATACTGGGGCTACCCATGAGCTCTCTCATGAGCCAGCAAGTCCCCCACTCACTCGTGCAGAGGTTTGAAGACCTGCTTGGGGACCATGAGGAGGTCTTGAGCTGCCAGAGGACAACTGCCAGTCTGGACTGGTGGTGACCCCAGCTAGGCTGGCCCCTACCTGCTTGGGCACAGGAGGCCCTCCACGCTGGCCCACCAGCCCTGGCCTCTGCCCTGTCCTTTGCCTTTGGTTGTGCATGAAGACTCCTGTAGCCTCACCTCGTTGTGGGGGAGCCCGGCTGCTGAGAAGATGGGGATCTTCTGACCACGGGCGATGCTGTTCATGACGTCGATGGGAGAGATGCCCGTCTGGATCATCTCCTCGGGGTAGATGCGGTCGTAGGGGTTGATGGGCTGGCCTGGGAGAGGGCGGTCACGGACCCATGCTCAAGGGCTCAGGTCCTCCCCTGCCCTCCCCTAACCCTGCCCCTGACTCCAGGGCGGCACTGTTAACAGAATTCTCTGCAGTGATGGAAATGGGCTCTAACTGCACCATCCAATACAGTGTCCTAGAAGTGGGCCCCGGATGACTGCCCTGGACTGTGTCTGCTGTACAACTTCCAGGGGCAAGGTGGTAGAGGTGATGTCTGGGGGTGCGAAAGGTGATTGAGGGGCTGGATCCTTAAAGCCATCCAGAGCCTCCAGTCACTCACCATTGATATCCAGGAAGTCCTCTGCCATAACCACTGGCCCCTTGTCAATGGGTTTGCCGGAACCATTGAAAATCCGACCTGGGGGTGGGCAGTGGGTGTTGGAGAATGCTCAGGGCCAGCCCTGGGTCTCTCACTGCTGCTCACCCTCCACACCATGACAAGATTCCCCGTATCCTCCCACATTGCAAATGCCCCATGTCTCCTTCCCCTCACCCTTCAGTTATTTCCAGAGAACTAGCTACAGTGACTATCTCTTTTGGGGGGCATCTTCCTTCCTCTCTTGGAAATCTTTACAGCAAAGCCTTGGCCCAGAACAACTACTCGAATGGCATGGTTTGGGGGCTAGAGAGGAGAGAGCCAGGTATGGCAGATCTTGGGAGGAAATTAGGGGAGGTGCAGTCCATTTCAGCCTGACCCCAGATGGATGGTTACCTACTGTGCCTCCTCATTTATTGAACACCTGCTGTATGTCATGCCCTGAACTGGTGTTGGGGGGTCAAAGAGAGAAAAAGACACAACCCCTGAACTCAAAGAGCTCAAAGGGGAGGCAGACATGAAAACAGGTGATGACAATGCAGTGTGCGAAGCACTTGGTCAGAGGAGCTGGCTGGTCCCCACCCTTGTCACACCCCCACTGCTCACCCAGCATGTCCTCTGACACTGGTATCCGTAGGATGTCGCCTGTAAATTCACATGTGGTCTTACGGGCATCAATCCCAGAGGTCCCTTCAAACACCTATAGGACGAGAGGTTAGTGACAATAATTGGCTCCTCCATCCTCCCATCTGTACCCAGCTCTGGACGAGGTGTTCTCAGGGAAATAGGATATTTCTTACCTTTGGAGCTTATAAGATAATGCAGGAACATTGTGGGTTTATTCATTTATTCAACTAGTCAACATCTCATTGACACTACTAACCTGAACAATTGCCTTGGTCCCAGTCACCTCGAGCACTTGTCCACTCCTCTGAGTCCCATCAGGGAGGGTGAAGTTGACGATCTCAGCGTACTGGGCAAACTGGCAGGAAGGGAGAGCATCCCAAGTGACAGTGAGACCAGGGTGAAGTTGCTGCCCTTCCCCATCCTTCCTCAATCCAGTCTCAAGCTTCCATCTCCTCCCTTGTGCTCAGACACTCTTGGAAATGAAATCGAGGGGCTCAGAAGTGAGAAGCTTGAATCCTTTCTGGGAGGCAGTATATCTGAATGCGTAGGAGCACCAACTTTAGAGTTGGAGACCAGGGTTAGAACTGGGGCTCTGATGCTTACAGGCTGTGTGACCTTTGGAAACTACCTAATGTCTCTGAGCCTACTTCACAGAGCTGCTGTGAGGAGAAAATGAGAAAATATATGTAAAGTCATTAGCTGGTGCCCAGCACCTTGTAAACAGCTTAATAAAATGTAGTAGCTATTATGGCTGCTTAGTTCTCTTGGACGGCACGGTTGTTTCTGGCCCTGAAGACTAATGGCGAACACACTGTGCACACTCCAGGAACCAGGTTCTCAATCTTTATCCACGTTTAGAGGAGGCTATGAGCTGGGCCAGGGAAGCTGAGTTGAGAGAGCAGCACCTTCACACTGACATTGGTCCTCAGCTCTCATCGGCGCCAAGAGAGCTAAGCCCTGTATCTTCTTCCCAAGGGGAAATACTGGAGAAAATGAATAGCATCATCTGGGTTCCCTCACTTTGCTTCCCAGGTTATTGATGTACTTCAGAGAATAAGTCGTTTTTTTGTTTGTCTGTTTGTTTTTAATACAAAAACTTCATGAATTTGCATGTCTGGCCACGCTAATCTCTGTATCATTCAAATTAGCCTACGTGCTGCCGAAACAAGCACCAGAAAGTCACAATCTTAATCCAATAATAAAAATAAACGGTAAAAAGATGACATCCCTCTCCAGGATGTTCCCGATACTCTGGAAAATCAAAGTGCTCCTCTAAATTACTGCTTGGACATTAGAGGAAGTCAAAACTAAAAAGAGCGAGAGGGCATCACTTCATGCCATGACCTATGAACGCAGCAAGCTGTACCGTGTTTTCTGACTATGTTCAAAGTAAGAAAGTAAGATAGAAATCAATAACAAAAAGGCAGTTAGAAAAACTTCATACGTCTGAAAATTTAAAAGCATTCTAAATATAGAACTTATAATCAGAATTATAAAACATTTAGTACCAAACAATAATGAAAAACTATATAGCAACATATATCCGATACACGTAAAGCTTTATATCAGAAAAGAAAAAAGGTTAAGGAAGCGTAAAAGTATGGAACTTGAGAAGTTAGATAAAAAAATGGCATTAAAACTCCAAGAAAATCTATTCTTGTAATTTCCTTATTAGTGTATTAAGGATTAAAAAAAAAACCAAACCTGTGATCATCTAAAACAAAGATATAATGAAGGGGCAGAAATCATTAACAAAGAAAACAGACATTATAGAGAAGATCAACAAAGCCAAATTGGTTCTCTGAAAAGCCTAATAAAACAGAAAATTTTCTGGCAACACTGAAAAAGGCACGAATAAATAATTGCTGGAATAAAATAGTCAAAACCATCTATACTAATAATATTAAAAAGATATAGAAAATTACAAATGACTATGCAATATATTTCACAACTTAGATGAAATGAATAAAGTCCTAGCAGAATATAACTGAAACTAAAACCAATTAAAAATAAAATAGAAAGCCAGAGTATTCTTATAATCCTTAAGATATTGGAGAAATAGTTAAAAATCTTTCCACGAAGAAAACACTAGTCCCAGGTAGTTTTATCAGGGAGTTCTGACAATCAAGGAACAAACAGTTTGAAACTTACTCAAGCTATTCAAGAAACTGGAAGAAAAAGGATGGTCTTTAATTCATTTTATGAGGTAAGCATAACCTTGATTCCAAACTAAGATAATTTAATTATGAGAAAATTATAGGCAATCTTACTCATGAACATAGATGCAAAAAACCCTAAACAACATTTTGGCAAACCGAATTCAGCAATGTGTAAAAAGACCAAGTTACAAACAAACCAAATAATAAAAGAAAAAAATGAAGATGCACACACACAAACACACACAAATAAAAATAAAGACAAATAATAATAAATAATAAGTTGGAACTATTCCAGGAATTCAAGATTAGTCTATTATTAGAAAATCTATTCACGTAATTTCCTTATTAGTGTATTAAAGGATTTAAAAAAAACAAACCTGCGATCATCTAAAACAATTTTAGAAAAAGTAAAAAAAAAAGCTGTCCATGATTAAAAACAAAAGACAACAACAGGAGTGTGGGGAGGTTAAAAGGGGTAAAGGGAGTCAAATACACCATGACGGAAGGAGACTAGATTTAGGTGATGAGCACACAGTGCAATATACAGATGATGTATTATAGAATTGTACACTCGAAACTTATGTAATGTTATTAACCAGTCATCCCAATACATTTAGTTAAGAAAAAGATAAGAACAAAACTATTCTTTGAAGATGGAGAATAAAAGGGAAATTCCTTAACCTTCCCAAATCCTCAAAAAACCTACAGAAAATATCGTACCCAATGGGATTATGTATAAAACATTCTACTTAAAATTAGGAGCAAGTCAACAATGTCTGCTATCATCAATCTATTCAGTGTGTACCAGAGGAAAAAGACAAAGTAATAAGATGAATAGAAAATAAAGATTAGAAGGAAACAAAACTATGAAATGGAAAATCCCCCAAATCCTCAATCCAATAGTGTACCCTCCCTCAAAAACTATAGATCAATATTTCTTATAAATACAAATGCAGAAATTATAAACTGTAAGCCAGTCAAATCAAGAAGTGTATTAAATAAATAACAAGTATAACCAAGAAGAGTTTATTCCAAGAATGCAAGCCTAGGTCAATCAACTTTAGGGAATTAGTCAACATTCGATAAGATAATTCACAATAATGGGGAGTTTGTCAACATAAATGAAATGAAAAACCCCAAAGGCTTATGTAAGTAGAAACTATAAAGGTGTTTGATAAAATTCATAGCTGTTTCTAATACAATTTTATGTAAAACAGAAGCAAAAGGCAACTCTTTGAATGCTAGACTGTTCACAGAAACCAACATCAACATCCTGGTTAATGGTGAAATGCTAAACCCATTTTCATTTCCAATAAAATCAGTAACACACAGAGATGCCTGTATCACCACTGTCACTTAATTCTGCTTTGGAAATTTTCATTTATACAATAAGACAAAAAAAAAAAAAGAGGAATTTAAAAGCATACCAGTAAACATAAATGGAGAATGTTTTATTTTTATTTTTTTTAAAAAAAGGTGGTAAAGGGAAGAGACTGTTGTCTTCAAAAATGTCAAAGAAAGGCTATGGAAATGCTTCATAATATAGGAAGCTAAACATACATGATGGTTAAATACAATACCTGACCCTTGGCTAGATCCTATGCCGAAAGGCAAGAAAAAGCTATAAAGACTATATTGGGTCAGCTGATAAATTAAAATACAGATATCAGATTAGATAAAAGTGTCAGTGTAAATTTCTGAAGTTGATAATTCCATGGTTATATAAAAGAATCTCCTTATTCTTTGTAAATACACACTGGAGTATTTAGGGATAACTTACCCTCAAAAGAGCTAGAAAAAAATTATGCACACACACATATACACATGTATTTAAGGGCAAATGATAGAACAATTTTATATGGTATAAAATTGGGTATATGGATGTTCCTTGTATTATATGTATTTTTGCAACTTTTTATAAATTTGAAATTGTTTTGAAATAAAAAGTAAAATTAAAGTATGCCAATAGAAAAAGAAACATATTTCCCTTGACTTGCAGATGATATTGTATATCGAGAAAAACCCAAGGGCTCTAGTTTAAACAAACATAAAACAGGATTAATAAGAGAATATGGCTGTATAAAAGACAAATATACAAAAATCAAACTCTTTTTTTTCTATTCCAGCAATAAACAGAAGAGGAAATGGAGAAAAACATTCCATCCACAATAGGACCAAAATCTATAAAATATTTAGAAATAAATTTAACAAGAAAGGTACAAGAAAATAATAAAATCTTATTGTAGGACATAAAGCAAGCCCTGAACAAATAGAGTACAATTTTGTTTACCAAGACAGAATGACTTACTGTCATAAAAATATAAGTCCTTTCAAAAGTGTATGAATTAAATGCATTCCCAATGGATTATTGGTTCTTCTGTATCTTAATAAAAATCTTAAAATTCATACAAATGTCTGAGAATATCCAAAAATAGTTATAGATAAGACCAGGGGTGGAAGACTTGCCTTATCAGATATTAAAACATGCTTTGAAGCTACTGAAGGCAAAAGGTAAGTGTTGGTGTGGGGCATACAGGTGGATAAGTGAGACAGACTAGAGAGTCCAAAGATAGAAGTCAGATTTTAGGGGCCTGTTATAGCACAAATGTGGCATATTATTAATTCACAGGGGAAAAAAGAATTTATTGAACAAATGGTGCTAACGTAAGTGGGTATCTACTTGGAGGATGCCCACATCAGAAACAAAAATACATTCCAAGCATATAAAAAAAAAAAAAGATAAAGTGAAAAAACACTAACAAAAATCCTAGAAGGGCTTTTTTCTTTCCTTTCTTTCAGAAAAATCCATTTAAAAACCAGAGAAGAGAGATGTCTTTAAGCAGAACAAAAAATTCAGAAGCCATGAATGAAGAAATAGAAATATTTGATTATATAAACACTCAAAATTTCT
>NW_006434709.1:1442531-1465112 GCF_000325575.1 Pteropus alecto
TAATAAGAGAATTTGGCTGTATAAAAGACAAATATACAAAAATCAAACTCTTTTTTTTCTATTCCAGCAATAAACAGAAGAGGAAATGGAGAAAAACATTCCATCCACAATAGGACCAAAATCTATAAAATATTTAGAAATAAATTTAACAAGAAAGGTACAAGAAAATAATAAAATCTTATTGTAGGACATAAAGCAAGCCCTGAACAAATAGAGTACAATTTTGTTTACCAAGACAGAATGACTTACTGTCATAAAAATATAAGTCCTTTCAAAAGTGTATGAATTAAATGCATTCCCAATGGATTATTGGTTCTTCTGTATCTTAATAAAAATCTTAAAATTCATACAAATGTCTGAGAATATCCAAAAATAGTTATAGATAAGACCAGGGGTGGAAGACTTGCCTTATCAGATATTAAAACATGCTTTGAAGCTACTGAAGGCAAAAGGTAAGTGTTGGTGTGGGGCATACAGGTGGATAAGTGAGACAGACTAGAGAGTCCAAAGATAGAAGTCAGATTTTAGGGGCCTGTTATAGCACAAATGTGGCATATTATTAATTCACAGGGGAAAAAAGAATTTATTGAACAAATGGTGCTAACGTAAGTGGGTATCTACTTGGAGGATGCCCACATCAGAAACAAAAATACATTCCAAGCATATAAAAAAAAAAAAAGATAAAGTGAAAAAACACTAACAAAAATCCTAGAAGGGCTTTTTTTCTTTCCTTTCTTTCAGAAAAATCCATTTAAAAACCAGAGAAGAGAGATGTCTTTAAGCAGAACAAAAAATTCAGAAGCCATGAATGAAGAAATAGAAATATTTGATTATATAAACACTCAAAATTTCTATATGGCAAAGACACCATACACAAATGTGAACAATAAATAAAGAGCTCTCACAACTCAATCTGTACACCTCAGGGAAGATTACACAGGAAGGAGTGAAATCTAAATAGATAAAAAGGTGCTCCACTCTCCTAGTCATCAGGGAGCGCACATATAAGCAAGTACTAATTTTCATCTGTTTGGCAGGCAAAATTACAGGTGAGAACATATTCGGGGCTGACAAGGGTGCTGGGAAGTGTGTCCTCTCACAGGGCTGGTAGAAATGTGAATGATCCCAGCCTAGCTGGGATAAGCAATCTTGCCCCAAACCGTCCATACCTGTTTAAGAATAAATACACACTTTGAACCAGCAATTCCATTTTTGGGCATCTATCTTAAGCAATTAAGTCATTGGTATAAAAGGGCTATATATTGCTGTACTATTTGTAACAGCAAAGCCTGAAAGATGCTGAATGTCTATCAACAGTGGAACTATGGGGTAAGTCACAGCACATCCGTACTATCACCTACCGTGCTGCTTTCCAAGAGAGTGAGTAAAATGTGTATTTGATATGTTTTAAGAGACTAGCATCAATGTAAACCTCTGACATGAGTATATTTGCCAATATACAGCAGGTCTTTACATTGGTGATCTCAGTAGGTTAGGGGCAGATAGTTAACTTTACATGTCTTTTCTTTGTTTCACTAGTTTCAAAGGAGCATTTTAAAAAATTAAAATGTAAAAATTAGGGAATGTTCAAATACAGGTCAAGTGGTTATTCGCCATCATTACTATCATTATGTCTCCTACTCTCCACGAATTGATGACCTTAACGGCAAGGGAGGCTGAAGGATGGCTCAATTTCCCAACTGGGTGTGACCAGCGTGGGGTCCACTCCCCAGGGCCCCCCTGCTGAGGTTAAACCTGAGACAGGAAGTTTTGCAGCAATGACAGTCACTGAGGGAAGCTCTGGTTTGGGTCCCTCTTTGTCCTCTGAAGAAGATGCCAGAAGGTAACTTGGTTCTCGTCCAAACAACCTCTCAGACCGTGTGGAGTTGGGGTCCTTGAGGAGGGGGCTCAGCCCAAGAAGAATGCGCTGAGGTCGGCGGAGAGGCTTCTCAACCACAAGAGGGAGCCCAAGAGCAAGGACTGCGGGGCCTGGGAAACAAGTTAAATAGGCGTCCAGGCTCCTTTCCCTGCCTGTCTGAAACCGCCAATGGCCTCGTTGCCTGTGGAGCCGATGGTGGGCTGTCAACAGCAAGGGGAAAGTTGCTGGACAGAGCACGGGCTAGAGTGGGTCCAAGAGAAATCAGGCAATGGGCCCAATAAAAACAAGGCAAGCAGGGTGATAAAACGCGATCTTTTTTATGTGAGTTTACGTGGGCGAGGGAGTGTGGGAGGAAAGGAAAGTGGAGAGGAGGTGGCGTGCTGTGTGTCTGTGAAAGATGAAATCGGAGAAACAGAACCTCGAGTAGCAGAGAGATTACAGTCAGACGGTAGGAAGAACGGCGAGGGGTGGTTACAGCCACTTGGAGCAGTGACTGTGTGTGTGTGTGTGGGGGGGGGGGCGGTGCTGTGTGTCTGTGAAAGATGAAATCGGAGAAACAGAACCTGGAGTAGCAGAGAGATTACAGTCAGACGGTAGGAAGAACGGCGAGAGAGGTGGTTACAGCCACTTGGAGCAGTGACCGTGTGTGTGGGGGGGGGGGCGGGGGGGGGATTCTAGTGAGCAAACACCAGCTCTTACCCAAAGGAGCCCCGTTTCCCAGCCACATACTGAGTAAGCCTGATTCTCTCAACTCTCTGTTGGTTACTAGAACATTGCAGGGAGTGGGGATGGTACAGTGTAACCCATCTCCTCTGCTGGAGATTCAGCTGAGTTCTCATCCAGCAAGGGGTCAGGCACAGGGGAGCTGCTGTGCACACTGGGAGGACTGGGAAGTTCTTAGCAAGCCTGGTGAGACTTTGTACCTCAGGAAATCAGATGAAACTGTAGAAACTACCCCCAGAAAAATGCACAGGCCCATGAATACACACCTTCAGAGGTCTGCATACAATTTCAAGGCCCTTATTCCCTGGACTAAGAACTCTCTGACCTAGACAAAATTCTTCCCCAAATATTTTTCCATTTGAGAGGGATGAAGGAAGGAAGCATAATTGCTTGGGATTCACTGCAGGCAGAAGGTGGCCCCATAGAGGAGAAACTGTAGCATTTCGCCCAAGCAACTTTAGAACAGGGGAAGGAGTGTGGGACAGCAGAGAAGGGTGCATAAAGGTGCTTTTTTTTTTTTTTTTTAAAGATGCCTTAACAAGAAAGGTGCCTTACAAGACTATAAATTACTGATTCCTTTCCTTCCCTCTGCCAGCCCAGGATTCTCTGGGTGCTTCCATCACCCAGTTATTTTGTTCTGCAAGAGTTCCAGATGCGTCCAATAATCACAGAACCATAGCCTGGGGATTTATCTCCAGTTTCTTACTCCAGCCCCATTTTACAGGTTAGAAAATGTGTGTCTGCATAGGTTCTGACTCTCCATATGACACTGGGTCCTATATAGACTGGAGAGTGCGGTGGAGATGGGCAAGGGGGCAGGAGATGGCACTATTTAATCAGGCATTTCTGCATTCCAGGAGGAGCTATTGCTAGCTGTCCTCAAAGGGGAAGAAGAATAATAATACATTTATCTGATTTGATCCTCATAACGACTCTATGATCATTTAATTGATGAGGAAACTGGGATTTATAATCCTAGATAGATGGTTCTGACACTTTAGGGAGCATCATATCACCCAGAGGGCTTTAAAACGAGACTTTTGGGCCCTACACCCAAAGTTTCTGATTCTGTCAGTCTGGGATGGAGCCCAAGAATCTGTATTTCTTACAGGTTTCCAGATGGTACTGATGCTGCTGATCTAAAATTGACAGGTAGCTAGCAGAAAGAGTGGGATGGAGCTGGCAATAAAAGTCAAGAAGCCTGAGTCAGACTGTCTGACCCCAGGGCACACACGTAACTACACCACACTTCCTTCCAGGGCGTCCCCAACATTAGTGGGTCAAACAGCAATGTCCGTATGAACTTGGAATTTGTTTTTCAGAAAAGAGTGAGCCTGATTTCTTTAATATAGTTGGCTCAGGTTTTGATGGGTTCATTTTTAGTCATGCTAATTCATTCATTCATTCATTCATTCAACTCATTCATTTACTTATCTTTCTTTGAACAAATTGAGCACCTACAATGGGCTTGGATGTTCTGTGAAAGTGCGATGTGAGGCTCTGGGAGCTCAGGATTAATAAAACACCATCCATGTCCAATGGGAGGCACAGCGTGTGTGTGGATGTGGAAGGGAAGCGGGCAGCAGGAGATATGTGGCCAGGGGGTGACCAGATGCCTTGATGCATGCTGCAAACAAGACAGTGCACAAAGCTGAGAAGAGGGACAGGCTCACTGTCCAGGAGACCGAGAGGGGCTTCCAGGAGTATGTGAGCTCCCACCTAGCCCTGGGGATGAGTCAGACGAAGGGCATGGGTGAAAAGTAGTCAAGAAGGCAAAGGGAAAAGTGTGTGCAAAGGAGGCATCGAATGGCAGCTCCGTGCAGAGACTGTGGGTTTCCAAGCGGCGAAGGAGAGCGATGAGACATGAGAGTGCAAAGGTGTGCAGGAGCCCTTATGCGACCTAGGACCTGTGAGAAGGCACTTGGGAGACATAAGCGAGTTTGCAGTGGGGCATGAAGGGGTTAGGGCTACATGGCTACAGGGTGGAGGATGGGAGGGAGCCAGGCTGGGGGTTCAGAGGCCATGGCCCTAATGAGGTAGTGGTGGGGTGGGAGGCTGCTGACAGAACACATGCACTGACAGATGGGAAGGGAGGAAGTGAGGAGTCAAAGGTGGCACCGTTTCCAGTTTGTTCAGCTGGGGAATAGGGTGGGAGGCGGGGGGGTGGGGTGGCGTGCCACAGGTTGGCGGAGGCAGCAGAACAGCAAAGTGATCTTATGGCTTTGCAGGGCTCTTTATGCTTCAAGAATCCCCAACCTCAGGACTCAAAATCCTGCCAGTGTCCGCCATGGTCCTGCAGTTCCCCAGAGCCACAACGCAGCCCACATTCCGTTTCCTTCTGTGAGGCTCGCTTCGCTTCCCACCCACACGGCTGGTTCCCAGGCTGAGACATTCCAAAGGCCTTTGAAAGCCTCGAGCTCTGGAGAAAAGTTAGCTGGCAGTGATCCGCCTCCTTGTTCTCTTCCCTTTAGAGGAAGAGCCATGAGAGCGGCAGGCTTATGGGGAGGTTAGACATAGCCGTTCTGCTGATGAAGAAAGAGGCTCAGTAGCCCAGATCCTCAGCTCGCTGGTGGGTGAAGCAGGTCTCCCTAGGCCCAGAGCGGGGTTGGGGCTGGGGGACACTGTAAAGGAAGGAAGGGGAAACCTGGGTGGCTGGGAGACAATTGGGAAGGGAGATGCAGGGGTGAGTGACAGGAAATTAAAAAGAATAAGGCGGGCCCATGGGGCTCTCTAGGGGCAGGGCAATTTAGAAGAAATCCTGCAAATCCTGCGCAGGGGCTGGGCGGTCCTGGGTTGTGGCCTTGGTGCCTGGGAAGGGGCAGAAGTCTTACCTTAACCTGGTCTAGCACCACCAGGGGCCCGTTGACACTGCATACGGTCCTGTAGGCTGGTAAAAGGGTAGGCGGGTGAGGGTCTCGCACCCAGACACATAGATACACGAGACACACCACGCGCACGTGTGCACACACACACACACACTCACACACACACACAGACACACCACACGCACGTGCACACACATACACACACACACTCACACACACACACACACTCACACACACAGGCATCTTCTGCCTTCTCTTCCCTCCCTCTAAGCACCACCCCCACCCCCGCCCCAGCCTGGGCTGTCAGGGTCATTAGCTGTGACAGGGCCAGCCACCATTGCTGTAAGGGTCATGCCCCTGCCCGCAGGGTCCCCACTGCCTCGGACACCTGCAGGAGGCTGGGGGAGGGCCAAGGCAAGGGCAGAGGCCCCTCAGAGTCCTCCCCTCCCCAGCCATGCAGAGGCCTTTCTCATCCCTGAGGCAGCTTCCCCTCCGGCCTCAGTCCCGACCTTACCCATTCCCTCCACTCTGACCCACAGCTCCTGGCCGCCCCGCTGTGGCTGAGAACTGCCCTCCCCTGCCCCTCACCAGGATCACACTTCTCTCCATCACCCCACACTAATCGACAACTCTGTGTGGGGGGTGCAGGCATCAGTGAGGAAAAACCAGCCAGCACCCCTCTCTGCCATGAAGCTCTGCCAGGGACACTTTCAGACTCCCCAGGCCCCCTGGATGCCTGTGGGGAAGGGGAGAAAGTGACAAGGAAGGAGGAAGCAGCAGAGTGTCCTGGTCCTAGTGGCTGCAGAGACCCCCAAATGGGGAAATGAGCTCCACTTTCAGGGAGCGACTGGGTTAGGCATCAGGACATACTTCCTGACTGGCACTGGGGCCCCCGGTAGAGGAAGTTGGGGACTGGAAGGCGGGGAGCCTACTCTGGTTACCGTAGGGGCTAGTTGAGGGAACTTGGGACCCTCTCTTGCCCACACTACTGGGATAAGGCAGCCCTTTCCTGGGGTGCTAAGATAGAGGAAGTTGGCAAGGCAGGATGAGCAGGGTGTCTGTGAGGTTGCTGGGTCACTCACAGGCTGGAAGGACCTCACAGGGGAAAGTGGTCCGATGAGACCCAGAAGGGTGAGGAGCCTGGCCTAGGGTCACACAGTACACTTGTGGCAGAGCAGGAGCTAGGAGCCTCTCTTTGTCCTTCCCATCAGACCTCCCCTCCTTGTCTCTCAGCCACTTACCTTCTGCTTTTATGCCATCCTGGTACCAAGGACCCCTGCCAAGAGCAACTAAATGCCCCTTGCTCAAGCTCTCCCCAGCCTAGGGGTCAGTAGTCAGAATCCTTATTTTTGTTGGACATAAGCTCCTTACACTGGGACTTGGGCTAGAAAGACCGACTGGGCAAGGGAATCCTTGCATAGACATTTGCAAGGCTTTTCTGAGCTTAAAGACTGTTAGGAAAACTTAAGAACAGTAGGAAGGCACCAGAAGATAAGTTCTTCCGGGGCTTGGGCCTGGAGCAGGAGACTGCCTTACTTCCCTGCCCTCAAAGTACTGACCCACTGACCTACCCTCTCCTCTTATCTTATGGAAGAGGTGTCCCACCTTCTATCTTAGGCCAGCCTCTTCCCCCCACGCCCCCGCCCCTCCACCAGCGACAAGGCCCTTGAGGTGATTGTTCCCTGGAGTGAAGGGCCAGCACCTCTCTCTCTCTGTTGTCTCCCCACGCAGCAAGCTCAGGCATCTCTCATCTTGAAATTATTCCCTCGGCCCCAGTCCTTCTTCAGCTACTGCCTTCACAGCCCAGCTTCTTGCGAGCATGGTTCCCTTCCTCTCTTCCCTTCCACCTTCCACCCACCCCTCGCCCTCTCCAATCTGACTGCTCTCTAGGACATCTCTGGCCTGCAGATTGCTAAATCCAAAGGGACCAGAGCCTGGATGCACTGTCCCCCTGCAGTTCCTGGGAGGCCCCGACCGCTGCCTCCCTCCCTCCCCTTGGCTTCTCCTCAGCCTATTTGGAGGATCTTTGGGATTTGGATGGCCTCAAAGCCCAAGACCTGGCTCTTGACTTCTCACTCTCCTGCCCCTTGATCTGCTGCTTGTCTTCCTTCTCTCCTCCCTTCTTTTCTTCAAACGCATGTTTCAGATGCCCTCCAGGTACTAGGCTAGGTAAATAAAGGCAGCAAATATAACAGGGATAAAAAGAGGGGATAAAGGTAAATCAATTTAATTAAAAACTGTGGTAAGGAAAGGAACAGGGTGGGTGAGGGAAAATGGGCAGGAAGACCAGACTGGGCGCTCACGAGGAAGCACCTTACAGGAAGGGCCATTTGAGCTGAGGCTTCTAGGTCAGCCCCCAGAGAGCCAGGCAAAGGGCACATCTGGCAGAGGTGAGCAGGCCCAGAGGCAGGAATATCAGCGCCTTTGGGAAATAGACAGGAGGGCAGTGTGGCTGGCCTGCGAAGGCTCACTTCCAGACGTATCAGCTCCATGAGACATGAGAGCGGAGATGTTTGCAGTGGCCGCTGATGGGTCCTCACCTCTTAGAAGAGTGTGGGCATATGACAGACACTCAGTAAGTATTCGTCGGATGAAATTATGGAAGGTGTTACCTTATCCCACCAGCTCATTCCTATATTTCTTACATCAGAACCCATGTGTGCTCCCCTCCTGTCACTCAGCCATTCCTATGAAGACCAAGAGTAGAAGGGAAGAGAGAGAGAATACACAGAGCTAAGCGGGGGGCACACAGGAAGACCCCAATGAGGGAGGAAAGGCAGAGGCTGTAGTATCACCCTCCCCATAAAGAAAGAAAATCACCAAGCAGCCACACATTCCCCTCTGGCCTACCTGGCATTCTGATGAAATTCTCTGGATTGCTAGAACTGTGTGAAGCAGAGAAGAGCAAGTGAGCCCAGCAGAGGGAGGATGGAGGAAATGGATCGTGAGAACCCCGGGAAAAGCACGGGAGTGGGGAGAGGGCCACATTTAAAAAAGCCCCAGAAGAGCTGGCATCTTGCTGGTCCTGTAGAGAAAATATCAGACCAGCCAAAAGGGCTGAGATGGCAGAAGAAAGATGAAGGGTGGGTGGGCCTCATAGGGAGGAGGGAGAGGGAAGGGGAAGCACTTCTCACTCCAGGTTCAGAAAACCCCAGGGGACCATTTCCAATGCTGCTTGGGAGACAAATCTTTCAGCTTCCTCCCTGGGGTCACAGGGGGCTCCCCGCACTTCACAGCTTCTGTCATGTGAAATCCCCATTAACCCTGACATTCAACAACTCTACCCTGGGGGATGGGTCACCAAGGAGGGCTGGAGAGTGGTGATGGTGGGGGGCACAGAGAGGGGATCCAGATCTGTCCCCCACCCCCAGCCCCACGGGAGAGATGGGGGAGGGGGGAGCCTAAGGACTGGGACAAAGTGCTCGCCTGCAGAGTCAGGCCCCACCCACCCGGACTGCCAGCTTCTGGATTCAATGCCTCCTCCAGCCCAGCCCACATAGGTGACCAGCACGAGGGCTGTAAGCCTCCCATCTATCTCATCCATCTATCTCATCGCACCAGCCTGGTCTGCAAGAGCCCTTCCCAGGCTTCCAGCAGGCTCAGTGCCTGGCTCTAAGTGGGCCTCATATACAGTTCCTGGATGAAGACATTGCCCCATAGCCTGGTCCTTCACTGCAGATAATCACTTATGTGGCTGTTTCGGTTAAGCATCTGGCTATTCACCTCCTTCAAGTCCTTGCCCTTGACTGACTACTTCGGCCCACTGGGTCTTCTCCCCTCCAAAATGCAACCGTGCTCCAGGCTAGCACCCTGGGGCGCTCCTGTTCTCCAGCTTGTCTGTTCCTTAACAAGACAGACTGCGTCCCTCCCCTCAGACTAGGGTGGCCCTGCTGGTTTGGACAGAGTCAAGGTGGTGGTGGCTGAGCAACAACTATGCCCTTGCCTGGAAGCCAAGCCTTTCGTTTGTACCCACCCTCAACTCTGTCCGTTGTGTCTATTGCTTGGAATGGCAAACTGAGGCCCAGAAGGTCGGCTGATTTTTTCTGGGGCACACCACAAATCAGGACAGTATCCCTTGGCACTCAAGGAAATGGCTGCTACCTTAGCTCTGGGACACACCCTTCATCCTGGAGAGGTGAAGGGTGTGTGTAGCGCTGAGGCAGGGGGCTGAACCAGAAGACCTCGGAGGGGCACTTCCTCAATAGGCCTTGCTGAGACTTTGCAGACTCTCCCTCCAGCTGCTCTGTCCACCCCCTCTCCATTGTCCTAGCTGACACTTTGGGTTGCACTTTGGGCTGCTGGCTGGTGGAGCCCCTCCCTGCCCCTGTCTCCTCACTGCCTTCCTGGTCAAAGGCTCAGCAGGGGCTCCAGCGGCCCACTAATTAGGGCGGCCCAGCCACACCTGCAGCGTCCTGGGAGAGGGCTGAGGCAGGCTCGCCCATGCGTGAGGCCAGGGTGGGGGCAAGCCCAGGGCAGCAGGTCCCTCACCTCCTCCCTGATCCCGCTGGAGGGATTAGGAGAGAGGGGGCAGGGGCTGGAAGGGAGGACTTTTAGAATTAGCCCAAGACCCTGCTGGGTGGAACTTTCTCAGTGTAATCTCCCTGGACTTTGAGTGGAGGAAACTGAGGCAGCCAGCAGTGTGGTACTTGAACCCCTGAGCATCCGACCTGGCTGCATCCCTCCATCCGGGCTGCCAGCCTGTCCATCCTAAACTTTGCTCATTCTGTGCCCCACACCTCACAACCCATGAGGCTAGCAACCTCTTCCCAGGACCAGACAAAGCTCTATGCCGTCTCCTCCTCTGGGGAAACCACTCTGGCTCTGAGGGGGGCAAAGGAGTCCCTTTTTTCCTGGGGTGAATTTTGCTGGGGTTCACTCCTCATCCTGATTCCATCCTGCCTGCTCCTTTCTGGCCCCTTCCCTCCCTAGCCACTGCAGTGCCTCAGGCTGATTTAGTCCACCTCCTCCTCCTCACGGACCCTGGGGCTGGAAGCCAGTTGCCTTCCTAGGCTCTTTCTGTCTCTACTCAAAGTTCTCCTGCCTGGAAGTGCTTAGAGGCCCCCGATAGGAGGCCAGCCTGAGGAAGGAAGGCAGAGATGACACAAGGGTCCTGCCTCCAGCCTACTCAGGGCAACAGATCTGGGTTTTGAACCTGTCCATAGCCCTGCGGAGAGAGAACCCCTCAGGCACCTGAGAAGGGAAGGGCGGGAATTGGTTAAAGGCCTAGATACTGAAGCATCCTGAGGAAGCCTGGCCCTGGGGGTGGGAGGTGTCAGGGCTGGGCTGGGGCTGGCCTCTGGGTGTATCCTATGAGGACACTGATGTGCAGCAAAAGCAATGGTGGCAGTAACGTCTTTGCCATAGCCCTGGAGCCAAAGGGACTCTGCTCGCACTAACCCTTGTCTCTGGGTCACTATTGTGTGTGAACACGTATGTCTGGGTGGGGGCCACATGGAGCAAAATACTTGCAAACACGGGGGTGCTGCTACCTCTGGGTTCTAGCCTGGGTCAAACCTGAAGGGTATGTTGACTATAAATAAGGGACTGGCTGGGAGGGGCCCTAGGGCAAGGTTGTACCCTGCCGGGTTCATGGGAGCACACCTTCCAGAGAGAAAGAAAGCAAAGCATGTAGGTCTAGACCCTGGACTCCACTCAAGACCCTGTTCTCACAGGGAGGAGGGATGCAGGGGGTGGAGCCTGCAGGGGTGGGCCATCACACAAGACTGGACAAAAGTCAACCAGCTCCGCTCAGTCTCCAGGCCTGGGCTTTAGACCCAAGGGGCTACTACTAGTCACTGTATAGTTCTAGGCCTTGGTGACCCCTGCTTTGCCCCAGGGGTGAATCTGGGCCTCCATCCTCTCTGCACCTCCACAGGCGGGGCCTGCGGGGCCACCTCGATCAACTTGACATCACTCCTCTCTTTCTCCTTAGCTGGAATGCTCTCCACCCCTCAGTACCTGCTTGGGCCTCAGGAGGTGCCTTATAACCCCTGGGCTCCTCACTGACTCAGCAGTCAGCTCCCTCTCAGATCACTCCTCCTCCCCACATGGGGCCATGTAACTGCAGGGGGAGGAAGAAGTGGCTGTGCTAAGCCAGTTTCTTCTCATACACACCCTCTGGCTCTGCTTAGCTAGTGCTGGCCAGGCCGGTTTACTCCAGTGAGCTGGGCTGTCCGAGGATTCCAGAGCCAGGCCAGGGAGAGTGACCTTGAACAAGGAGAGATGGCAGGGGTGGGGAGCTCCCTTTGGTCCTTGAGGCCAGACATCTGAACTTGGCCCACCCCTTCATACAAGACAGGTACTAAAGCTGCCCAGGGACACCCCTTCTGCCTCCTACAAGGGTATACTCCAGCACATGCACCTCTATGCCTGGATGCCAGGCACTAGCCCTCCCCCAACTGCACGCACACAGACATGTGACATCACCTGACCACACATTCACCGTATTCAACCCATGAGCATGCACGCTCGAGCACACACACACACACACACACACAACCCCTCACCCTGAGAGTACAAGCATGCGCAGTCACATATTTCCTCACTTTGATCACACACTCAAGTATTGATCATTTGATCATACACACTCAAGCTGTCACACACATATTTACACATATCCTCACCCAAGTGAAGGGGGAGCACACACATAACCCAGGCACAGGTCTTCCCCTGGTTACACATAGACACCCTTTCCCAGAACGCACATACGACATGCACCAGTTGGCATGACCCACACAGTATCAAGTATTACTCCGTCCTGAAAATGCACCATTCTGCATTGCCACACATCCCCCAAGAACACTTGATCGTACATCATACTGTGCTGAGTGTTCTGGTGTCCACACACACACACATCTCAAACACATATTCACGTGTACATGCACACATGCACTCTCTCTCTCTCTCTTTCTCTCTCTCTCTCAGGGGCAGTTGTGGCTGTCTCTGGCTTGGGGACTCAGTGCAGGATCAGAGTGATGACAGGGAGGCTCCTGCGACTACTCCCTTGCCCTTTCTCTAGGATAGCCTGTGCAGAAGAACCCCCATTTCTCCCCTTGCAGAGGTGGCCCCTTGTCCAGGCGGCCTGTGCCACTCCACTGGACCAAGAACGCCACAGGACTGCGAGGCCTCTGGTCCCCCAGTTTCCCTGAAGCTGAAGGGCAGCGCCTGAGGACACAGCAGCCCACCCCAACCTCACCCGCCAGGGGTCGTACTCACTGACACGCGGGTGGGTGATGTAGTTTCGGGTGACCACCTGCTTGTGCTCATAGGCTGTGCCTAGGTCGCAGACACTGCTGGGGAGCCCCTCAGGCCTACTGTCTACCTCCATGGCCATAATGAGGTGCTAGGCTTGGAGCAGAGCGCCTGAGCCTGCTGAGGCGGGTCCAACACTCTAGCACCAGCCTGCCTCTCTGGCTACCCCTTCCCTCTCCCCTCTTCTCCTCCTCCTAGTTGACTATAAACAAGGAAAGCCGGTTTCCTGGAGCTCTTCCAGATCTGGGAGGTGCCCTAGGCCACCCAGAGCAGGAAGGCAGGGGAGGGGAGGGGCAGAAAGGTCCAGCTGGTTTCTTTCACCTCTGTCCTTGGTCGTTCCTTTGCCCCCAACCTGCAGCCAGTGTGAACTCAGTTCCTCCCCCTAGTACTTCAGGTGCTCTCACAGCCCCATGCTCCTGACCACATCTCTGCATCTCTTCCTGGTCTCCCCTCCCAGCCCCGCGCCCCCGATTCTGGCAGGCTGCTTTCTCCTCAGATCTTCTCACTGTCCTCACAGCCTGTCCTCACCCTGCACCCCTTGCCTTGACCATACCAGGGTACTTCTTCTCCTGAACAATTCCATCATCATCTTTTTTTGAACATCTATAGAGGACCGTTCTTGGGCCAGCTTCAGTGCCACCTACAGGCAGCCTTCCTTGGATCCTCCAGCACCCTATGGTCACAGCACACAAAAGACTCCGAAAGAACCTTTGACTCTACTCCTTTTTGGCCTAAGAGATCAGATGGCAAAACCTGCTTCAGGAAGGAAACCTTAGCATAATCACCTTAGCATTGGACAGGAAGACTCCAAGCAGGAACCAGGTAATTAGATCCCCCCCATTGTTTTCTGGGTTGCCTAGCAAAAATTTACCTGCCATGCATATTCAGCTCTTCCTCAGTTACCTGCAAATAGCCCATTGTTACTTTTAAAATCTAAAACCGGTCACCCCTCTTTTCTTCTTCGTCTGAAGTGACATTTATCCGATTTTGCCTCATTCTCTTTGAAATATTCATGTTTATATGAATTCCCTGTGTGTACATATTAAAATTTGATTTTCTCCTGTTAATCTGTCTCTGTTAGATTATTAGCCCAGTTAGAAGAACTTAGAGAATGGGAAGAAAAGTACTGTTATTATTTTTAACCCTCACACCATTCTGGAGAGTTCTCTTTGTTGCTGCCAGGCCATGAGCCCCCAGAGCTGAGTCTGTGTCTCCTCTTCTGGACTTGGCTTTTTAAGACCTGTCTCATAATGTTGAGAGCTCCGAGAATCAAGGCAGGTCTCTCTCCTATGATCTTAGGACCCTTTCTCACCGTCTTATGTTTCACCTCCGGGGTCCCGTGCAGCAGGACGCTCATGACATTTTTTAACGCAGGGGAGAAAGCACAAATGGAGGAACATTTGTTCCAGGCGACTAAAGGACTTGTGCTTTCCCCTGGGCCCGCGGAGCTTGGCACAGGTCTGCTAAGCAGGGCAGGGTGCACGCTGTGGGGGTGGCTGGGCCCTCTCAACCTAAGGTCTGCTCCAGTCACCCACACGTCTCATTCCAGACTTAGGATTTCCCTCCCAGCACCCCATTCTGGGTTATTCAGGGCAGCCAATTTGAAACCAAATATGTGTTTCCTAGAGCAGACTGGAGCAGACCAATTCTCCCCACAGAGTCCAAATCTTACCCTCTATCCTCTGGCCTAAGGATCCATTTCAGGTCTCTGGTCCTCTCTCACAAATCCCATTCTTTCAGAGAACTCTTTTGGGCTGATGCAGGGGTAGGTGTGACTAGGAAGGGGTAGTGCGGGGAGACCCTGCGGTGATGGAGGGTTCTGATTCTTGATGGCCACGGTGGTTCCATGAATCTCACACGAGTGATGAAATGACATGGAACTACACACACATGGTACCGATGTCAATTTCTTGGTTTCGGTATTATACCATAGTTATGGAAGATTGGGCCATTGGGGGAAACTGAGTGAAGGGTACAAGGAATTTTCTGGATTATCTTTGCAACTTCCTATAAATCTACAATTATTACAAAATTAACTGTTAAATAAATGTTTCTTATTTGAGCAACGAAAAAAATTTTAAGTGCTTCATATTGCTGTGTCTATGAGGGGCGGGCCCTCTAAAGCAGGTGAGGTCTCACCTGGGTTTCCCTCTCTCGGGTTCTCTGGATGCACCCTCTCGAAGGACTTCACATCTCTCTGCTCAAGTATTTTTGTGTTTGAAAGAGGAGCTTGCCAAGGGCAATGCTTACCCCAGAAAAGCACCGGTGCTGCCACTGTGGGCTGGGAATGCCCCGGCCGGGACCTCTAACCTGGAGTGAGAGTCAGGTCCCCCCATCGCTGTGGACATAGCCCCAGTTTCTGCCCCTTCCCATGAAAGGTCCCCCTGACCCGAGTCCATTTTCCTTCCCATCGAGAGGGTAGAGAGGCAGCGGTGGAGCTGTGGGGACTCTGGTTCCCTTCTTGTCATTGTTATCCGTTTATTTCAGTGAGAGGCGCACGCACTCACACGGCACTCACACACACGAGCTGCGTGACCACGGCTGTCTGGTCACGGTCGACAGTCTCTGAGCTGTGGGGCAGGTCGGTGGAGGCTTGTGGCTGCCCACCTCCTCTGGGCTTGGGAGGTGGGGTGGTGCTGTGCTTGGGGACGAAGTGTCACATGGGGGCGGAGGCTTAAGCGTTAGCTTTCTTGGCACCACTGGGGCTGCCTACTCTCCGTTCTAGCCGGCTGTAGGGCCTGCTGTAGGGCTCAAAGGCTGAGGAGCCCAGTCCATAGCCGGCAGGCAGGTCCAGGAGTGGGGCCGTGGAAAAGCAGAGCGCTGGAGGAGCAGGTGGCAGCGGAGGGGATGCAGAGGCTGAGGTCAGTGGGTTCAGGTGCGGGGATGAGTTCCTGGGGTCACCCAAGGAGGTGCCCCTGTGGCCAGCAGGCAGGCCCGGCAGGCTGGGGGTCAGTGCCAGGAGGCTGGGGGCCCTGGGCACAGACAGCAGCCTGCCCTGCTCCAGCAGCCTCAGGATGTTGGAGGTGGCGAAGGCCTCGGACGCCGAGGAGGATGCCCGCTTCTCCAGGTCTCTGCTCTGGTCTTTCTTCTGTTTGGTGCGGCGGTTCTGGAACCAGACCTTCACCTTGGGGTAAAGAGGGCCAGGGTGCCAGGCAAGCAAAGGGGGCAGACAGGAGGAGAAAAGGAGAGGGAGGACATGAGGGTGTAGGGGTGTGGGGAGTGGGGGAGCAAGGGTGGAGTGAAAGGGGAAAGAAGAGCGTTCAGATCGTCATCAAGGTCTTCCCACAACCAGCCTGCTTTGGGTGAACTGATAAAGAACCCTGCTCCCTCCCAAACCGTGGACACCCCTCCACTGCTAAGCTGACTCTGGCCTAGGATGGAGAAATGGATTGGCAGACGGAGGGTGGAGTTTGGAGGGCACAAAGGAAATTCTCCTCTCAGCCCAATACGCCTTCTGCTTTTAGCCAAGTTTGTGGCTTCAGCCACCATTTGTGTCCTGGTAATTCCCAAGTGGAGATCCAGGCCATTATCCAACTGCGTGTTAAACTCCGCATGTACAGACTCAGCTCAGATCCACTCCCCGACACAGAGGCCTCTCCCCACCTTCCCTCCTCCATGAGGGGCACCTCCATCCACCCACGCAGAAACCAGGGAGAGCCGCTGAGGTCCCCTCCCCAGGCCTCCATGCAGTCCCTCCTCTCGCCCCTTGCTCCTCTTGCCTGGACTGTGGCAGCATCTCTCCCTCCATGTCTCTGGCCACCCATTAGAGGCACCTGGGGAGCCTAACTCATTCATTACTTCAAACCAATCTGCTCAGAATGAGGGTGGCTGGGACCCTGACAGCAGGAGTTGTTAAAGTTCACCAGGTGACCCCAAGGTGAGAGAACCACTGCTTTAACCTTAGCATTTGTAAGGCCGGGGACATTAGGAAACTGGAAGGCTCTGGCTCACGGCCTGCACATGTGTGGGCTCCCCACCTGTTCACACTCTGCAAACAGCCCCCATTGGCCACTTCTTGGCCCTAGGGTTCTAAATAATGGCTGTGTGATCAGCCCTTAGGAGGATGGACATGGGGAGAAGCCCAGGCAGGGGCCAGAAGTGGGCTTGGGCCATTTTGCAGGCAATTCTAGAATCTCAGACACCTGGGGTGTGGTCTAGAGTTTGGCACAGGATCATGGTGGTGGGCACGACCCCTTGGCTTTGCAGAGTCCTCACCCCAGAGAGAAGCATGGCCAGAGGAGGGTTAAAGTGAGACTCTCTAAAGTGTCGGGCCCACGGCAGGGGCCGGTTGCCTGGTTTGAGGATGGTCTCAGCTCTCCTACCTTGGCTCCAACACTACCTCGGCTGGGACCCTGACACCAGGAGTTGTTAAAGTTCACAGGTCTCAGCTCTCCTACCTTGGCTCCAACACTACCTCTGAAGTGAGCTCTCTAATCCAATATGGCCATTCCTTTGTTTGAATCTATCATAGTCCCTCCGACCTCATTGCCTGTAAGGGCTGGGTTTCTCAACATGAAACCAAGTGTGGCGAGATTTTGAGGGGGGACTTCCAATGGCCACAACTCAAATCTGGGGACGAAGAGATATCAAGTACTCTACATCCTAAATGGAACCACCAACAAAAGGGCAGAGAGACTCTTTTTCAAGGCCTATGAGAGGGGAACTAGCCCTCTACCACTGCCTTGGTCTATAGAAGAAAGGCTGGGAGGGAAGCTCAGCGGTCAGCTCTCTGGGACCTCTAATGGTGACGGGGGACTTCCTCCCCTCTCTGAGAAGGCAAGGGTGCTCCCCGACCGAAGGCAAGTCAGGAGGCCCTGAAAGATTCATTCATAGGGACTGGAAGTGCCTGAGAGGAGAGACTGGCATTCACTTCCCAGCTGGAAGGCTTGTCGAGCTATGGCATCTGCAGGCTCATGTCACTGGGCCACTGCTGCAGCACCTGGACTTGAGTTCAGGGAGCACAGAGGCTGGCCCTGTTTCTGGCCTGCAGGTTTCAGGAGGCTGGCAGCTGGCTGGAGCAGTGCGTGCCAGCAGGATGAGTAGAGACCATGGGGTGGACGGCCTGGGAAGAAAAGCTTTGAGCTTTTGGAGGATGTCAGTGAGGCCAGAATCTTGGTGGTTCTGGGTGAAGGAACCGAGAGTTGAGGAGGAGGAGGCAGAAGCATGAGGGCTGACTGGGTGGGGCAGAGCTAAGGTTGCCTGGGGCAATGCTGAGCATCACCGCCTCTCCAGCAAAGGCCTCCACCCAGCGAGGCTCCTCATACCAGAAGGTGTCTAGCTATTTAAAAAGATCTCTGTCTTCCTGCCACCACCCTCCCTGCCCTCTGACCTCAGGAGAGGTAATTGATGGGAGAAGAGGGAGCAGGTGGCTCAGACAGGACTCCTTTCCAGAGGCTACAATGGGAGGTGTTAAAGACAGTGGGGTCTGTTCCTTGCAGGTCCCTCCAGCTCTGTTCTGGGGGCGAGGAGCAGAGGACATTTGAAATAGAAGTGCTTGGTGTTTTAAACTGAATTGGATTAAGTTTCAATAACCAAAGGTGACCAGAGAGTTATAGGAGCTACTTGAAACCGATTGCTTCGTTCATTTACTCACTCATTCATTCAACAGATATGTATTGAGTGCCTACTATGTGCCGGACAGTGTTCAAGGCCGGTGGAATCGGCAGTGAATAAAGCAGAGCAAATCTTGTTATGCGAAGTGGACAGTGTAGAAGGGAGACATAACGAACAACAAATAAAAACAAACAGGCATGACTGTCAGGTGGCAATAAGTGCTTTGAGCAGTCTCTCAAATTTTGAGATAAGGAACCACTGTGAAAATTTTCCAATCTGTCGCAGATCAAGAAAATTTTTTTTTGTAAAATACAATTTAAATGAAGTACTACGAAAATTGCTATATACATATCTAAACACTTACTCTCCATGTCTGCACTTAACTTTTGTCATCAATAGGTAACAGTTTCTTGCTGGCACCAGCCCAAGGACTACACTTCGGCAGGCACCGCTTTAGAGAAAGGCAGCAGGATAGGTGGGGAAGAGACAGGGAGGTGACTATTTTATTAATGGGACGGCAAATACAGCTTCTCTGAAGAGCTGACATTTGAAGGAGATGTCAGTAAGGAAAGGCCAAGGGAGATATGACCAGTTCTGGCTGAAAGAAGCTATTAGAACAAAGAAAACCCTTTTATCTCTGTAATTCCTGGAATTCAATTGCTCCAGATCCTTGGGGACCTTGAACCTGCATGTTGCTGCATTCCTTTCCTCTGCTGGGAAGCCTCCTACCCTCTTAGAATCTCAGGCCAGGCACCAGCCCCAAGAACCCAGAGCCTCAGTTTCTCATCTCTTCAGTGGGAACAAAACTATCTGGGATGTTGCAGGGATCAAATAAGGAAATCCATGCAGAGGGCTTTGCATGGTACCTGGCTCACGCTCAGTGTGTTATTTATTGTTAATAGTGCGCAGTTCTCTGTTCCTAGCTCTGAACTAGGGGTAGAAGACAGACCCAGAAGTCATGGTTTCTGCCTTTGAGAAGCCGAGGGCCCAGGGGGAGAGTGACACTGACCCACTCTCAGCAAAAGGAGGGCAATTAGGTGCAAAGGAAGTGGCAGTAACAAGGGGTGTGACTGAAGATGCTTTCCCACACTCCTGCCCTTCTGCAGCTCCGGGCTCGGCAGGGAGAGGTGGGCGTGGGCCGGTGCTGGCTGTGGGAGTCACCTGGAAGAAGGGCCTGGAAAGGGAGGGGAGAAGGCAGAGGGCAGGTGGGGCAGGGGCTGAGGTGCAGCATGCCCGGGTCTAGGTCAGGAATTCACACCCTGGCTGCACCTTGGAGTTACCTGGGGTCCTTTTTTTCTAAGTCTCAATGTCCAGGCCTCATCTAGACCCATTAAATTAGAACCTCTAGGGGCTGGGCCCTAAACATCAGTACTTTTTAAAAGCTCTGTAGGTGATTCTAATGTTGTGAACTATGAAGGTGGATGCTGAAGCTGTGAAGGTGGGAGTGAGAAGACCTGCCTGTCCACTTCCCATCGTGAATCTCAGTCCCTAAGGCGTTGATTTGTAAGGCTCAGAGAACAAGGGACAAATTGAGTGAGAGATAGGCTCAGAGCCTCTGAACTCGCCACTCTCCACGAAGCCTTCGGTTCCACCTCAGGGGTCACACTCTTCCCAGGACCAAAGCTACTGGTCTCTTAAGGCTCAATTCAGTTGCCCCTCAATTCAGGGGCACAGGTCCTATCCTGAAGTGCAGGGCACTTCCTGGGGCATTGCCCTCCCCGTGCCTTCTAGGTGCCTGCTATGGTCTCCCTGGGGGCTGCCTTCTTGCCTCATCCCTCTCCTGATTCTCTGGAACTCAGTGACTGCTCGGTGGCTTCACCCCTGATCCCTTGCGAGACACCACTGTGACTCATGGCTGCACATCAGGGAAGTGGTCGTGGTTTCCACTTGGCTGCCAGGAGAAAGGAAGCATTTGCTGGAAGATCATCCCCTTCTTCAGGCTCATGAATGATCAGTGTTAAATTCCAAAACTTATTGTTGATTTGGAAATGACATTAATTTTTAATGGACTGCTTCCTGTGACCGTGGGTACATACTTAATCTGAGATACATGGTACCTGTGTATCTGGGCTAACCCTGGTTTTTGTAACCTGGGCCAGGAAAGTACTACCTATTCTGCTATTCTGGAAGAAGCCATCTGGGGCAGAGGCAATGGGCATGGGGCTGAGGACAACTGCTGGAGGGCCAGAGCTGCTCTTATCCAAGTTAAATGGTGATCATGTCAGTACCGGGACTTGGCAGTTTATCCTTAGCTTGGCACCTGGCCCCTGGCCCTGAAAACGTCCCCCAGGCCAGCTGAGTGAGGGGAGCCCAGTAGCCAGCCTCACGCCTTCTTTTCATCCACAGCCACATCTTCTGCTCTGACCCTTATTCATACAACACACAAATAGCAAGCATCCAATACATGTCAGGATTGCCAGGTGCTGAGAAACAAGAATAAATGAAAATCCATCTTTACCCATTTGGGTCTCAGACATCAGTAGTGGGGCAGATAGGTCAGCAAATGCTGTGACATGGTGTTTCTGTAGAAGTAGCAAATGATATAACGAAGAAGACCCTGTGGTCAGACAGCCCTGGATTCAATTCTGGTTTTTCTCTTAATTAGTTGGATGACATGGGAGAAGTTATTTAACCTCTCTGTGCCTCAGTTTCCCCGTTTATAAAACGGCATTTGTAATAATGCCTCCTCATTGGTTTGTTGTGATGACTCACTGAGCTAATAATCACGGACTTAGTAAACTGCCTGGCAGGTACTGAAGTCTTTTAAGCAGCATGGTGACCACACCAGCTGAAAAATATATGGGGTGTCAGGTCTTCCCTAAAATTCTGACTTGAAACCTGTTGGATGAGTGTGGAATCTGAACCAGGAATCTGTATTTTAAAAGGAACCCCAGGGGCTCCACATATAGGTGGTCTGCAGACCACACCTTGGGAAATACTGCTTTAATCAAACACCATTCTCCTTGAAACAAAGCATAGTGACAAAGTGTATTGGGGAGGAGGAGGCTCTAAAAACAAGGGGAATTGAACCACATGGGGCCCTCCTTGTCCTCTGACAGGAGGGCAGCTTTCAGAGCATGTACCCTTGGGGGATAGAGTGGGTGGAGGGGTCTGCTGATGGTTCCAAGAGTGAGATCCCTCTGAGACCCCCTCCTGCTCTCCAAGGCCTTCCTTCACTGCACAACCTTAGGTTCTGGACAAGGCCAAGGGCAGAAATCAGCAGTGCCCTGTCTTGTTCACTGTTCCTACATCAGAAGGATCCTTATCCTGCAGAACTCTGTGGGTGGTGGGGAGAGGGGAGAAGGGCTTTACCATTCTGTCCAGCAGGTCCTATAAATGGGTTTCTTATTTAAATGTTCAGACAACTCAACTTAATTGGGCACATAGAGGGTAAGGAAGAGACTAGGAATTCGAATGGGCCCCGAGAAAGCCCTAAGCTTTCTCTGCTTGAATTAGGACCACACCTAGGCCCTCCTGGTATCCAGGGAAGAGGGTAAAGATGCTGTTTGGCAGCGGGAAGAGAAGAGAAGCGGGCAGACACAGAGAGAAGCAGGCATTTGGAGAGCAGTCAGGCCATGTTTTCAGTGCAGCACCAGAGGGGAGGTCTGTGAGGACCTGGACCTGAAGCCTTGGGTCCACAACAACCTTTGGCTTCCAGTCTCCATCAGGCCTGTTTATATCACAGTCTCTGTTCTTGGATTTCCACAAGACCGTGCCTCTGTTTTTATCCCTTAGGAGTCCATCTATCATCTGAGCACACTCGAAGGAATCGATTTGCCTTTCCCCCCAAAGAGCCCTGACCCAGACCCTCAGATAATCATAGAAAAACCAGTTCCCAGGGAGATGCCAACATACCTTCCTGACATCACCACTTGGTCCTCAAATTTACCTGATCTAAAACAAAGGTCTAGATCTTCTCCCACTATTCTGTTTCTCTCCAGCTTTCTCAACTTGTTAAGTACCATCCCTGACCATTTCTCTCCTTTCATCCAGTTGTCCAACCCCAAACTGCTTCCCTTCCCCTTGCCCTGTGCATGCACTCCATGAACAAGTCCTAGCGGGCCCGATCTCCCAATAGGAGTACATTTCAGGTCAGTTCACTTCTCCCCTCCACCACCAACCACTCTGTTCGAGAGACCATACAGTAGCCCCTAACTGGTCCACTCTTGCCTCCTTTCTCCAGATGGCAACCAGAGTGACCTCTGTAAAATGCCAGTCATCTTATGCCATCCTCCCTTCAACACCTGATAATGGTCTCTAAGCACTACATGATCTGCTCCACCTACCTACCCTTGTACCCTCCAACTCAAGCCACACTGGCCTTCTGACACTTCCTAGAACATTCTGTGC
>NW_006434709.1:1465389-1472146 GCF_000325575.1 Pteropus alecto
GCCCCCTACAAAAAAAAAAAAAAAAAAAAAAAAAAAAAAAAAAAAGAGACAACAAGCCCAAAATGGAGTCACTTGTGCTAAGCCCACATCACCAAAACAAGACTCAGTACCTAACATAATGGCAGTGTCAGCCTCTCCCAGGAATGTAATCGTAATGAGTCGGTCTGGAATTTTCTGGTCAGCATTAGTGAGGTAACACACCTGACGGCCCCCCTCCGTCCCCCACAGGTAGGTGCATAAGCCTGAAAAATCCTCTCTTTTCTCTTTCTGCCTAGAAAAGCCTTCCATTCTGCACAGCTCCTCAGAGCTCCTTCCTCCTTACTAGACAGGATATTGCCCCTTTCAATAAAGCCAATAAGATCTTTAATTTTATTAAATTAAATTTTAAATTAATACTCAGTTGGATTTTTGTTATGCCAGATACAAACTGTGAGGGCAGATGCCTGGTCTCTTTTCTTCTCTGCTGTAGCCCTAGTGCCTAGAACAGCACCTGTACATAGTGGCCATTCAATAGTATTTTTGAACGAATGTGTGGGAGAATTCCACAAAATCTTAGCTATATAAGTTAATTAACCTTTCTGAGGCCCAGTTTTCTGAAATGAGAATGATATTACTCATAAGGCCATCTTTTTATAAAAATTAGATGAGCTAATAATGAATGTGGCCGCTTGAAATTTTGAGCATGTTATTTAATTTCTTTGTGCCTCTGTTTCCTTCTCTTTAGGGTAGAAATAACATATAGAGACTCGTTCTGGTACAATAAAAAATATATTTGGTCTTTCTCACTGTTTCTTAGCACAGAGCTCCTAAAACCCTCACAATTTCCTGAGTGATAGGAGGATCTTTCTTTATTCATAACAAGCCCTTTTTGAGAACACCTGAGTTTATACTAATGAGGTGACTCAGGGTGGTCCCCTAGATAGTTTCAGGATGGGGCTGGTTCCAGAAAAACCAAACATGTGATTAGAGGGTTGAACTTTCAGCCCCACCTCTGACCTCCAGGGAATGGGGGAGGGCTAGAGATTGGGTTATAAAAACTCCTAAACAATGAGACCCAGAGAGCTTCTGGGTTGGTGGACACAAAATCATGGAAATGCTGAGAGGGTGGCACACCCAGAAGGGGTAGGGTTGCTCCTTGAACCGCCCCCTCATTTTGCTCTACGTATCTTTTCCACATGGTATTTCTGAGTTGTATTCTTAATAGTGAATGTGTAAATGTGAGTAGAGTGTTTTCCTGAGTTCTGTGATTCATTCTGGCGAATTATCAAACCTAAGGAGGGGGATGTGGGAACTCCCAATTTATAGCTGGTCAGAAGTATAGCTTCTGGGACTTGTGACTAGCATCTGATGTGGGACTGTTCTGTGAGACAGAGCCCTTAACCTGTAGGGTCTGTGCTAACTCCAGGAGTTAGTGTAAGAATTAAACTGAATTTAACTGTTGGACACCCAGTTGGTGCTGGAGAATTGGTCACTGTTGGTGTTGGAAAACACCACACATTTAGCATCAAAAGTGATATTAGAAGAAAAACCTCACACCTATCCCACAAGGCTATGGTGAGGAGTAAAAGAGTTAGAACATGTCAAGCACTTAGAACAGCACCTGGTGCACAGGAAGCTCTCAATAAATGTTAGCTATACCTTATATTATCTCTAAAATCCCAGGGTTGGGGAAAGAGAAAGGAGGCCGATAAGCAATAATCTGTAAGGTTAAGATTCCTTGAGGGCTCACTTGTGCTGGGCTCCCCAAGGAGGCCTGAAGAGATGTGGCCTTCGAGCACATTCCTGTCCTTGGGAAGTGCATTCTGGTTGGCATCCACCATACCACACCACACACACACATTACAGGGCAAGCCATGTGGAAAAGATCTCTTGGGAGGAGGTCAAGGTGCCTTTGTTAAGGCTTCCTGGAAGAGAAGGAGCTTGTCCTTGACCTTCAAAGGCAGGTAACGTAGGGTGTCTGGGGGGCAGAGAGAGCAGGGGAAGGATGAGGACTGAGAAGGAGCTGCTGGTCTAGGCATCTGAAGTGCCCTTGTAGAGCAAACTTTCAAGGGAGAGTTTGAGGCAAAACTAGGGGAGGCCGAGAGCAGTTAGGACAAAGAGGAAAGGCAGGTATTGGGGGGTGACTCTGTGCCTAGACTTCAGGGTTTGAGAGTGTCTCTCTTATGTCCCTCAGGAGCACTGGCCTGGCCCAGCTCCTGCAGTGTCCTCCGTGAGCACAGCCTGGCGTTCTAGCCCCAGGCTGAGCCCAGCTGGAGGGAGGGCAGAGCTGCTCAGGGCCATCTGCTGGGTTCTTTGGGGCTCTACAGCGGCCTCTGGAGGAAAACAAGTCCTGGTGGAGATGACCAGTGCCTGTATGACAGCAGCCAACACCCAGCAGGCCCCATCCTCCCGCCTTCCCCCCTCCACCCCATCTTGCCCCTTCTCACCTCTCCCTCTGCCCCACTCAGAGTTTATCCTGGAAGGAGCCTGCTCACCCCTCGAGGGTACCAGGACGTCCAGGCACGTCTGACCAACCCCTCCTGAGGAGTGCACTGGACAGCAGTTTGTTAGTGTAACTTGAGGAGCTGGAAGAATTCCGATGAGGGAAGTGGTAGGATTCTGATTTAATTGCAGCACCTGGGGTGCCAGGGGAAGGACAGCAGCAGGCAGCCCAGGGAGAAGCCTCACCCATCCTCCCACAGCCTTCCCCCAGAAGTGCCCCCTTCCAGCCTAGCTGCTTCCTTACTCCTCTCCTTCCTCTCTTCCCTTTATAAATCCTGTTCTAGCTGTTTGCAATATGTCTGTTGACTGATCTCCCTCATATACGAGATTAAACTAATAGAACTGAAGCGAAACAAAAGGTCTCTGAGTCATTCTTTATCAAGCTCCAGGATGGCTGCTCAGTTGTAGACAGCATAAAGATGCCAGACTGCCTGTCCTAGCTCTGGAACTTATTAGTTGTATGACCTTTGGGATAACCTTTCCTCATTTGTGAAATAAGATAGTACTGATAGCTACATCAAAGGGTTGTTGGAAGGAGTTGTAGACAGCATAAAGATGCCAGACTGCCTGTCCAAATCCTAGCTCTGGAACTTATTAGTTGTATGATCTTGGGGATAACCTTTCCTCATTTGTGAAATGAGATAATACTGATAGCTACATCAAAGGGTTGTTGGAAGGAGTTAAAGAATTAACATGTGCAAAGCACTTAGAACAGTGCCTTGGCACAATGAGTACTGATATTGCTGTTGTTGTTATTACATAGCTCCATTCACACAGAGTAGGTACTCGGTTTACAAAAGTGTTTCCTTTGGGTTAAGCATACTATTGTTAAAATGCTAAGCCCTTCTTGGGTAAAGGGTGTTCAGACCCCTCCAACAAGAAGCTGTTTCTTGTTGGCATGAAGAGAAGGTGATGGAGGGTAGGAATAGGCCCAGAATGGGGAAATGAGAGGTCCCCAATCCAATTTTGTAATGTCTCATCTCTCCCCCAAATCCAACCCCTTTCTTCAGGCTCCTCTCACATGCTGACATGCCTTTAAGCCACTCCCTAAACCTTGAGTATCCCCCACCTATTTCTCTGGCCTTTATCTATATTCCACTCAAACTGCCTGATGTATCCTGAAGGTGTCCTCGTTGGCATATACTGACTTTCTCCTGTTGGCACTGTATTTATTTGCTCTGGTTTACCTGTAACTTTAAGCCTGTCCCTAATGCATGTATGAACTCATTCAAAGTTGGGTCTCACACCCAAGGAGTTTTCGGGCTGCCAGGGCAGAGGTGGAGGGGCCTGGTTCCCTCTTACCTGTGTCTCAGAGAGGTTCAGCTGGCGGGCCAGCTCAGTGCGCTCACGACCCACCACGTACTGGCAGCGCTGGAACTCCATCTCCAGGCGGTATAGCTGCTCGGCTGTGAAGGATGTGCGGGTCCTCTTGGGTCGGTCCAGGTCCAGGCCCTTGGGCAGGACAATTTCCCGGATGGTCCCTTTGGCATCTGCAGGAGCCATGAAAGGAGTTAAGTTAGTTCACTAGTTAGGGTATTAGGCCACCAATAAGCATCTTAATTAGAGGCAGTGTGATCTACCGAGAGCTCTTCAAAAGCGGGCCTGGCTGTGTGACCTCTGACAAGTTGCTTCCCCTCTCTGAGCCTAGCTTCCTTAATCACTCAATGCAGTATGTTGTATCTAATGGGTATATTATGTGAATGGGCCTTAGTACAAATGTTAGATTTACTATCATAGCTTGGGCAGAAATGACGCACTCTGACCCAGCCAGGATTCTGTTCTCTCAGCAGAGTAAGAAACAAATGGAAAGAGAAAGACAAAGTGCAGAGGAAAAGATGGATTAGCACTGGGTATGATCAGTCAGATAAGGCTTATTGGAGGAAATGTCCAGAGCCAGGTCCAAACCTCTCTGTGTGTATGGGTGTGCGTGTGTGTGTGCATGGGTGAGCATTCTGTACATAAACCCTCCTAGGGTCCATGAAGAGGCCAGCTGTTGTCAGGTAGGGGACAGTCTGGGGAGCTGGGGTCCCTGGGAGGAGCCCAAGAACCGTTGCCGCTACATACTACATCAAGCTGGGGTGCCTTCCAGAGGGAGACTGATGCCACTCCTCGTGTACCTAGTTCTTAACAGCAGGGCCACCCTCCTGGGCCCTGCACGCATGGGGTCTCCAGTATTTTAGAGACTATTTAAGAGAGGTTGAAAACCCTGCAGCCCAGATAGTCCCACCTAAATAACTCAGTAACGGCAGCAAAGTGTTCAGCAAAAGTCAAACTTGGGGGAGGGGGTGTATACATCAGCTTTAACTACAGAGGCAAAGATGATCCATGTTTGAACTATACACACCGATGGGTGGAAATCTAGTTATTAGAAAATTTTATGTGAAAAACTAGAGCATGGAAGAATGCATGATCGTATCCTGTAGGATTGACCAAACCACTTCGAACACACGATGTTGATAATAAAAAGATAAACCGACAGAAATTTACCATAACATAGGAAGATTAGTGTCAGTGGAAAACTTACCAGTTCAAGGCAGCCCTGATCAAGCATGGGGAGCCCTGATCAAGACACCCTCCACAGCTGCAGGGATTCCAGCCCTCTCTAGGGAGTGTGCCCAGCTGGAATTTGCAATGTGCCCAGAAGTGTGAGTGGCTGTGGCTGCTTATGTTTTAGTCATAATAACAGCTAACACCTCTGCGATGCATGCTCTGGGCCAGCCACTGTTTTAAACATTTAGACCTTCCCCAATGTCTCAATGAAGTTGGAACTATTATTATCCCCATTTTACAGAACGGGGAATGGAAAAACAAATTTTAATTAACTTACCTGAGGTCACACTGACAATGTTCAATAAGCTCTAGACACACCTCATTTTACTTTATGAATACCCTCTTTTAGTAATTCTTAATGATTCAATTGATATATAATGAAGAGGGCTTTGGTTATGGGTAAAAATGGAACATTCTGGAGGGATTCATCATTGCCCTGGAAGACATAGGGAAGGTCCAGCTTTGGAATATGCTGTCTGTTAGTAGGCTCCTTGTGAGCCACAGGACTGCAGATCCTATCTGCTCTAGAGGGTGAACCCGACACCCCTCCCTCCAAATCCCCCAGGGTAGGATTTACGAGACCGATTCCTCCTGGCTTCTGTCAGGGCCAGTTCACTCCTCTAGGGTGCGCTTTAGCTCTTCACGAGCACCTGGCTCACAGGTCCCGCCCTGTGTTCACAGTCAACCCTCAGGGAGAGGGTGAGTCTGGGTGCAGGGACAGAGTCACTGCTCAGAGGTGCTCTGCTCCTCCCATCCCCCCGCACTGGGCAGGTCTTGTGAGGGCACTAGGCAGAGCACAACAAATGGGTTGGGTCCTGCTCTTGGAGTGTTGGTGAGAACCACAGGCCTTTTGGGACAACTCAAGCTCCCCACTTCCAATTCTTTCTACAGTCCTAAAAGGTGAGGTAATATTTGGACCCTGTTGTGACTGGGTCCCCTTTGCCTGGGTCCCACTATTCTTAACTGTGAGCCCAGTCTCTGACTTCCTCACAACACCCAAGTGACTGACTCTATCTCCAAAGGCATTGATTTTATTACAAGTGTCTTGGGAACTGTGGACTGGAGGAAGAGTGATGGGTGGCATATATGGGGCTGAAACTTCACATCCTCTTCCTGCCAGAGCCTTTCTGAAGCTCTGAGCTTGTGCTCCTAACCACTGAGGTCAAACCAGACACCACCATCACCAGCCCTTTCGTCTTCGTAGAAGAGCTCATAGGAGCATTCCCACCTCAGGGAGCAGTCAAGGTCAGCTCTTCCCCTCAGCATCAGGGAAGGCAGGTCGCATATAAGAAAGGCGGCCTCAGACTTGCCCACCAGATATCAAAACATGTCATGCAAATATGCACATGAAAAGATGTTCAACATGGCTAGCCATTAGGGAAAGGCAAATTAAAACTGCAAGAAACATGTACTAGAATAGCTAAACTGAAAAACACTGAGAGTGCCAAATGCTAGTGAGTATCTCTCAGACATTGCTGGTGGGAATGTAAATGGTTCAGTCATTCTGAAAACCAGCCTGGCAGTTTCTTAAAGAGTTAAACATATACTTACCACTGAGCCCAGTGACCACACGCCTGGGCATTTATCCTAGAGAAACAAAATCTTAGGCTCACATCAAAACCTGCACATTTTCATAGCAGCTTTACTTTTAATAGTCCCCAAATGGATAAAATCCAGATGTCCATCAGTGGGTGAATGGTTAAACAAACTGTGGTATAACTAGACT
>NW_006434709.1:1472705-1479507 GCF_000325575.1 Pteropus alecto
TCCATCAGTGGAAAGGATTCAAAAGTTGTTTCCCAAAGGAACCTTTTATTCCAATTGTTAATTGTTAAATTAATTAAAAAGGCAACTGTCATGTTAAAAGTTTAGTTCTTTTTTTAATGTTTACTAGAAAAAAAAATTTAAACCTATGATTTTGTGTGCTTAGGATGAGGCTAAAGTAGGTATTTAATTTTAAAATGTATTATGATAAAATATTAAGTAAATAAATGGAACATGAATATAACAGAAACAAAGATAGTATTTAAATGACTGGATATTGGGAAACAATGGAATCAAGAATACATAGTTAGACCCATGTATATATACCGATAGAGTTTATGATCAAGGGAGCATTCTAAATGGGGAAAGGTCAGTCTACTCAATAAATGGAGTTAAGTAGATTGATGTCTATAAATTATGTTTAGGATAAAATTAAGTTAAATTCCTGTCTCACATCATAAATAATAATAAATATTATTATTATTTATTTATGTGTTAAAACATCATAAATAATAAATTTCAAATGGATTAGAGAGCAAATCATAGATTATAAAATGATAAGGCACAAAAAAGAAAATATAGGAGGGTATTTTTATAATTCTAAGCTTGGGAGGAACTTTCCAAGCAAGATACAAAACTAGAGCCTAAGAGGAAAAACAAAGGATGTATTTGACTATACTGGAGCTAAAACTTCCGTATGACGAAAGCACCAAAACCAAGGTAAAATACAAAAAAAAAAAGAATTGAAGAAAATATTTTTTAAAAAGGCAAAGAAATACTATCCAGAATAAAATGCAATTACAAATAAATGATTTTTTTAAAAAAGGGATATAGTCTAGCAGAAAAAATGTTCAAGAAATTTATCTGAACTATTCACAGAAAAAGATTTCAAATGGCCAATAAACATATGAAAACATAAGCACAGCTTCACAGAAATCAGGATAATCCAAGTTCAAGCAACAGTGGAAAATCACTTATCTCCCACAGATTGGAAAGACATTAAAAGATGATTAATAAAGCACTGAAGCCCCATAGGGAATCCACACCCCCATTCGCTGCTAGTAGAACCAAAACTTGTCATGACCTTTTAAGCTGGCATTTTGTCAAGATTAAAGATGCGCATAATTTTACCCTGACAATTTTAATTTAGTAGGTACTTATTCAGAAAAGCACAGGCTCATGTGCTCCAAGGGATATATATATAAGGGTATTTGCTGAAGCATTGTTCGAAATGTTGAAAATTTGAAAACATCATTAATGTTGCCTACAATAGAAATGGCTGAACATATGATGGTAATTCACATTATAAAATGCCATGTAATTAAAAAGAATAAGGCAATATCTACACGAAATAACATTAAGTGAAAGTTATAGAATAATATTTGTAGTACTACACCATTTATGTAAATAAAACAACTATAAATATGCAAGCATTCAACATATTCAACATAAACTTCAATATATATTTCATAAGTACATACTTCAACCTATATTTCATAAGCACTTATTATGTACCAAATACTATTCTAAAGTCTGGAGATATAGAAATGAGCAAAATAAACAAGATCTATGTTCCCATAGACCTTGTATTGGGGAGAGAGACAGACAAAAAAACAAAACAAAACAAAACTAATATGTACAGTAATAATAAATGCTGGGAGGACAATAAAACAAGATAAGGATATTACTGACCCTCTCCAAATAACCAAAACCCAATAGCCATAGTGTGTGTGTGTGTGTGTGTGTGTGTCTGTGTGTGTGTCTGTGTGTGTTGCTAATTTAGCTAGGATCATCAGAGAAGGCCACTCATCAAAGTCAAGTTCCTGGATAAATCATGAATACTGTTCATCAGTGTTTCCAGCCCCTTTCAGGCTCATGGTAGGATTGCACTAATTTTTCTGCCCTTTGAAATTAGGCATGACCACATGAGTTGTTTTAGCCAAGAGGAAAGGATGCAGTCACTTTCCGGTGAACATTTTAAAAGTTGGTTCATAATGTGCCACACCCTCTAACCCCTACTATGATGGTCCTGAAAGCAGGAGCCAAGATGGAGCTGCATCACCTGGGTTTCTGAGTACAAAGATGAGGCCCTACCCACTTGCGATGCACTTCTCATGTGAGTGAGAAGTACACTTGTGTTTTGTTAAATCTCTGAGATTTGGGGCTGTCTCTGCAGCAAAATCTAGCCCATCCTTACTGACACGGCCCCCTTCCTGGAGTCATTCCTTTTCTAAGTGGAGTTTGGGGGTAGCACAAGGAAGTATGGATAGTTTTAATTCCAGGGTCTCTTTGCACGTAGGTGCTTGTTAGGGTGAAATGCAAGAGTCTAAATGGAATGAATCCTGAATTTTGCAGCCCTTCAGGTCTCCTCAAAGAGGGGTGAGTCCTAGGGTTACAGAGGAGGGTGATTCTGTCCAAGGAGCTTTTACTTTGGTAGAGGTGCAAAGAGACCCTGGAATTAAAACTATCCCTACTTCCTTGTCTGATAATAGTTAGCTACTGTTTCTGACCTGGGAACAAATATTACCTACTTCTGGTACCTCTCCCAAGAGACCCCCTCTAAGTCCTATCTGACTTAAGAACCCTTAGCACCCAGGAGATTCCTTTGCATGACAAGATGTTAACGTGCTGATTTTTAAATGTTACAAGGTCCTCCCTGCCTTAATCTGCAAATATAATCTGATTACTACAAAAATTCCTTATGAAAAAATCATTCTCAAGTTTATTGGGAAAATTGAAAATGAAAGTATAGTTAAGAAAAAAGTAAAAGAATGAGGAGAAAATACTTGTATTATCACACAGCAAAATATATTACAAATCTATAAACTAAAATGGTATGCTGGCATAAGAGTTACGAACTAAATTCATGCATAAATGAAGATGTGGTATGATATTTCAAATTAGTTGGAGGAAAGAATTATTAAAGATGTGGTTTTTGGATAATTAGCTCATTATTTGGAATAAAGTAATTTATCTCACATTAAATACGAAAATAAACGCAAGATGGATTAAATTTTTAATACAAAATATAAAGGTCTAAAAATTGAAAATACCTTAAAATAATTTTTTAAAAAGAAAAGCAAATGACAGATGTGAGTACCTAGAAATAAAAATCTGTAGGATGAGAGACAATTAAGAGACAAATGACAGATTGGGATAAAATTATTATTTGGTTTGTTTGAAAGACTAACAAAAAGATTTTGTAACAAAAATTATAAGATATATATAATATTTTTATCTTTGCTTGGAGAACTTTCTAATTGAGAACTAAAATGTAGAAGCTTAAGAAGAAATGACCATTAGATGTGATTGCAGTTTAAATTTGAGTTCAGAAAAAAATGCATAGCAAAGTTTAAAAAAGAAAAAGATTTGCAACACATGTCACAGAAAAAGGGATCATTTCCTTAGTACATAAATAGTGTTTACAACTATAAGAAAACAATGAGCAAACCAATACAGAAATGGCTAAGCAATAAATAAAAAATTCATAGAAGAGGAAATACAAATGAGTAATAACTATATGAAAATCTGCTTAACCTCACTAGTAATTAAAAATGCTAACAAAAATAAAATATTTTTCCACTTGAAAAGATTTTACTCTAAAAGATTGAGTATATCACAGATTGGGAGGATGTAGAGAAATGGCACATGTATACACAATTGCTGGGAGTATAAATTAGTATATTTTTGGCACTTGGAAATATCTATCACGATTTTAAGTGTATATACTTAGATTTTGAATTTTCACTTCTAGATATTTATCTTGTAATTATACCCATCCCAGATATATGTGAAATGATGTTTATTATTTAAAACATTTTAGTATGAAAAATTTTAAACATATATAAAATTATAGAGAATAGTATAATGAGCTTTGGTATACCTGTCTTCTGACTTCAACAATTATAAACTCAAGAACAATACTATTATTTCCATATCCATGTAAGTTTAAGAAAATTCCAGATATATAATTTCATCCAAAAAATTTCTATATGTATCTCTCTCTAAAAAAAGTCTCCTTTAAAAAACACTATTATCACAACCCCAAAATTAATAATTCCTTAATGTAATAAAATATCCCCCATTTTCATATTTTTCACATTGTCTCATAAATGAAACTTTAAACAACCATCTGTTCAAATTGGGATACAAAGATGTTCACTGAAGCCCTATTTGTAATAGTGAAAGAGTAGAACCAACCTAAATATTCATCAATATGGAACTGATTAAATAAATTATATTATATCTCCATAATGGAATACTATGCAGGTGTTAAAAAAGAACGAGGCATTTCTACATAGAAAGATTTCCACAAACGTTTATTCAATGAAAAAAAAGCAGTTTGCAAAAAAAAAATTCCTACTTTTGTAATATATAACTTACATATTTATGTTTTTCAGTTACTAGGGAAAGTTGGGGAGGTTACATCTTGGAAGTGGAAGCGTATTGCATGAGAGAAAAAAGAACTTTGAACTTTTGCATGATATAGCTAAACGGCATGGATTGTAATTAGAAAGTTATTTTATACTTCAGAAAACAAAAGACATCAGAAACAATGTTTAAATACAAATCATAAACCCCCCAAAACTGCAACACATATTGAAGCAATGAGCACTATCCATAATACGGAATTGCTACAAATCCATAAGGAAAGGGATATTTAAAAACTAAAACTAATCAAAGAAAATGAATTAATAGATAACAGCAGAAGAAATGCAACTGGCCAATAAACATGGAAAGAAAATAAAGAAACTTAATTAATGATCAAAATATTAAAATTAAAATGCCAGCGAGGTACTACTTATTGCCTGTAAAATTGGCAAAGGTTAAAAAAAAATTATACTTATATAATTTTTATATATATTAGAGTCCAATGTGGGGAGAGGGCAAAGGTGGGAGTATAAATTGCTAGAAATTGCTAAATATTTTTTCCTGAAGAACAATATGACAATAGCTATCGAGATATAAAATGTAAACTGTGATGGCCAGATTTGGAGATACAAGCATTTTCAGGCATTGCTGGTGGGGAGGGGTACTATCTTGTGGAGGGCAATTTGGCATTATCTTTCAAATTACAAACAGATACTCTCTGGCCCAGTAACCTACTTTTAGGAACTTCTCTGACAGATATACCCATACATGTGGAAATGACCAAGCAACAAGTTTATTTATTGCAACACTGTATATAATAGCAACAGATAAGAAAAAAAGCCACATGTCTACCAATAGGGCACAGGTTCTAAATATACATTACTGTCCATCCAGTTCATACAAATAGAATACCAAGCATCTGTAAAAAACAAGCAAGAAATTATTTACATCTCAAGATATACTGATAAGCGAATATAGCAAGGTGCAGAAAAACAGAGATGCTATTATATGAGTGAAAAATAAAAGCAAGAAAAAAGAAAATAGCTGCACTGACTTGCATAAGCATAACAATTATTTGGAAGGAACATATTAGAAATGGGGGGTGGGGGGAAGCTGCCTTTGAGCGGGATGGGAACCTGAGAACGGGGATCAGGATTGGGACAGATTTTTCACTGTGTTCTTAAAATGACAACTTCTTGATGTTCGAATCACATCAATTCATTATTATTTAAAATAAAAGGAAATACGTTTTTAAATTTTAAAAAACGTTTTAGCGTGTGTAACCTTTTGAAGCAGCTATTCCACTGCTCGGAATTTATCCCTTGGAAATACTCAAAAAAGTGCATAAAGACCTGCGCCTTTCGAGTTCATTTCAGTGTTTACATTTGGGTAAAACATCCAGGACATCCTTCCAGAGGTGAGGAGGATTTGGCTTTTGCAGTCATGGAACAGTGTGAAATGCTTGCACCTGAAAAGATGACTCCTGCAGATTAAATGTGTGTGTGTGCGTGTGTGTGTGTGTGTGTGTGTGTGTGTGTTTAAGGTAAATTTCAAAACATTATGTAAAATGATGCCGCTTTAGGTACTGGTTGTATATGAAAATGAGAAAATCTGGAAGAACACATCTGAAACTAGGACTGGGGGCTATTTCTAGGAACCTTCTACAGCTTCAATTTCACTTTTTATTTTTAAATCCTCTCTCTATAAGAGAAGCCTGGAGGAGTGTCCTCCACGCGCCCCACCCTGGCTCCGGCAGCTCCACGCCTGGATGAGGTGTCGGGAGAAAGTAGTAAAATTCAGAGCAAGCCCTGGCTTTATTTATTTATTTATTTTTAAATTTTGTTTTTAAACGCCTACAGCACCTGGTATATCTAGGTGGTCTCTCATCCAAGTACAAACCTTGACTTTAGTTACCCGGTTATTTCAAGTTCCAGCGAAGAACTGTAGGCCTACGAATTGAGCAGGGAGGAGGGACGCGGAATTATTGGTTATTTATCTCGCCCCACTGGCTGACTTTGTGGGTGGAACCTCACTCTAAGCAGAGGCAGAGAGCCAGGAGGCTCACTATCGACCTTGTGGCCCAGCGCTTCCCGCCACCTCCTGCTCCAGTCCTGCGGGCGTCTGGGCTGCCTCCCCCGCCCTGGGGATCCAGTTATCAGTAAAAGAATCATATTTGAGGTTTTTCAGGTGTTGAATTTCAGTGTTCCCAAAGTTGAGGATTGCAGAAAATTTTAAAAATATGGCGTTGTCAACTTTGTATTTGTAACAATTATTCTGTGTTCCGGCATCATCACCATTTCATATAAGGAAAGACGCTGTACCGTCAAAAAAATAATAATAATAATAAGGAAGTCATCTTAGAACAGAACAGTTTCTCCTGGGGAAGGGCGTTGCAACCTCCTACTTAGTGACATATGCGATATTGAGAGCGTCG
>NW_006434709.1:1479532-1507538 GCF_000325575.1 Pteropus alecto
CTACTGTGTGCTAGGAACACATTTGGGAGACCGCGTGGATTTCGCGGGAGCGGTGACTACCTTCTACTTGGTCCCCGTGCGCGGCATCAAAGGCTCCCAGCTCCCTTGAACTCTGCGCGGACGCTGCTCCCGGGTCACCCGGCCTGGCGGTTGGGCCTGGTCAGAAACCTCGCACGTCCCAGGAGTCAGTGTCTCGGTAGATAGGCCGAGCGCCAACATCGCCATCCGGGTCAGTCTGGCGCATAGTAGGTACTCATTAACGTTTGTGAAATGAATGAACGAGCAAGCGAAGGGCAAGGCCAGGGGAGAACGCGAGTGAGATGGTTGGAGGGGTCTTTGCGGGACCCAGCAAGGGCCTTACAGCGGGGCACCCTCCCCCTCCCCCTGCTGCGCTCGCAGCCCGGGCTGTTCCGGGTCCTCCCAGTACTGGGTTCTGTAAAGCCAGATCTGATCTTGGCGCTACCACTTTACGCAGTGTCGGAAGCCACTCTAGTACCCGCAGCTGAGACCGTCCAACTTCCCTCCTGGATGAGGGGGAGCGAATCAGGCGACTAGACCACCCCAGATCTTGGGGATTCCTGGGCAGGCCCGCTCGCCTCGGTGTTCTCTATCAGTTTCTCAAACGGGTACGAACTCGCCAGATACACTGCCGGGAAGCCCGCTCCCGGCTTTCCGAGGAGAATCAGGCCAATCTTTATTTTATATTAAGCGAACAAAAAATAGAAGGCAAAATTCATTTGCTTCGGACGCCCCTCCCCAACTCATTTAAAAATACAAATCAAAGAAACTTAGCTAGCAGAGCCAGAGCTTGGGGCTTCTTGGCTCCAGAGTCTAGTAAGGATAATAGAGGAAATTACGTAGAGCCACTAAGACCCTTAGATGCCCTCTCTATAGGTGGTGCGTCCTGCGTGAAGACTCGAATTTGTCTGGTGCCAGCTTAGGCCTGGGGACACACGCCACAGTCGTCCCTTCCAGTCCCTAGTACTCATTGTCTCAGCCTTCGAAAGATTCGGCTTCCCTGCCCGGCTGGGTCACCTGTGGGTCACACCTGGAAGTTCCCACCCTGAAGGTATCTGTGTGTTCGGGAAGCAGCAGTGAGTCTACAGGCACCCAAGGCCAAGCGACCACCCAGGGCGGCAGAACTAGCATGAGAACACGAGGAGCCGCTAATGCCCGGCACAGTTCCCTGAAAATGAATACAGTTCACACAGACACATCAACAAGGCTACCCATTTCGTTACCGCTCTGCTTCTGTGTGTGCGTGTGTGTGCGTGTGTGTGTGTGTAGGGGGGGGGATGTATATAAAGAGAAAAATAAAGACCAAAACGATAGAACTTAGCATAGACCTGCAAGGAGAATGGGCGTCCTTCTGTCAAAAGCAAACAAAGCAAAAGGAAAAACATAACAAACACAAAATAAAACAATCCCAGGAAAATAAAAAAGAAACCCAATACCCCCGCGAACCCCCAAACTAAATTTTAAAAAAATCCCAAAGTGCAGTCCCTGAATGAACAATTTAAACTTTTCAGCCACTGCCTGGGGCGCTGGTCCTGGATTAACGCATCTACTAACAAACTCAGATATTGAGGCTGTGGTCCGCCGAGGGCCGAAGCGCCAGGTTCAGTGCTCGCTCATTCCTATATAACACCGTGCCCACCTTCTCTGTTGCCACAACGCCCACCAAGTTTGCCTTGTGAGCTGCTGTGACCTATGGCGTGAGGCCTGCGAGGTCTGGGCCGAGTTTCCCTAGGTCCAGTGGCTGCTGTAAATCCAAGTAGAAAGCTAGCAGACGCGGGGCGATGCTTAGTCCAGTCCAGACTTGGCTGCTGGAGGGGGAGTCTGTTCCCACAGGCCACTCCCAGCTCAAGCCCCCTAAGCTGTGGCCCCTTGCCAGGCGTCTTCAGTTGCATCTGTGGCATCCAGGGCCCTGCTGGGGCCCCGCCATTCTGCTGTCTGTAAATGTTTGGACCTGCGTGCTTCTGGAGCACGGATTCTCAGGGAGGGCGGACCCACTAAATTCAATGCCCTCCTTTCCCTCCTCACATCCACAGCAAGAATTATCCAGCCGCAGCCAGAGGCCCTGGCCTTCACGCGTCCTTCCACGTCCCCAGCCGCGGAGCACATCTTTAAGGTTCCAGGTGAAAGCAGTTCGGCTAATGGGTAGTGAGTGGTGTTGGGAGGAGGGAGAGCGGGCAGCCATTCACTCAGTCAAAGGATCCAGCAATTTTCTTGCCCTCCTGCTCACAGACGGAGGGATGCAGAGCCAGGGGCCCAGCGCTGCAGGTCTCAAGCCCAGGCGGAGCTCTCAGGGGGCAACCTCTGAGTCCTGCCGAATCCGAGCCAAGATGGCAACAGAGTCTGGGGGCAGAGGGTGCGGCCCGAATGGAATTTTGAGACCTGCAGGCCCAAGGGACCGCGTCGCGTGAGCAGGGACCGGCACCACGCGTCGTTTGGGTGACGCTGGCAGACGGCTATTCCAGGCTTTATCCAGACAGGTTGTTGAATATGCGTCCCTGTTGATCTGGGAATCATGTCGGCGTATCTGAGTGTGCGGGTGCGATCGCAGATTGGGAGGTTACAGAGAGTTTTGGATGAGAGTTGTCCCACCTCTTGTGATTGCCGGGATCCCGGCTCCACCGAAAAGGCCATTGCACCGCGCCCGCCCGGTGCCGTTAGAGCCCCAGCAGGGAGGCGGCCTGTTCCTTCCGCTGCCTTCTGTCCGTGGTTGGCACTCCCTTAACAAACATAAAACAAAAGGATCCCCGGTCCCTATCCCTCACCGGCCAGTGACCGTGCATGCAGAGGTGTGGAGCGGCCTGCGCGGCTGTATGGCCTCGGCAGAAGCCTAGCTGTGTCTGCGTGGGGTGTGCGGGGTCCCTGTTGTCCCTGTAGCATTGTTTGTGCCCTGTGTGGCTTGAAATAGCCTCCATTTTGAGGCGGGGGAGGAGGGGGATGCAGCAATGTCGGCCTCCCGGGCTCCCTGACCTGCATTTGGAAGAAGCTGGAAACTTGAGTGATTGGTTGAATGAGGATTCCTGAAGGGGACTGGAGGAGTCGCAGGTGTGGTATGCAAGGTGTCTTGGATCCTCCTCTCATCAGCCTGTTCTGACCCCTTGACTGCTCACCTTCCAACTCTCTTGGGCTCAGGACCCAAAGGAGACCTGCTCTCTACAGGGTGGGATGTTGGGGGATGTCTGAGGAAGGAGGCCCTGGTTTGTGGGTCACCTTAGAGCTCCCCTTTTTTCATTCAATGGAATATTTACGAAGATTCTGCTGGGTGTTTGCAGTTTTGTAGACATCACCTCTGGCCCTTAGCACAGCCCTTTAAGGTAAAGAACAATGGGTTTCTCTGTACAGATGAGAATATTGAGGCACAGAGAGGAAAAATAATTGGTTCAAGTTCAAATGGCTGTAAGATTGGTATTCCAAAGCAACTTGACTTAATTCTAGTGCCCAAGCTTTTCTTTTATTCCCCTGTGCCATGCGACTCCCCCAACACAGATCTGCTGCCTTGGGGTGGGGCCCTCAGAGGAGTAAGTTCAGAGTGGAAAAGGGGCAGAAAGAAGGGCAAAGACCCAGAGAGAGTGGAGCTCTTTCCCAGAATCCACACCCACCAGCAACCCTACGGCTGCAATGGCAAATGCCTTCCTTCCACCTTTTTATGATTTTATCTAAAGATACTTAGGGAAGATGCGTGTTCAGGGGACAAGGGCAAAATGTACCCTCTGCTTAGAGCGTACTGGAGGGACATTCATCCTGGGGCTAAGGCACTGCTAATTTCTCTTCATCAGTGCTGGGTCTTTCATCTGTCAGAGCTTCTGCCCTGGGCCCCAGTGGGGCCGGGAGTGACGCAGGTGACCCTGGCTGGGAGGAATTTGTGGTAAATGACGTCCTGAGTTTCTCAGGCTATAATAACCTTATCATTAAATGGGAAAGGGCAGAGGGATTTATGAGGGCCCTTTTATTTCTTTTAGCTGCATAAATATGCCCTCTGTGCTGTATTTCCATTATATTGTACAAATATTACAGCATTGCTGTATGTGCATACATGCATTTATAAAAGTACACGCCCTGACAATGCACACAAGTCCACTCTACCTTTCTGTGGATTGCTCCTAGCATGGGTGGCCTGAAATCCACAGAGTGGAGGGTCGCTTTTGACTCCTACCTTTGATGAGTCAACACCTGGGAGTTATTTAACTGATATCTATACATAAAATTATTTTGTTCTACATGTAGAGTTCATAGAATGGGAGGGATGATAGATGGGCATAGAACTTGCAATTGTGCAGGCGGAAGGAAATGCGCACCCATTGATGGTGTGTGAGGCGATGAGTGTCACAGGCAAGGACTCAGGGTCTTAGCATGGTAATATGGGCTTAGGGGACTGATTTCTCCATTTCTGGAAGCCCTGCAGATTTCCTTAATGGACCTCCAAGCTGACTGCTAATGCCTTGCACCCAGAACACCCCACAGTCTATAGAATGGGATCTAATTTAATTCCAGGTGCCAAACAGGTCCACACACCTGCTGAAATCCCTGCTGGGTGGGGATCGCCCCCATGCCCTGTCCTGTAACTCAGGCCTGTCCCCCATAACAGCACTGGGCACCCATCTCTAGGTGACTACACCTGTTACCAGGAGTGTTTCCCAAGACCCAGATCCCTGAGTCTGTGTCCAAGACAGTTATCAGTCAACTCTCACACTAGGCTACCTCCAAGCTCTACCCTAACCCTGTCCCCATACCCAGAGCCGCTCAAACTCAGCAGCTGTGGGGAGGCTGTGCGTCACCCTGCCGAGGTGTCCCAGTATGTGTGTGCGTAGCCCCCGGGTCAGATCAGACAAACTCGGGATCCCGAAGCTGGAGCGACCTCTAGCCGGCATCAGGCTGGTTCCCCTTCCCCAGGCGGTGGCCCAGGAAACGCCTGGGCCCCGCAGCTGGCAGAACGGGCGCTTAAGATAGAAGAGGCTGGAAAAGGTAGCGGGAGGAAGGCGGGTGAAGGAGTTAGAGGAGGCCAGGCAAACCGTTACCCGCGAGTGGCCTCTTCTGGGCGCTGGGTCTCCCGGTCTCGGGCTCTAGGATGCTCGGAGAAACAGACCTCAGGCTCTGGCCGCGGCCTAGAAGCGAGCCGAGAGCAAGACGCCGGAATCTCCTTTCTCCTCCCATCTCGCTGGGCGAAGCCCGGATCCGGCGAAAGCGGAGCCTAGAGCTTCGCTTGAGGTTGGCATGGCGGGGCAGAATAGCCTTATTCTCGCGGGGAGAAGGCCAGGGACAGTTGGGTACTCGGGCGCAGTCTACAGGAGCTTGCAGGAAGAGAGTGCTGAAAGGCGAGCTCGGCGGAGAGAAACGGCCAGGAAAGAAGAAAGGAGGGCAAAGGGCGAGGGAGGAAGGGAGAGACGCGAAAAGCCAGGCCGGGAGAAGGCCGCACCAGGAGCTGGCTGGGCCCAGGCGCCGCGAGGAAGTGGGTACCGAGAGAGCGAAGCAAAGGCGGGCGAGCGCCCCGCGAGCCACCCCCTCGCGTCCCGGTGCCCTCTCTCGAGAGCAACCGGTGCTGTCTGCGTCGCTGGGAAGAGAAAACAAGGCTGGGCAGGAGGCGAGGACGCGCCCCCGCCGCTGAGCGGAGCCCGGGCCTTCCTCACCAGACCGCGGTTCCGGACTCTGGTCCCTCCTCGTCCTGACCCCGCGGAGCGCTCGTGACGCTTTACTCCGCACCTGCCGCGAGGGACGCGGGGCGGGGACCTGACTTTGCATCCCTAGCTCCCACCCCTGCCGCTGCTACAGCAACCGGCCAGATGAGCCTCGGGTGAGGGGCTGGCCCGAGACGCTGAGAATTGTAAGGCGGTGAAACGGGGATCTCTTCGGTCCCATTCGCCGCTTTGTCCCCTGCACTCAGATCAATGTCCAGCACACAATAGACACTCAATATTTACTGAATGAATGGACTGAATGATGACTGACTGAATAGGGAAGTGGAGGCTGCAGGAAGGTCGGAGACCCCAGCAGGAGTAGGGTGGGGGTCCAGTAGTCCAGAGCCACGAGCTGTCGTCCTCTTACCTCGCACCAGGATGCGGCGGCAATGGTCTGACTCGCCAAGCCCGGGCTGCCCGTCGCTGTCGGCACCGCTCTCCCTGGAGCCCGCGGGGCTGGCGGCTGAGGTCCCGGCAATCTCCCCTGGGCTGCGGCCGCCAGCATCGGCGTTCGAGTCCTCGGCTCCGCCGCGGTCCGCGCCGCGACCGTCGCGCGACTCCCGGCGTGTGGGGCCACGGTCGCGCTCAGTGCCCCCATCGCCCATGCCGGCCGCCACCGCCGCTTTCGCAAACGCCTGGCCAGCCAGGGCTGGCCAAGCCCGCTGCTCCCCTCCCCTTGCGCCCCCCGCCCGACTTCTCTGACTCCTCCGGCCCCGCCCCCACCAGCTGCTCCACCCCTTTCTGCTGATTGGGCCCGAGTTGCGGAGCTCCAATTCGCGGCGGCGCGCTTCGGCAATACGCGCGCGGGCTGGGCTGGGGCGCGGGGGCGCGGGAGCCCCACTCCTCCACCCCCTAGTCAAGCCCCACTCCCAGCCCGCAGAGGAAGGCTGGTGCTGCCCTGGGGTATTGAGGAACGCCCTACGTCTTCTGAAGTTTATTACTCCCTCCCCCCGACCGCCAGCCTACTCCCCTTCCCCCCCACCCCGCCTCCAATTCTCTCTCTCTCTCGGTCCCCAGGGAAGCGTAGCCTTCGCGCTCCAGCTCTTTCAGCGAGATCAATAACAAAAATGCTCCAGGAAGGCGACTCCGACGAGACCTAGCAGAAAATTGGAGGTTGGCCTTGCTCGGGTGCTTGGCGGGGTGGGGGGCTGAAGGCGGGGACTCAGGCCTGGGGTTCGGTGCTCCACCTTCGCCCCCAGATTCAGAAGTCCAGCCACACTCTTGAACCCAGACTTCAGGCCCCTCCCGGAGCTCCAGGGAGAGCAAAGCCAAGACTGTAGCGAAGGAGCCGGAGAGAGGGAGGCAAGGGGACTGATGGAATGACCTGCACTCGCCGGGACGGGGAAAACAGGGGTGCAGACAGATAGCCGGGTCCAGGAGCCGGGAGGGTGGAGTGAGGCCGAGACTTGATAGGTAGAAAACTCCCGTTTCCCCTGCGGCTCTGAGGCCTTCACACAGGGACCGCGCCCCCAGACAACGATAGAAGGTGGGCTTTTCATGCCTGCCACCGGTTGACTCCCCACCCTTCAGTCGCGGGTCCCAGGTCTCATCTTCGCTGGGCTGGGGAGAGGCTAGGGTCGAGGTGAGAGCGGCGGAAGGCCAGGCAGGGCTGTGGAGCTGAGCTGTGGGAATCCCCGGGCATTGCTTGGCCCTCCGTGGAGTCCAGGTCTCCATTACTTTCTGAGGAGCCCGTGCTCGCTGGAGTCTAGCTTCTCCTTCGACAGCGCCAGGAGAGCTCAGACTCGATTTCCCTTCCTTTGACTCAGAAAGGAACTTGGAAGAAAGATCGAGAGAGCCAAGTGAAGATGTGTGTGCAAACGTGTGTGCAGGAGGGCCCATGACCCCTTCACTAAAGCGCTATAACAGCAGACTTTGCTTCCCTTTTCTGGCACACATGCTAGAATGAGCAAGGGTGCTTGGGTCTGTCCAAGGGTCGGCCTGAGAGCGGAGGTAGGGCCAGTGGATAGTCAGGCTGTGGCATGGCTGAGTGTGTTGTTGGTGCAGCCTCCATAACTCCAGTGAGTGTGTGAAGAGGTATAAGAGTGTGCATGTGTCAGTATCTTAGTGTGTGTCTAGCGTGCAGGTGAGCATATATGTCCAATCTCAAATGTCCCCAGCCAAGACAGGTGGGCACCAGCGAACCAATTATTTAATTGGATGACTGTGCCTCTGCACAGAGTTTGGGACTCCCAGAAAGCAGAGGGTCAGTGGGGCAGAGGAAGAGGCCTGCTGCTCCATACTAACCGAAGGGAGGGAAGCAAGGAAGGTAAGAAGGAAGGAAGGTCACACCTACAAGGTAATTTGGGAGGCGGAGGGGAGCCGTAGTATTTCAAAGTATGTGAGGTAGAGTGTGCGGAGGGAGAGGAGCGGGAACCAGCTAGCTGTTGGTGCTGAGAGTTTGTAGCACCGGGGATTGGAAGTTTATAAAGGAGTGCGTTTAACTCCTCCTGGGGAGTGTGACCCAGAGGGACAGAGCTTTGTTGGAAGGACCCATGCTGCCTATGTTCGGTGAGCCCTGCACGTGGTCCCTCTGAACCTGGCTCCTGGAGGGGCAAGCGAACTCCTCAGGGACCCCCACATGAGCCACTGCATCCTCCACCCTGGCACACACAGTAGAGGGCTAGTTGCCTGATCTAGCCTGTCATCTTTGCTTTGCACTTCAGTCTTTGTTCTCTCTGGCTCTCTCAAGTTTAATTATTTTTATTATTCAAATAAGACACATCTAGCATAGAATAATTCTAAGCAGAAAGCAAACACTCAGCTTAAAATTTCACGGTCCCCAAACCTGTTTCTCTTGCCACACTCGATGTCCAGATTTCTGTTCAAAGAAAAGTGGAACAGCATTTGCTGAACCCCGCCGTGTTTTCTGTTCACGCTTACAATTTTCATTTCACAAATGACGTCATCTGTGTCGGACATTTGAGTCTCCATCCTGGGGTCTCTTCTAAGGTCAATGGATGGGCTTCCTGGCCCACGAATCCTCATGGTGAGCCAGCTATTCTGCGGGAGTGCAGAGCCCTGCGGGGCCAGGACCGGGGTGTGAGGCCACCTCCCTTTCCCTGGCTGCGGGGGAGCCGGGCAGTGAGCACTAGAGCCCAGCCCCTGGTAACTGTGGGGAGCTCCCAGTCGTGCCCTCTCTCCTTCGCGCTTTATTCTTTCCTCACGTTCTCTCAGAGCGGAGTGGGAGTGGGCGGCCGCAGGCGTCCCGGCGCTCTCTCCTCTGCAGGTCTGGTAAGTGGGGCTGCGGCCCTGGTGACCCGGCGCCGGGATCCAGTGAGGAACTAAGCGGTTGAGGGGAGAGAAAGAGAGAGGGTCGTTCAGGGCCGCTTGGCTCCCACCCACGACCTGCCAGTCTACCTCCTGCGCGTGCTGGGTGAGCAAGGCTGGGTGCTCCAGATATCCGGGTACTGCCACTTGGCAGGCATATATAGGGTCGGCCTTGCTGAGTGTGTATATGGCTATGCGCGCGTGCACGCATGCTGGACCGCCATTTGACTCTGGGGGACCCTTCCGCCCAGAGTAATCTGGACGCTGAGCTCTAGACAACCTCAGATCGCCTGGCAGCGGGTGGGCGATAGGATCCGGGAATTTGCTAGGATCCGAGATTCTTCGCCAGGCAGCTGCAGCGGGTGGGGAAGGCCAGAGTCCCGCGCCTGCCGACCTTGCTTCCACTGCCAGTCTACACTGGCGGTCTCGCTGTCATCTCAACCCAGCCAGGATCCTAGGGACCTGGAAGTGTCCTTTGCCCCTTCTTCTTTGTAAAACGATATAGAAACCTAAGCATGAGAGATATAGAGGGATCCCCAATTCAGGCTGAACCTTGTAGAAACCCTCAGGAGACCTAGTCCTAAGGAGCATCTAACTAGAGCTGGGGTTCGTGGCACTCCTTCCTGACCTGCCCTCTCCCCGCTCTTTCTGTAGTGAGTGGAGGACCTGGACCGCCATGTGGCCCAGAAAACTCTTGGTGGCAGAGTGTCACCCAACTCTAGCCCAGGATGCAATAGTTCCCTGTGCCCAGACCTGCTCCTTGGGGAAAGTTAAAGCCCACTAGATCCTGGGGACATGTGGAGGCCATGAAGGAGACAAAGCAGGGATCCCAGCTGGGCTTTAGGCTGCAGTGGCCCTAAAGGAACCAGAAAGGGCTAGAAAAACCTGGGGTTTGTCTACCGTGGAGATGCAGCAGGGCCAGCGCCACTGAGAAAGCAACTTAGGCTGTCCCCCTGCCCCCTACAGGCTGGGATCCCTCTATATCCCTCTGGCCTTGCCTTGCTCAGCCACCCTCTAATTCCTGCCATTTTTTCAGGGTGTGGGCCTGATCTGGTCTTTCTCCAGGGACCCTCTAGACCCTCCCCACTCACCTTCCGCATGCCTTTAGGAGGCTTAGCAGGTAAAACTGACTTCTCAACTCTCCGTGTTGCTGAGGACTGGGTCCTGTAGCCTTCAGGTAAATAGTCCCAACCCCCAAGACCACCCCCACAACTTCAGAATCTTCTTCAGGTGCTCAGAACTTGGAACTTAGTCCGATCCTGTGTCTGGCCATTTTTACTTCTTCCGTATTTCTCAGGTGCTCTGGCAGGCACATCAGGTCAGCTCTACAGGCATGGACCCCTGGCCCCAGCTCAGCCCCACTTTTGCTGGTGACCCTTCCCTCTGCTGAGGCTGGGGCCAGGCTGCTTTTCCAGGCTGCTGGTGTGCCTGCCTTGAGCTTGCAGCTGCTTCTACACCTGATGAGTTTCTGCTTTCTCCCCGTCCTCCCCCTTGGCCTCTCAGTCTCCACTGCCCTGCTTCCCTCTCTCACCTTATGCATCTCCCACCCATTCCCCAGAGCCAAAAGCTCAGGAGTCTGGGTTCCTCTGCTCTGTCTTACTCCCTTTCTGTTTGGGTCTCTTGTCCATCTTTCTCCTTGCTGGTTCTGGGGCCCCACCCAAAAGCCCTTGAGAGATCCTGGGTGGCACTTGCCATCACTGCTGGAATTGTGGGGGATTCTCCTGCACTTGAAGGGTGCTGGAGGTTTGGGGTGAACAGGAAAGCACACGCCTCAAGGACTAAGCCGGGGAGCACAAGACCTAGGTGGCAAAAGCAATCCCTGCATCACTTCCTTCCCTGATCCGCCCACGCTGCCCCCTTCATGCCTGGAAGCCAGACCTCTGCACCAGCACGTTAGGGAGAGATCCAGTCTCACCCACTCATAGAGAGAGATTGACATTTGAAAGGGAGATAGGATGCTGCTGGAGATTTTTACAATGGGCATTATTAATTTTGTAAAACAATAAAATGTATTTATTTCTGAGAAGAGTAGCAGTGCCGAAGGACGGCAACTCTAATGGTGAGACAGGTGGTTCATTTGGATAGTGGAGAGGTGCTGGGAGCAGAGAGAGGCTCCTCAAATTTCAGTGTTTGAGCCCCTCCTAGATTGTCAGCCGGTTGCAGGCTCAGTCACTGGAGTCAGTCACTGACTCATTTCAGGCAACAGAAGATGACTGAGGTTTGTCTGCTGGATGCCAGTGTCTAAGAATGCTATAGGAAGTGGAGACCATCAAGAGAGTGGAGGTCACCCCTGATAGGGAGATCAGGGGACCCAAGTTGACTGGGCTATGTGGCTGGTACAGGAGATGGCTAGCTGTCATTTACCCTCTCTGGCATTTGATTGCCTCCAGTTAGCCTTGTGCTCTCTGGGCTCAGGACAGGTAGCCTTGGCCACTGCTGAATTCTTCCCCCTACACCTATTTCGTCCAGTTCAGGGTCCTACAGGTGTAAGCCTAGATTCCTGAAGCTAACTCCCAGATGCAGCCCAAGCCCTCCCCACCCCAGGCAGCTGGCAGCACTACCTTGCTTTGCTTCATCCCCTCTTCCACTTGGGCAAGGTTCCTAGTCAGGCTGTGGAGCTCTGGGGCCATCAAAATATGTCACTAGTGCCAGGCCTGGTACAACCTGTCATAGTCTTCTTGAGCCTGTGAGTCTTGGGGCCCAGTAAGAAGGGCTGCCCAGGGGAGGCTGTGGGTCTAGGGCCTCACTGTAAAGAGGGCCACACAAGAATGACTCACCATCAGGACAGGTCTGATGAAATCTTTCAAGTACTTATCACCCAGCTGGTACCAGCAGGCAGCTCCCATCTTGACTCTGGCCTTGGGCCAGGGCCAAGAAGGCTTAAAGAAGGAGGCAAAGGAGTTCTCTATACCTGTTACATATTAAATCACTCAGAGAACTTAGAAAAAATTGCTAGTGCTCAGCTGCAGACCAAATGGCTACAAATCTGATCCCTAGTGGGCTCCTTATATTTAAAATGCTTCTAGGAAACCACTAAATTGGGCCAAGAATGGGAGAAGCAGGCATTGCCAGATGAGAGAAAGGCAGGAACAAAGGTTTGGAAGTGGCTGGTAAGTGGTGATTCCCAGAATGAGAAATGGTTGTTTTGGCTGGGACTTTGAGTGAAATGGGGAGAAAGGAAGCCAACAGTGGTGGGGTCTGGAAAAGTGGGGGCAGTTTTGGGGTAAAGGGATCAGAGAAGGTAAACGGTTCTGCCAGAAAACAACTGGACCCGACCTGCAGGTGTCCAACATGATCCCCAAAACTTCCCCCACCCACACAACTCAGGAGTCTTTTTTCCTGGGGACAGGCCACTCAAGGGCAAGAAAGGAGGCAGCTAGTGGGGCGGGTCATGAGGTTGAGTCAACAGCCAGCACAGCAGGGGTGTCCCAGGGTTTTAGGACAGGGGTTCAGGGACTCCCAATTTAATGATCTTCTCTTCTCATACGCTTTCCTCCGATTCTCCCCAGCGCTTTCTTGGCTTCCTACTCCTCTTCCCTGGGAGTTCTCTGTGACTCTTCCTTCCTCCCTTTCTTCAGATGATTTTGCCACCTCATCTTACTTCATTTGCCTCCTTTCTCCTTCCTTCTCTTGGCCACCTGTTCCCTGTGCCATCTTCCCCACTGGCCCCTCAGCCCCTCAGGCCTCAGTGGCAGTGTCTCCCTCCATCCCCACTCCCCATCTTCTCCCCCTCCTTCTCCCCCTGCTCATACCCTTATTTCCCCTCTTCTCACAGACCTCTCCGCAATGGGCAGGAGCGCCCTTATTTTACATCTCTCTCTTCATCAATTTTACTTGTCTTTCTTCAGAAATTACCGTCCAGTATAGGTGCAGTGTTTAAACTAAGGAAGAAGAAATGCCAGAGATTCAAGAGAATCTTCTAAAATTTTTTCCTTCTTTCTTCACAAACAAAATTTGTTCACTCCTACCACATTCTGATTTTATCTGGATCCTCCCCTGAATGGATCCTTTGTTTTCTAGCAAGGGATACGTGGTTAACTGCCCAAAGCTGTGCTGGACTCATATTATCATGAAATAGTCACAACAACCTTTAGGGCGGGACTTGGTTGCCCCATTTTGCAGAGGAAGAAACAGAGACCAAAGTCATACAGCTAGTTCGTGTGATTCAAACCCAGGCACCAGATCCCGGGGCCCTGCCAAAGCAAAAATCTCTTCCTCTCCCTCTCACTTCATTCCGAAAGCTGGGCTCCCTCCCAAATCCACGCACTGGAGGCCTGGCCTGGCACTACGTGGTGGTTCCTGGCACAGCAACCTGAGCGAGGCTTTAGGACTGAGAGACACAGAGGAGCTCTCACAGGGCTGTGGCTCTGTGGAAACAGAAGGAAACCTGGTCTATGAGGACCCTCCCGCAGAACCTATGTTGACAGTGGCTGAGCCGTGGCTTGACCTCCTAGAACTATGTATGTGTTGTTTTGTTTTTGCTGTTTTGGTATCCGCTTTATTGAAATATAATTCACATATCATTCAATTCACTCGTTTACAATGTACAATTCAATGGTTTTTAAAATATTCACAGGTACACTAAAATATATAGCATATGTATACATTGCAACCATCACCACAGTAAATATTTGAAATTTTCATCACCTCAAAAAGAAACCTGTACCCTTTAGCTATCACTGCCAAGCTCCCATCCATAGTCAGTCCTAAGCAACCACCAATCTATGTTCTGTTTCTATGGATTTGCCTATTCTGGATAATTTATATAAATGGAATCATACAACATGTGGTCTTTGTGTCTGGGTTCTTTCACTGAGCGTAATGTTTTGAGGTTCATTCATGTTGTAGTATGTATCATACTTCATTCCTTTTTAGGGCAGAATAACATTCCATTGTAGGGTTATACCACATTTGTTTATCCATTCAATTTTGATAGACATTTAGAATGTTTTCACCTTACCTGCATGAGAGTGTGGTTGTCTCCCTGTTTCAGGGTGCCCTGCAGACAGCTCAACTAGGAGAGAGGGGCAGTTTTCTGGGAGCAGCTGGAGGAGCGTAGTGAGGCTCAGGGAAGGACCATACACTGGCTGTGTGTCCCCAGTTCATCGGTCACCTTTCAGAAGCCTCCTTTCTGCTTCTAATGAGGAGGGTCCCCTGGCCTGGGGGCCTTTTAGGAATTGCTCCTGAATCCAGAGCCTTGGCTTTCAGCTAGATTGGGTTAGAATTTGCTATCTAGTTGCCGACAGGTCGCTTAACCTCTCTGTGCCTCAGTGTCTTCATCCATTAAATGGGGATAACGTTGGTACAAAACCACTAGTGTTGTTATGAGGAGTTAATTTGTGTAGAGCACTTTATATAATACCTAGCACTTGATGAGTGCTAAGGAAAGACAATTTAAGCTTATGTCACTTAAGCCTTAAACCTGAGAGTGCACAGATAGCACTAGTTTGTCAGGTCAGTGCCCCTAACGGGATAGGGGGAAGTTGTCTGGCCTGTGGGTTGCAAGCCAGGGTTCTGGGCCCTCAACCCCAGCTGCCCCTGTGGAGTTGAGGTCGGGGTGCGGGAGAAACACAACTCACAAGCCAGAGGACAGCAAATCTCTATCATCTTGGCCAACTTCAGATTTCTCCGAAGCAGGCAGACATTGAGCTCAGAGAAGATAGTGAGCTGTGAGATAGGGACTTGAACCTTGCAGTTCTCCAACTCAGGTCCTGGAGCAGACATTGTCAAACTTTTCGTGTTTATAGTGCCACACGTGCCTCCGTCCCCAAGCCAGATTCTCCCCTTCCCAGTCCCAGATGCCCAGCCTGCTTGGCGGCTCTTCCTGAGGTCCAGGGAAGGACAACACAGGGATGCAGCCAGGAAGGAACAGGAAATGCAAACCCAAGAAGCATCCAAGTCCAGCGGCTAGTGGCCAGGAAGCAGGAGAATTGCAGTGGGTAGTGTCTTGACCCTTTCTCTTTCCCCAGCATTTCACGGCAAGGTGCCCCAGCAGACAGTAGCGGTGGCTCCCCTGCCCACCTTGGGGAGCAGCCTGGAGGCCAACAGTGGTGGCTTATATAGCCTTTGATACCTTTTGAATTTGTGGGGTGTCATGATGAAAACAAATCTAGTAAAATAACTTTTTAAGTGTTGTTGTTAGAATAGGTTTGAAGAGGCATTTTGTTTCATTGCTTCCATCAAGGACTGCTTATATAACTTTCCTCCGCAACTTGGTGCTCCAGAGAGCTTACCTGCAGAGACTTCCTGTGTAGACATGGTTCCTTTTTGTCTTGTCCCCCCTGTCCCCCACACACATTCAAGGTCACCAACCACCCTCTCCCTAGTCCCCAGTGCCAGGGAACCCAAGAGTCTTGGGTCCTGTTGCTCTAAGAAGTGATCATTTGAGATCAGTGTCATCTGCAGGTGGGCTCGGTGAAGGGGAAGCTGAGAGAACATGGTGCCGACACCCCTTCCCTGGTAGCCTTGCCTCTGGGGTCTCCCCTAGCTCACTGGCTAAGGCTTCCTTGCTCTCTGGTTTGGGTTGGTCCAGATTCCAGCGTCTGAGGCCTCTCCACAGCATGGTCACACACCAGTCGCACCAGTCGAGAAGGACAGGGAATTACCCAGAGATGAGTGAGGGTGGGGTGAGCCTGGGGAGTTCTTCATCTCCTGATCCTGGGAAAGCACTTCAGAAAATGCAAAGAGGAGCCGTGAGGCAGCCTTGTTAGGTGACAGTTGAGCCTCTGTTGGAGTGCTGGTAATGCTCTGACTACTAGCCAAGTCTTCCTAGAGATCATAGCTTAGGAAGTCTGTCCCCTTACTCCAGATGTCACCAGGAATTTATATCTACTATGAACTATTTTTCAGGAGCTGCTGCACACACTATGGAATATCCCTCACTCAACAAATATTTATCTAGCTACTACTATATGCTGGACACAGTGCCAGGCGCTGGAGGACAGTTGTCAACCAAACAGACCTAAATCCCCTTAGTGGTGGAGCCTGCGTGGCAGGAGACAGCTAACTTCCCCTTGGACAATCGAACTCCGTGTGGAGTCAAGGCAAGAGACCTCTGAGGGTGATCTTGTGGGATCACGCCACCTGGTAGTTCACAGAGATGCATAGGCCAGCTGGTGACTAAGCACAGCTTTGTTTTCCCGGCTAAACAACTGTCTCTGAAAATACGTCCCCTTAAACAGTGTTTGCTCAGCCTCAGGGGCCCTGTAGTAAACGAAAGGCCGAAAGGGGGAACCAGTGTTTGGTGATAAAACAAAACAAAAATACAAACAAAAACCCTAAACAAACACACAACCCATGCCTTTTGGGAGTGTTTGTGGGGGTAGGCTTTTGTTTATAAGTGCATATGGTATGCACTAATTCTATTTACTTTTAAAACAGCTTTAATTTTTTATAAAAAAGGAAGACATTTGGGGAAAAACTATAAACAGCACAAAGGATTATAAAATGACAAGTAGGTGTCTCTTTAGACCCGTAGCCCCATTCCTAAAAATCCCAAGTTCTTGCCCCATCTCCGACATATATCTCTCTCTTTGAAAACAGGAACGAAGTCACACTGTTCTCTGTTCTCCGTCCTACTTTTTTCGACTTCGCGGGCACCTTTGCGCTTGCTCCTAACAGCCGGTCCTTGGCTTACCCGTTCTGCGCACTCATTGAGCCCTCACTGCCGGCTTCCCCACAGCGTCACCAGCTTAGTATGTTACCTAAGATTTTGGTCTTTGTGAGTCTGATAGTTTCCTTAAAGAAACAAGTAAACTGAAGAGAAACAAGAGAAAGCAAGAACAAGAAAGAATGTTTGCGACACGAGGCTGTTAGTTTCCGTCCGCCCGCACGTGGGGCGGTCCGAGCCTGCGTACGGGATCGCCGGGCACTCGCAGGCCCGAAGCCGTGCCCTTCAGAGCCGGGGGAGCGGAGAGCGGCGGCGGGGCAAGCGGGGTCAGCGGGAATTAGCGCGCCTGGGCCGAGGCAAGGGATCGCCGCAGGACGAGCGAGGGATCGCCGCAGGACGAGGCGGGACGAGAGTTCGAGACAGGATTAGCGGGTTCAAAAGCAGGTCAGAGAGAGCTAAACGAGGCGACGAGGTCCGCGCGAGGTCAAGGTCCTCAGTGGAGGTGGGCTTCGGGCCGGGCGCGGAAGCCGCAGTGGGGAGATGCCCGAGTTCCGAGCGCGTGCAGGGACTCGGCAGGCTCTCCACGGAAAGCTGTGTCCTCTGGCGGCTGCGGGACCAGGACACTGCCATTCTGGGCCTCGGCCACGGGGAATAAGGGAGTGGAGAGGTGAGCCCCTAGATGAGTCCGAGACCATTTCAATGAATAAAGAGCAAAAATGTGGAACACGGTTTATCTACTTTTCTTTTAGATTTTAATTCCACTTCCTTTTCTTAACATTTTTTTTTTTCCTGGCAAGGTAGAACACAGCTTGCTTAGGCCAACACATAGCTTAGCAAACTGCACCGAAGAGTGCAAAGGAATTTGTTGCGGAAAGAGGGTCTCTCCCTTCTCGCCGCGGACATCAGCGGCCTCCGCTGCGAACAATCGCGGAGCGTCCTATACGTGTATGGAGGGGGAGCTGGAAGGACCGCTGGGCGAGACAGCTCTTCCTCAAGAGAAGTGAGCTGGGGGAGTGTGTTTCATTCCTTGAGCCCTTTGACTTGCTGTGTTTTGTTTTGGTTTGGTTTGGTTAATAACAATGTAGTTACATATTCCTTGAGTGGTCTCTTTCTCTCCGACCTCCCACCCCCCATACTCTTGGCGAACAAACTTAGGGATATTGCAAAATGTTAAGTGGGAGCTCCACTCTGAAATCCTGGCCGTGGTAGATGATCCCCAAACCCCAATAAAAAGACGGGCGGAAAGATGACGGCTAGTGCTCAGCATCACTGGATGGAGGTGGTCCCGCTCGCTCGCCATCCCCAGTGTCCCGACGCCCGGTCACTCCTTCCCCAAGGACCTGCCTCGCCCTTCCCAGCCTGGGCTTTCTCCTTCCCTTCCCCGTGGGTGAGGGCGACGCCGCTGCAGGGATGGAGTCGGGATGGAGGCGCGCGTCTTCACCTCCACGAAGGCCGGCTCCTCTGGAGTGGGTCCTGCCGATTTTCCGCGGAGAACGTTCCGGAAAAGTCTATTCCTTAGGGGCAACGTTTACAAATCCTTGGGGTGATGTTGGTAGTGAAGGAGGTGCTGGATGTCGGGGGATGATGGGCTGGGAGCGTGTGTGAAGATGGCAGAAAGGGAAAGAGAAAGAGGAGAAAGAGGCCAGCGAAGGGGAAGAAGCCTCGAAAGATGGGTCGCAAGAGCCCTGGAGCGAGAGCGGGGGTCTGGGAGACTGGGTGGGAGAGTGGGAAGGGGCGGGGCCGGAAATGGGGAGGCCGCGCGCGACTCAAACAAAGCGCAGCCGGGTCTCCGCAGAGAGTGGTCGCCTTTCCCCCAATTTCTCTCGAATCCTTTGATTTGGTCAGAAGGCCGGCGGGTCTTGGTGGGGACGTGAAAGTTGCTAATAGGAAAGCCAGTTTAAAGGGACCGATACTGGAGAACTCCCATTCACTCAGCCAACCGGCATTCAGCTCCGCCCAACACGACTCTCGTAGCGGGCGCCTTGTAGATGAATAGTGGGCGAGCGGCCCCTTTCCTACCGTTTCGTCCAGGTGTAATCGAGGGCTGTAGCTTTCTTCTGAAAGACCCTGAATATCTCATCCCGGGCCCCCGGTCCTCACTGGCTGGTCAAGGTGCCTAAATCCCTTCATTAGAAATGCATTCCTTTGATTGAAAATACCTCCTCTCAGCTTTAAATCGTATAAACAATATTCAAACTCAACGCCCCTTCCAACTTCTGCACACCGTTCATACAGTTAGAACAACGATAAGAGAATTAAAAGAAAAAAAGACTCCGTACCCAAACCTAAATTCATGACTATCTTTTCTTAAAAAAGAAAAAATAAGGCGTTATTTTTTCACTGCATACTTAATTTGGATCATTTTAGTCACGGTGAACATGCAGTTTTGTATTCAATCTTTTTTACTTAAGGTCTGAACTGAATGTTTGCCATATGCTATGGTCCTTATAAGCATACTTTTCAATGGCCGACTAATATTCTATTATGGTACTGTGTAATTTTTTTTACCCATTCAATTGTTAGATTTTCCAGGCGCTTTCAGTTTTTCGGTATTAAAATAATGCTTAAACCAAAATGGTTAAATATATAGCTTTCACTTTTGGGGAGGGTTATTTCTTCAGGGTCCTTACTGAGTCAACAGAATAGAGACACTTTCGTAGCTCTTAATATACTGCCCAACTGCTTTCCAAAACAATCTGTACAGCCATTTATTTTCAGGCCACTATGGGCTGGGCGTGGTGCTAGCAGTCAGACCTTAAAGCATCCCCTGCCACCCTCGCACCCAAGCCTCTGCTGAGACCTTGCTCTAGGGCCCTAGAGCAAGTCTTACAGCGCAAAGTGGTGAGCGCTCTAGAGAGGGAGCGAAGACCAGGCACTTTGAGCGCTGGGGTAGAGGAAAGGCAGGGGGAAGGCAGGAAGTTCCTTCCTTTGCCTGGAGTAGAAAGTCAGGTTAGACTTCACAGTGGAGGTGACATACGACAGTCTCAGGCAGGGGGTTGTGAGGTAGAAACTGAGGGAGGGACAGAGGGACCTTCAGCAGCACAGGCCCAGCAGCTGAGAGCTTTGTGGATTTGGAGAGGCACTCGCTAGAGGTTTATAATTTGCGGGAGTGTCCAGTATGGGTGGAAAATTCCGGGAAGGTGAAACTCATCATCCTGACCAAGGAATTGGAAATTGACAACCTCGTCTTTGGGTATTTGCACTATTTTAAACCATTGCTTTATCAATAGATACATAATTACATAATCATTATTGTTTAAAATCGTGTTTTGTTGAAAGGGAGCTTACATTCCCTTATTTAAAAGTACTAATTGTCCTTTAAAAAGCATTTCCTTCTCAGCCACAGTACCATGTACCTTAAATTAAAAAAGCAAGACATAGTATTTGATTTTTTCCATAATGAGGATGTATTCATGCATTATGTGATTAATTAAAAATGATAAATCAACACAAATTCATTGTAAAATAATCAGACTAAGATGTATGCAAGTCTCTCTTCTTAATCTTCCCTCCAGAACTAGCAGGGCTGATAGTTACAATGTTGCATGTGGGGACAGTTTACATATCTTTTGCAACAGTGATGCATAATATCCCCGCTACTCTCTAAATAACTATTAAAAAATTTAAAAATAGACCATGGCATTCTCACGAGTCAGTGGATATAGTTGTCTTATTTTTAATAGCTGTCTAATAACATTATATGGATGTTCCACCATTTTTCCTCTTTTAAAAATTATATAAATAATACACGAATGTTTTTATATCATAAAACAATTCAAACAGTGCTAAACTACAAAGGTAAAATACAAAACAGTGTGGGTTTATCTGATGTTTTCCCTCTTCATGCTTTTCTCTTGTGACACTCCATTCGCAGAAATGTGAGGTGAGAAATTTGACAGATGTTCCTCCAGCCCCCTATCCAGTCGAAACAAATTGTTTTATTTATTCTCTTTAGCCCACATACTCCTATTCCCCTCCCCTGGCCCAATAAGGAACCACTATGTTTATAGTGTGTCTTATTGTTATATGTTCTCACAAAATATGCACCATTTTGTGTGCGTGTGTTTTTCATTCATTTACATTGGGGTTTATATTTCATTTTGTTTTTTTTTTTTATGTTATTTTTAAAAACTTAATTTTAAAATAATTTCAACTTTGTGGAAATGTTGCAGGACTAGCACAAAGAACTCCAGTATGTTTATTTTTAAGCTGCATTTGCTTCATCATTCTCTCTCCCTATGTATTTATAAAGTTATCGTTACTGAAGTATTTGAGAATAAATGGCAGACACCATGTCCCTTTATTCTTAAATACTTGAGTGTGTATTTCCTAAAAGGAAAGATCTTTACTTACATGACCACAGTGCAATAATCAAAATCAAGAAATTTAACATCAATACAGTGGTATTGTATAATCTTCAGGTCTTAATCAAAATTTGCCAGTTGTCTGATAATGTTCTTCAAATTATATTTTTTCCTGGTCCAGGGTCTGCTCCAACAGCATTCATCAATCTATTTTTCAAGTTCTTATTAATCTCTTTTAGCTGGAAATAGTTCGACTTTACTTTGCCTTTTATAACGTAGACATTTTTTGAAGAATATGGGCCAGTTATTTCATATACATTATGGTGTCTTATTTTAAACAATCTGAAACTTACAGAAAAGTTGTCACATATGAAGAACTCACCCTGCTCCAGATCCATTTGAGCATAAATTGCTGACATATGCTTTATTTTGTATTTCAACAACAAGGACATTCTCACTCATAATAACAATACAATGATCAAAATCATAAAATGAACATTATCGTCATCAAGTACTTAGACCTCATTATGTTTTGTCAATTGTCCTGACAATATCCCTGAAGCAAAAGGACCCATTATGTGTTACACTGAGTTGTCATTGTCTCTTTTCTCTCCTTCAGTCTGTAACAGTTCCAGTTTCTTGACTTCCTTGAGCAGTTATTATGTAGAATGTCCGTCAGTGTGGGTTTGTCTAATGTTTCTTCATGATTCAATTCAGATTATGCATTTTTGTCAGGAATATCACTGAAGTAATGTTGAATTCTTCTCATTGTATCCTATCAGGTGGGGCATGATTCTGTATCCCATTACTGGTATGTGAACTTTAATCATTTCAGTAAGGTGGTGTCTGCTAAGTTTCTCCCAGTAAGTTTATTTTTTCCTTTGTTGTTAATAAGTATTTTTTTGGGAGGAGGGGGAGGAAATTTGGGACTATGTGCATATCCTGCTACTCATCAAATTTTCTATGCGTTGTTTATATCAATACATACAAGGGATTTCTATTTATTCCTTAAGTTACTTGTTACTATCATTACTTACTTAATTTGCAAATTGTCCCAAATGTAGTTAGTGGTAGTCCTTTTAAACTGGACTTTTTGTACTTTTTTTTTTTTTGGTAACAGCTTTATTGAGATATTATTCATATACCATACAATTCCCCTACTTAAAGTATGCAATTCAATGGTTTTTAGTATATTCACAGTTGTGCAACCACTCCTACAATGAATCTTAGAACATTTTAATCACTCCAAAAAGAAATCTCAGATCAACTATCTACTATCAATCTTCCCATACCCTCAGGCCCTACACAACTATTAATCTAGCTTTGCCTTTTCTGGACATTTCATATAAATGGAATTGTAAAATATGTAGTCTTTTGTGACTGACTTCTTTCAGTTAGCATAGTGCTTTCAAGTTTAATCCATGTTGTAGCATGTATCATTACTTCATTCCTTTTTAATGCTGAATAATATTTCATTATAAGGACATGCCACATTTTGTTTATCCGTTCATCAGTTGATGGACATTTGGGTTGTTTCCACTTTTCAGTTATTATGAATAATGTTGTTATGGATGTTCTTGTAAAAGCTTTTCTGTGGGCATATGTTTTCATTTCTCTTGGGTATATACCTAGAAGTGAAATTGTTGGGTCACACAGTTAAATCTATGTTTAATTCTCTGAGGAACTGCCACACTGTTTTCCAAAGTGGCTGCACTATTTTGTTCCCACTACTGGTATATGAAGGTTCCAATTTCTCCATATCCTTGCCAATACTTATTGTTTGTCTTTTTGATTATAGCCATCCTACTGGGTGTGTGATGGTATTTCATTATAGTTTTGATTTGCGTTTCTCTGATGATTAATGATGTGGACTATCTTTTCATAGTCATGCTGATACATGCTACACGATGGGTTTTGGCCAATTGTATATTTTTGAGAAGTGTCTCTTCAGCTCCTTTGCCTATTTTTAAGTTGGATTATTTGTCTTTATGTTATTTAGCTCTAAGAGCTGTTTGTATATTCTAGATATGTCTTTTATCAGATATATAATTTTCAAATATTTTCTCTTATTCTGTGGGTTGTCTTTTCACTTTTCTGCTAGTGTCCTTTGAAGCACAAAGGGTTTACTTCTGGTGAAGTCCATTTTATCTATATTTTTATTGTTGTTGCTTATACTTTTAGCATTATATCTAAGAAAACATTTTTAAATCATAGGTCGTTAAGATTTAGGCCTATGTTTTTTTCTAAGAGGTTTATAATTTTAGCTCTTACATTTAGATCTTGATTCATTGAGTTAATTTTTGTATATGGTATGAGGAAAGGGTCCAGCTTCAATGTTTTGCTTGTGGGTATCCAGTTCCTCCAATATCATTTGTCGAAAAGACTGTTCCCATAGAATTGTATTGTTGCCCTTGTCAGAAACTCCTGTTTCCTTTTGACATGTCCTTATTCTTTAAGCATTTTCTTACTTTCTGGTACCAGATGCTTCAATTTTACCTTATACTTTTTCATGCTCTACCCCTTAAATCAGCCATTTTTTGTAAAGAGTTATAGTTTTATTTTTAGTGGATAATGTTATTTAAAAGTCAAGATCTGGATGCTAGCTATGGCTATTGCTATTGAGGTCATAGCTTCAAAATCCTCTCAGTGGACAGAGCCAGGGAATATATGTATGTGCTTGTAACACATTTACATCTATAATTATTGAGACCTATAAATTCACACCAATAGCTCCAATTCTAATTCAACACCACAGGGCTCTTGGTTTTTTTCTTTTCTGTATTTGTAACTCTCTTCTCTGACAGTGGGAAACCTGGTTCCTATTACCTTCAGTCTGTTTATTTTGATCAGTTCCCCTTGTGTAAAGGGTTTCCTGCTGCTGCCTCGCCTCCTCTACTCCCTGGCTCAAACGCAGAGGCTCTTCTCACTCTTTTGGGGCTGTGACACCCGGTGTTGAGCCACTGAGTCACCTGCTTGGATTCCAATACCCACACAGGATCACGGATCACCGTGGCACACACCTTCCCTGATCACCGTGGCACACACTTTCCCTCATGCGGATGCTTACCTAATGGCTTTTGGGTGGAATTTTCAGGAAGAGCAACATTATGTTTTTAAACATCTATCACTATCGCTCTGTGCACACTTAATCTGTTGCTTCACACTGCTTATATCACTCCACGGTGTGTGACTAACTCGTTTTATCTGTCTTCTTTTCCAGAGAAAGACATCCAGGTATCTTCAACTCCCCCGCCACCCCGAATAATGCTACAGCGAATATTCTTGTACAGCTTTCCTTAAGCACCTATGGGAAATATCTTTGGGAGCTATACCCAGGAGTGGGATTTCTGGGTCACATGGTATGAAAATGTCTAACTTGCCTAAATACTGCCAGCTTGCTATTCAGAATGTCTGCTCTAGTCCACACTCACCAGCAGTGCACATGAGTTTCTGTATCCGCACATCCCCTCTGCCCCTAACTTGGTAATTCCCACTTTCTAGTTTTGGCCAGTTACTAGGCATCAAGGAATATTTCGTTGTTTTACTTCTTATAACTCTGATTACCAGCGATCTTTACTATCTCCCCAAGAGCTAAGTGCTTATTGGCCTTTTGGTTCATTTCTCAGCATTCTGCTACATGTTAGTACTATGTTTTCTTAAAACCTAAATGGATCTGACTTCATATTTTTCTCCAACTTTCTTTCTCCTCTTACTTAAAATGTTCTGAAACACTTTTTTTTTTTCCCCAGGTCAGGCTACCTAGATGGAAGCAAGCCCTTAGGCTTTATGGGGCTAGAGTCTGTGAATCTGAGTGGCTGATTTGGATTGAGGTGTGAACAGAGACCCTGTAGGGCTCTGTTTGGAACCCCCACAATCTCATCGCAGCTTAGCTCCATGCTTCTCATGGGCTCCCTGAACAGTTCTTTTTGTAAGGGCTGGTGCTGGGCACTGGCAATGTCAAAATGACTGACTTTCTTTATCAACACAGGGCAACTCCTGCGGTGGGTTAGGGTGGCCAAGGTGTGTGTGTGTGAGGGGAACAGGAGAAAGATGCACGGACAGACAATTATGATGCAATAAGAAAAGTGCCGATAAAGGTTAACACTAATAATTAAGTACTTATTTGTTGTGTGTTTATGAACTCCATAATGACTCAATGAGGTGGACTCTACTACTCTCATTTAATAGATGGGGAAGCCAAGGCTCAGACAGGTACGTACGATAACTTGCCCAAAGTCAAAAAGCAAACGGTGAGACTGACATTCTTTGTCTCCGGGCAAAGCCTTTTTCCTCGACCAGCACAATCCACGACCCCTTGCCATACAGTCCTGACGGTAGAACAAGCGAGTGGTATCCTCTCCTGGTGTCAGGATCCGCAGGACGTGTGCCAGGCGTCCGTACTAAGTGCCACGTCTCAGCCTTCCCGCTAATTTCACCCCAAGGATGGGCTCCCTTTCTTTCCTCCTCCGGCCGCCTCCAGTCCGGTGCGAGCCCTAGTTCCAGCAGCGACGCCGCTAGCTTGTGGGCCACCTCCACCGAAGCGGCCTCGTGCTGCCTCCTACTGATCGCGACCATACCGCGAACAGGCAGCTTGGCTCCGCGCCGTCTTCGCTGCGCATGCGCACTGGGAGAAGGATGCGCGGTCTCTCAGTTCCCCACTCTGCCCCTCCCCGCCCAAGGTCCGGGGTAAGGTTGGGATGGGGAAGATGTCTCCAACAGAGTCCAGGCCCGAGGAGCTAGCTGATCGTGTGTCTCATTTCTCTGGTTTACCTGTCTGCGCCCAGGGCACAGGTCCACTCTCTCTAACCCTATACCTACGGAGGGGGTGGGAGGGGGCGGGACGAGGGCCTCCTTAGGACTTTGAGTCCAGAGCCAAGGGGGCAAGTCCTAAATGCGTTCCTGAAGTACATCCTGAGTACCGAAGATACACTCAGCCTGATGTAGTGAATTGGCAGTCCCCACCTCAGGCTGTCACTGCTCTCCTCTTCTTAGTGACTAGAGGCAATTTTGAGTGTCTGATAAGGGGAGACAGACATAGGAGCAATGACACAGGATGATACATGGGAGAATAACTGTGGGTATAAAATACAAGCCTGGTACCAGGAGGGTCAGTGGTCACCAAGAGATTGCACCTGAGCAAGGCTTGGTAGGGTCTATAGGAGCCCACCCGATGGACCTTTCCTACGCAGAAGGGCCCCAGCAGAGAGGGAGATGCTGGGGGCGGTCCCGATATGTGCATCTTTGCCTGCTCTGTTCCAGGCCTCACCTGTCTCTTTCCTGCCCTTCTCCCATTACCTTTTGGCAGCCTGCGGTAAATTAGGTCCTCTGAGACCATGGTGTGTGTGTGTGTGTGTGTGTGTGTGTGTGTGTGTGTGTGTGTGTGTGACAGTTCTTTACTGTGTTTGCCAACTTAAGTAAGAGGATAATTATTACCTTTAACCCAAGATAAAACATGGCAAAAGGAATACCAAAAATATCAGGGGAAGATGGGTCCTCCTAATCCTCAGGAGGGTGACAGAGCTGGTGAGTCACAATCCAGGGAGACCACCTCCACCCAGTGCTGCTTCTCCATGGTTGTTGGAAGGTGAAGCTTGACTTGAGAAGTTGCCTGGTGGGGTGACAGCAAACAGGTGTGATTATCTGTGGTTCTGGTACTCATCCCTAGGGATCATTCCCTTCCTTCTTTTTGTGCTCATAGGGCTGACACGGACTAGGGTCTGATCTTCAGTCTTTCTTCCAAACTCACTATCAGATGGACTAGTTAGAATTCTGTGGGGAATATGAGCTCACAGGCCAAAATAACTAGACACCTAAAGAGAACAACTACCTCAAAAGAAATATCAAATGAAACAGTATATATCTTCTGAAGTATTAAAATAAGTGGGCCGATAATTTAAAATAAAATTGACCAATATACTTAAGAAGATAAAATAGTAGTAATATGAAGTAAGAGTAAGGAATTGTAAAATAAAAAACAAAAACACAATCAAGAAGAAATATTAAATGGAAACAATAGAATAGTTTAAATAAAGAACACAATAGATAGGTTAAATAGTAGGATGGGCACAGTTGATTAAAAAAAATTAGTAAGTTAGAAGATCAAATTAAGAAAGTCTCCCAGAAGGAAACTATGAAGAATAAATACGCAGGAAATTTAGAATAAAAATTAAGAGGGTTGGCAGTAGAAGTAAAAATGCCAGGATCCAGATAACAGGAATCATAGAAGAGAGAAAATTAAATATGCAGAAGAGGAAATATTTGAAGAATAATGAAGATAAGTTTCATGCCATGTTAGAAAGGTGAACAACCTCAAACTCAAAGGGTTTACAGAGTATTAAACAGGAGAGAGAAGGAAAAACTTACCTCTAGACATGTTATAATAAAATTTAAAAATTTCAAAGACAAAGAAAAAATTCTAAAAGCTTCCAGAGAGTAAGAGCATATCACCTCCAAAGAAGTAAGGTTGACGTCAGATCTCTCAATGGCAACACTGGATATAAAAACAATCAAGCAGTATTTCTAAAATATTGAAGAGAAAGAATTTTCAAATTAGAATTCTATATCCAGGCAGATTGTTGTTCAGAATGTGACCATAATAAAGATTTTTCTCAATACGTGCTATAGAATGATCTATACTTAAAACACTTTTAGAGAAAGAAGAGAAGCTAACTTAGCTATATGTTTCTTAAAACATACACTTCTAAAGAATAAAGACACAGACAAGCTGAAAGTAGAGGGATGGAAAAAGCAAACAACAAACAAACAGCTGGTGAGGTCATAATTATATCCTACCAAAGGGACTTTAGGACAAAAAGCACCATTAGAGATGGAACAGGATCCTAGATAATTACAAACATTCACCAAGAAGATAGAATAGTTCTAAACATGTATGCACTAACGACATAGCTCTAATGATAAAGGAAAAACTGATGGAATTACAGGTAGAAATGTACAAATTCTTCATCTTTAATGGGAGCTTTCAGCATGCTTTTAGGTTATTGACAGGCAAAAAAGGAAAAAAAAGTGGTATGTCTGTAGCAGATCTGAAATCGTAATCAGATTCCAAGCTGATGTAAGTGTGGAAATGTAGTTTCTAGGCTTCCATCCCCTCTGATGTAGGAGAAAAAAATAGCAGGAAT
>NW_006434709.1:1507554-1520039 GCF_000325575.1 Pteropus alecto
GAATAGATGCTGAAAGGCAATAAATAACATTTGGCACATCAATTCAGTTTTTGTATTAGTATGAATTTGTAAATATTGTTCACAGCTGAGTCAGAAAGTATATTTTCCTTTCCTGCAGTATTTTTTGAATTAATGATTGTTTTCTCTTTCTTGTTTGTTTAGTTTTTCATGTACTTAGATATAATTCAACCTCGAACTCTGCCAACTCTCTAAAACACCCCTTAATGCCTTCAGAAAAATCTATCAGTTTTATTGCCTTGAAGATATTTGTCCCGAGTTGGTCAAATTCTCCAGAGAAGTCTCTCCCAGTCTCTTGCTTGGAGAGAAAGACCAGGTTGCCGGAAGGCTGGGAGCTCATCGGAGATTGCTGGGCATGGGAGTGGGGCTTCTCGACATTTGGTAGACAAACCCAAATTCTCTCAATTCCTCTAACTGCATCTAAAGGTAGCTGGAATTGTCACAGAAGAATTTTACTAAAGATTGAAGGAGAACAACAACAATAACAAAAAGACCAAAAAAAAAAAAAAAAAGACCAAAGAAATAAAAAGAAAAGTGCATTTTATAAAAATAACCAGGCTCTAAGTGTGAGGCCTCATGGGGAATCTGCCCTCATTTGGGGGTCAGGGATATCTGAGCAGAGGAAGCCATGTCTAACCAATGAGGTGGTGAAGGGCGGCAGTGAGGTTAGGCTGGAAAGGGGTAAGAGGCATTTCTGGCAGAGGGAACAGCATCCCCAGAGACCTAGGACATGGGCAACATGAGTACTTCTGGTCCAGTTAAGAAGGGGAGATACAGAGTAGGTGGGAGTTGTTAGAGGTTAAGCTAGAGTGGAAGGTGGGAACAATTTACAAAGGGGCTGGTGTCCTGACTAAAGAGTTTGAGTTTTCTCCCAAGGACTGTGTGTGTGTGTGTGTGTGTGTGTATGACAGTGTATGGTGTGTGTGGTATGTATGTATGTATGTGTGTGTGTGTGTGTGGTATGTGGGGAATGGGTGCTTAGGTGCCGTGACCCAGGTAATGGTGGCCTGATTGTGCTGATGGAGAGGTGTGATGGGATCCAATGTGTTAAGCAGGTAGAACTGGTTAAGGTAGATTGTGGGGGGAAGTGGAGGACTTGTAGTGAATTGAATTATATCCCTTCCAAATACACATCCACCCAGTACCTCAGAATGGGACTTTCTTTGGAAATAGGTTTTTGCAGGTGTAATTAAGGTGACTATCAAGATGAGAATATTCTGGACGTAGGGTGGGCCCTAAGTCCAGTGAGAGTATGTATAAGAGGAAACAACACACAGAGACACAGAGAAGAAGGCCATGAGAAGACAGGGGCAGAGATTGAAGTTATGCCGCCACAAGCCAAGGAACACCTGGAGCCACAAGAAGCTGGAAGAGGTAAGAAGGGAGCCTCCCCTGTATCCTTTGGAGGGAGTGGTCCTGCCAACACCTTGAGTTCAGACCTTTGGCCTCTAGAACTGTGAGAGAAAACATTTCTGCTGTTTTAAGCCATCTGGTTTGTGGTACTTCGTTCCACCAGCCCTAGGTATCTAGTACAGGAGTCAAGGGTGATGCTCAAGTTTCTGGCTTAGGTAACTTTGGACTTAGGGCCAGGGGCAGACTTGGTGGCCAGGGTGGGGATAGAAACTGTGGAGGACAGATGTTGAGGTTTGCTTCAGGTTTGGACATATACCGCCTTTGAAGTGTCTGTGTGACAAGCAAGTGAGGAGGATTGTGGCAGCTGGATTCCCCATTCTGATTGACTGATTTAGATTTCAATGGAATAGGGGAGAGAGGAGGAAAGAAGGAGATCACCCAGGGAGAGTGTGTGGAGAGCAGGAAAGAGGGTCTAGATGACCTGCTAGGAAGACCAACACAAGGGGAAGGTGGAAATAGAGGAACTCATAAAGGTTTCTGAGTAGGAGCAGCCAGGGAGATAGGAGAAAACCAGGAGCACAAGGGGCCACGAAATCCAAGGGCAGAGGGAATTTCAAGGTGGTGGGTGTGGGAAGGGATGCTGCAAAGAGGTCAAAAAAAGAAGAAAAAAAAGACAAAGGAGGAAAGTGCCTGCTGAATTTTGAAACTGTCTTAGTTTGGGCTGTTATTATAGAATACCACAGACTGGGTGGCTTAAGCATCAAGCATTTATTTCTCGCAGTTTTGGAGGCTGGAAGTCTGAGACCAGAGTGCCAGCACGATCGGGGTCTGGTGAAGGCCCTCTTCCTGGTTTATAGAGAGTCATCTTTTCATTGTGTCCTCACACGGAGGAGAGGGAAACCATCCCTCTCGTGCTTCTTCTTACTGATCTAATTCATGAGGACTTTACCCTCATGACCTAATCACCTCCCCAAAGCCCACTTCCTAAACCATCACATTGGGGGCTAGGATTTCAATATATAAATGGGGCGGGGCGGGGGGGGGACATAAACAGTCAGACTATAACAGAAACAAAAGAGTCATTTCAGCATGACTATGAAAAGAATAGCTGTGGTGGAGGGGGACATGTGAAGCCACCTGACCCTTGTTTCCGGGGTCTCCTCATAACTGGCAACCCTGGCATTTCTAGAGATTTCTAGACTCTCAGGACTGAACTTTTCAGGGCTTGGTGTACTTAATAGTCACCAGCTGGTGGGAGACAGGCCACCTGCAGTCTGACTAAGTCCCAAAGACCGAGACTGATCATTTGTGTCAGCTCCTTGGGGACAAGGCTTGCAGTTGTCTGCCTTCCATGAAGCCATCATCTGTCTCCCTCTATTCAAAGAATCTGACAACTTTATATATTTATTGAAGTCTCATGAGCCCTGGCCTGGGGAGTGAGGGATAGCAATGGGATTGCTAGGATTACTGGCTCCATTTACTGAGGGGGTCTAGAGTCCCTGGAAGGCCAGGATTCCATTATAACTATTGTCCAGCCCAATGATATTTCGTGGAGGACCAGATTCACACACAGTAGAAACATTACTTTAAACAGCAGATTGTCCTTCTGTGTTCAGCCAAGGGTAATGGTGCCATCTATGGGTCACCGAAGGAGAAAACATGGGTGTCATGACAACACAAAGGGAGCAGCAGTGGCAGGGCATTCAGGAATGGGTTCTGCACTCTTCCTATTGATTACTGAGAAGTGAACTTGATTTTTGTTTAATGACTAGAGGTTTGAAAGCAATACAAGAAGTGGATGAACAGTAATGTGAGCCAGGTTGTGAATTAATTAGGGAGGGGGAAATCAAGCTCGTGGATGTCTATGTCCTACAAAAGCAATACTAAAGTGTTCCTTTCCAGCATATGACAAAAAGAGTGGTGGGGGTAGGGACGGTGTTCCTCTGGGAGAGGCCGTTGATCACAGGTTAGGGACAAGTTAAGGATTGCATGCAATCAAATGCAGCTTGGGAAGCCAAGTGAGTGTGCCTCAGTTATTTATTAATACTCAATACTCGCTTACCAAGTCCCAGATATTCTAAGAACTCAAAGCATGTATTAACTTATTAACCCTCACAACAATTTTGTAAGCTAGACACTATCTTAGCCTCCCTTTTATATGTAAGGGAACTGAGGTACAGGGTGGTTAGGTAACTTGTCCAAGGCCACACATCATGGAGAACCCAAGATTCTAACTCAGGAAGTCTGGCTCCAGAGCCTAGGTCTTAACCACTGCCCTGTCTCGCCTCTCTGACATCTGTCAACAAGATCTGTTCCACTTATTTCCAAAATGCATTACAAGTGCCCTGACTGTTAAAATGGAGCATGAAGAGCATAAAATAAGCATTTGTTGATGGTTTTGATGAAAGTGTTCATCACCTCCGACTGCACTAACACAGTGCTGGGTTCAGAGCTGCTGAGAAGCAGCCGTCGGCTGCCAGGTCATCTGGGGCTCTTGACTTTCCCCACGGTGGATGGAAAGCTATGGAAGCATTTTATGCAGGGGAGAGACATGGTCCCATTTAGGTTTTAGAAACTGATCTAAGTCTTCTCCAAGGGTAATGGGCGTGGAGACCTGGCAATAACAGTGAAGCTAGAGCCCCTACAGGTATGGTCTCCTGGCCTGGCTTCTGGGGACTGGTGCAGGGGAGTTATGAGTGAGGAGGAGAGGGGCATGGAGGACCCAAGGGAGTTAGGGTCAGAAACTCTCTCTCTTGTCCTCTGTTCTCTGCCTCCAGTGCCTCCTGAGGTGACTGTGTCCTGCCATCGTGCTCCAGAAGACAGCACCAGCTGTCTTGCCCAGCCGTTTGACTTTGCCCCTGCTCTATCCTGCTTCACTGAAAGGACTGGGTGCTAGGTGAGTGGGGCTGGAAGACTCTGGTGACGTCCAGCCCAGTGAAGATGCCACATTTTACAGCATTGCCCTGGTGCTGCTGACTGGGGATGTACAGTGGGGCTGTGCCTGTCTGACGGAGCTGATCCAGAAGGCCATGGTTGCCGTGTACTGTGGAGAGTGCCTTACCTCCTAGTCCTGCGGACAACCCCGCCCAGTCCTTTCAAGGTGCACAGAGCCCCAGGCAAATAGTCCTGCTGGTTCCTCCAGTAATCTTAGGATGGGAACTAGGATGAAGACATCTCAGAGCAGGCCAGTCCAAGAGGAACAGGAAGTGACCACACTCAGGAGGAAAAGTCTGGCCAGGTTTTCTCCTCTCCCCTTCTTCAAAGTGCCACTAAGGCCTGGTCCTCCCCTGGAGTGCCTACTGGACACAACTTTCCTTTCTCTACTCCTTTGGCAGTTGTCTTTGCCCCGCAGCTCTAGGAATTTCACTGGGGAAGATTTGGGCTTTGTCCTTAAGCATCTTAGCAGCTGTCATTCTAGCTCTGGGTTCAGCTGGGGACATGGAAGAAGAGGAAGGCAGGAGTGTGAAAGAATGCTGAGAGGGGAAGACTGTGAGAAGGGAGATACTGCTGAGCTCAAGAAGGATCTGGCAGCAGCTAAGGGTAAATTTGAAGAACAGGGTCTTTTGTAGGTTTTCTTGAATGGTCAGTCCTTCTACCTGTCCAGAGTGCAGAGCCCCAGTTGTGGGATGGGTGGGAATAGTCTGATGGGGAGACATGAACTCCATCGTCAAGTGCTTGTGGTCTCTTGGTGGGGGGGTGGTTATCATCCCAACACCTGGAGAGGTGTGTCATACCCAGCCCCCCAAACATAGCAAAAGTCTGCTGGCCCTGGCCCGAAGGGGGTCCCACAGGCAGAGGGCGAGAATGAAGTGACCCGTAGGTCCTTTCTGTAATGGTCATCTTTCTTCTTTCTCTTTCTCATTTTTGTTGTGTGCAGCATGAATCTGAAACAAGGAGACCTCCAAGAGAAGGTATTCTGATTTGGCAGAAAGATTTGAACCACCAGCTTGGTGAGAAGCTCATAGAGATCTTTGGAGAGATTTCAGACCTTTCAGGGTTTCTGCAAGATCTCTTTTACTCACTTCCTGTCCTTAACCTCTACTCTTTGCTAGACCTTCCCTGTGGCAACCATGGAAATTCACAGTCGGACCTCCGACTCCAGGCAGTGTAATTGATGGAGGTCCTCAGCTGCTCACTCTGAACTCCATCACTTCCTTGGTGCCGAGGCCACAGCTGCTTCCAGGTGAGGATACTAAGGCAGGATACCAAAGGATGCCTAGGTGATTTGAAACTCATTTGATGGTTCACTGGTTCCAGGACTCCCCATGGACCTTGCTGAACACTGCTTAGATGACCAGCAGCCTGGGACACTTCCGTCTGACCTCCCCTTCTCTCTCCTTCTCTGGGGGTCAGACTTGCATGGCAGTGGGATGACTCCCCAGCCTCTTCCAGTCCCTCCAGATCCCCGCTCTCTCCCAGGCATTTCCCCTAATAAATTTGTTGCATGTTTCATTCTGCCTTGGTGTCTATTTCTTTGACTACTTGGATTAACACATTCCCCTTGCTCAAAAATGGGAGCTCCCTTTTGGACTCTTTCTCCCTTGGGTGGCAACCCAGACCCCTACCTTCACTGAGCTGCTGGAAGTGAGGGGTTATGGGGAACAGAGAGGCCTTTGAAGTGCTTGGTACCCCAGAGCAGAGGCCCACTCTCCAGTCTCCATCACCAGGATCTCCAAAGCCAGGAGATCCTGTGTTCAGTGAGGCAGCTGGTCTGTCCTGACCTTGGCCGTAGATAGAGGACCTCAAAGTCCATCTGTACTCACTGTCTGCCTCCCTCTTCTCATTCACTGCTCTTTGCCATTCTCCCAAACTGCCTCATTTTGGGTGGTGGGAGGAGCTTCTAAGGGTGTCTGCACCCCTTCCCGGCTCCCTTCTTTCCCACAGTCAACGTCCCTTTCGGTGGCCTAACAGAAATGATAGAGCCCATGTACCTTGATTTTAGAAAAATAAAGAACTGTGAAGGACAAAAATTCTTTCACAAGAATGAAGCCAAGATAGGTGGCCAGAGAGCCTTTACCAGGTTCCTTTATTTACTTACTTTAATTTCTTAAACATTTATTGAATGTTTATTGTGATAGACACTGTTAGTCATTTTTCTGAGTTTCCACAGTCAGTTGTTAAACTCTCTGAGGTATATACTGTTGATTATGAACCCCATTAGGCTAATGTGACTTGCTCTGCAGTCATAAAGCTAGGAAGTATGAAGCCGAGATCTGCACTAAAGTTATCTGACTTCAGAGCTGCTTACTCCGGCAGCGGATATTTATTTGAATGGATTACATTATTCTGAGCACTTGGGATACAACAGAGGGGGAAACAGATGAAGATTCTTGACCTCGTGGAGCTTACAGTCGACAGCTTCACTGACTATCTTTGCCAGGAATGTGATTTATTTCAGAGTCAGGCTGGATTCGAACCCCTACTCTGTCACCTGTTGTCTGTTATCCTGGGCAAACCATGTGGCTCTCTTTTCCCCATTCCCCCATCTATTCAAGGCGGTGAAGCAGGTCCAGCTCAGAGAGGTTGTTTTGGACGGTATGAGGCCATGTAATAATGTGTGATGTGCTCTGGATACAAAATAGGACATCCCCTAAATAGTACATAGAACTGAAAGGTGGCTTTTCATGACGAAGTACGGCTGGAGCACAGGGCTGGGAGTGGGGGTGGGGGTCATGTCAGCGCGTCTGATGTGCTGTGGCAGTAGTGGTAAGGGACCGGGCCATATCAGGGGCCGGGCTGACTACACAGACTACTGACTGCCCTTGCTATGTGGTGGCGGCCTGGCTGGCATCTCCATAGACGCTAGTATCATCTCTTCCACTTCTCCCTAAGGCTTCCTGGGCCAGCCTGACAAGCGTCTTGGAAGGGTTATCATCTTCTAGCTTGGCTAAGATGTATTTAAAATCCTTGATAATATTGACCCCGTTAATTTGAGCAATTTGACTACGATGTGCTTTGGTGTAGTTTTCTTCATGTTTCTTGTGCTTGGGTTTTGTTGAACTTCTTGAATCTGTGGGTTATAGTTTTGTTTCGGTTTGAAAAGTTCCCAGCTATTTTTCTTCAAAACTTTTTCTGTCCCCTCTCTCGTCAGGAAATCCAACTGGTTGCTTAAAATTGCCCAACAGCTCACTGATGCTCTTTTCATTTCTCGAATTCTTTTTTTCTCTTTGTATTTTATTTGGGATAGTTTCTATTGTTATGCCTTCAAGTTTATTAATCTTTTTTTATTCGATGTCTAAACTGCTGTTAATCCCACACTGTGTTTTTGTTTGTTTGTTTTTCTAAATCTTAGACTTCATAGTTTTCATCTGTAGAAGTTTCATTTGGGTCTTTTAGAAAAATCTTTCATGCATCTACTTTACTTTTTGAACATATGGAATATAGTTATAAAGTCTATTTTAATGTCCTCTGCTAATTCTAATGTCTGTATCAATTCTGGGTTGATTCCAATAGGTTGATTATTTTCTTCATTATGAGTCTTGTTTTCCTGCTTTTTTTTTGTATGCCTGATAATCTCTGATTAGATGCCAGACATTATGAATTTTCTTTTTTGGAGACTGAATATTTTTGTATATTTGTGAGTTTTCTTTGCTTTATTCCAGGGTGCAGTGAAGTTCTTGGGTGATGGTTAGGTCCTTTCAGATCTAGCTGTTATGCTTTGTGAGGCAGGTCCATAGATGTGCCTGGTCTAGGGGTAATTATCCTCCACAGCTGAGATGATACCTTCCTGAGAGTCCTACCCAGTGCCTTGTGAATTAGGAATTTTTCCAGTCTGGCCAGTGGGAACAGGCCCCATTCTCAGCTTTGTGTGAGCCCAGCCACTGTTCTTCCTACTCTTTTTGACGGGTCCTCTCCCCAGCCTCATGTGCTTCCCTCACACACATGCACCATGATACGCTGCTGGGGCCCTGGGGAGACTCTCCGCAGATCTCTGGAGTTCTGTGTCTGCGCAGCTCTCTCCTCTCAGGGGCTCTGTCTTGTTTTCTATCTGACTCAGTCTACTTGGTCTCTCAGCTCTGTCTCCTCAACTCAGGGAGTCTGCCCAGTTTTGCCCGTTCTTCCTCCCTTTGCAGTGGAAACTCTCAAGATAGTGAGCTGAGGCAATGGATGGGCTCGCCCCGCCATTTCCTTCGTCTCATGGACGACGACCTTCATTGCCAGATGAAGGTCTTAAAGACCATTGTTTCCTCCATGTTGTCATCTTTGCCACTAGGCAGGAGAGTAAACACGGCCAGAAGTAGAAGTCTTCAGTTGGCCACTTTAGTTTTGAATTATTAGGCCAATCCAAATTCCTGGTTTTTTTGTTTGTTCGTTTGCTCTTTTTTGTCTTTGGCGACACTAGCAGAGGAGTCTCGGGGCATCTCAGTGGACTTGCACCCAGCCTCTGTTCTCAGGGACCACAAAACAAAGAATCATTCCTCCCCACACCACTGTGTGTGGCTGGTATTATAAGTATGTGATAGGTCTGGTCCTGTGGTCCCCCAATGGAATTCGTAGGGATATGCTTCCAGTTCCAACACTAGCAGGACGTAGTCCCTTTGCCTACTGGGGCATCTTCTTGCTCTTGGTCAAGGGTCCCTGGGACACAGGCTTCTGAATAGAGTTACTTCTTAGTTTCTGTGTCTTCCATCAAGGCATGTTTGCCCCAGGGGTTTAGGTATCACTGTCAAAAGGCAACAAGCACTTGGTTCCAGGAGCTCCAAAGCACTTGCTGGTCCAGAAAATTCTTCACTATGGTTCCAGCCTAAAATGGTCTTCACACTTGAGCAGCATCAGGGCCATGGAGCCCAGGAGACACCTGGAGGCCAGGCTGGGCCACGGTTGGTGCACATCTGCTGGGTTCCCAGCTCAGTCATCACTCAGCACCCACCGCGTGAGGGGCTGTCAAGCTGCATTAACAATTTTTCATTTTAAACCATAACTTGATTCTAATAATGAGGAAACAATCAGACAAATCCAGAATCAGGGACATTCAATAAGCAACTGGCCTGGACGCTCTAAAATGTCAATGGCATGAAAGATAAAAGTAGGTATGTGTGTGAGTGAGGGTGGAGGTGGTGAGACTGTTCCAGGTTATAGGAAACTACAGAGTCATTACAATTTAATACAATGTGTAAGCTTTAATGGGATCCTAGAGTCAGGAAAACCCCCAGCTATAAGGGACTTCTTTTTTCCAGACATTTATGTACAGTTTAGATATTGTTCTCACGTTAAATTCCTTGGGTATGGTAATGGTATTATGATAATGAAGGAGAATGTCTCTGTTTTTAGGAGAGAAATGCTGAAATATCAAATAATCTATGATGCTGCAATTTACTTTCAAGTGGTTCAGCAAGAAATATACATTTACAAGTGCAAAGGGCTTGAGGAAGAAACAGACTTGGCATATTTCCAAATGTAAAGAATGCCAGTGAAAAGGAGTTGTGAGAGACGGGAATGAATAAATAGACAGGTGCCAGATCCTGAAGGATTTTGTTACAGATGATAAAGATTTTTTATTTTTATTTTTAAAGGTAATGAGGATCCTTTGAAGCAAGGGACAGACGTGATCATATTTTTGTTTTAAAATCCCATTACACATTTCATTTCTTCTAGTATACCCAGGAAATGTCCCCAGGTTCTTGGAGTTGCCACACCGATGGAAAGCGTTTTGTTCCTTATAGACACCTAGTTGTTCCTACAGCCCATCTCTCTAGTGGCCAAACTAGAGAGATGGCCTTTGTGGTCCTGGTGGTTCCTGCTTCAGGAAAAGTACCCAGGAACCAGGGAGTACCCCTGTCAGGTCACCCATTCCTGAGAAGGTGACCATAGGCCACACCCAGGAAAGTGAGCCATGCCCACTTCAGGGAGTTGTGGTCATGGGGAGCAGCCAGGGCTCTTGTGGGCAGAGAAGAGGAACAGTTTATTTTGGAATTTACAGAGAGAACTTAAGGCAAGCAATAGCACGCAGTTGGTGGAAATTGGTGGAAATAGACAAATAAGTTCTCAGAATGGAGGATCCCCAAGAGGAATAGAAACTCATTCCTTCTATTTTACACTGGGTCTTTGCATCTTCTCCCCACTCTGTGTCTTCCTGATGACATTTAATAGCACCACTGTCCTTCCATCCCAAACCTACAGCCTCCTCACCTGACTGGTGTACAAGGCTGGAGAAAAACCACACAATTGGATAGATCGGGGCCACAGGAGGAAAACATTACTTGTTCCTTAATGGTGGCCTGGAATTGGCCTTTATAGTCTCTCAAGAACCTATCATGTACATTTCTTCTCAACTCTGCATTCAATGACATCATGTTGGTCACTTGGTGGCCATGGTGGAAATATTTACACAATGGTAACTGGCAAATATCACACATTAGGATTTCCCTGTTAGTACCAAAAGGCCAGTTGTTAAACATCTCTGAGCATACTACTGCATATTTCATTTGTTTAAAATTCTCTTCTATCCTCTACCCCTTCCCCCCACCTATATCGAAGTTTCTCAGGACTTTTCTCCTGGACTAATGAACTTAACCTTGAGAATAGTCTTAACCTTGAGCATGGTGCTCATAAAAAAGGTCTTAGAAATGTGAAAAAAAAAATCCCTCATACCAAACTATAAGAAAGCAGACTAATTTAAAGTGAGTTCTGATAAAGAGATGTATTGTGAATATTTACAAAGAGCATCAGTTTTACTCTCCTGCCCAGTGAGAAGACTTGTTGAAAGTGTATAATCCTGTTCTGTTTTCATATAACAAAGGAGTCTTTTAAGGTGCCTGGACTTCAGAAATTGTTATGTCCTGTGAAGTGTAACCTTTAACCCTTAAAAGTCTATGATTCCAATTGGTTGTTGCTTAGTAATTTGATGCCCTAATAACTATTTACATTGATATATATATTTTTTCTGAGCGCATAATTTGCAAGATTTTAAGTTCTTCCAGAAAAGGAGCTTTGGCATTTCCCTCACCTATCTCCATGGACGCTGTTCAAAGAGTCTGAAATGTACAGGGCCACTCTGAATTATGGGGTCACCATGTGGTCTTGAGGGGCTGCCTGTCCATTTCTTTGTCTGCGGTGAGTTTCCTCTTCCTTTCTCCTCTACCACTATTCTAAATCTTTTCTTTTCAGATCTTGGATGCAGCTCTAGCAGATGACCTTTCCTCCTAACGTATTTAAACAACCAGTAAAAAGTGAAGGGGGAAATAGTCACAGAGAACCTTACAGGCAGATTTCTGAGAATAACTCGGGGGTAGGAGCAGACTAGCTAATCAAACCCAGGTCCATGCAACTGAAATGAAAAGAACAAAATAAATCAAAATAGCAAAGATCATAATTTTAGCAGTGCTAAAATTAGGAATACCAAGAACTTTGAAAAGTGTCATCTAGACCAGGGGTCCCCAAGCCCCGGGCTGTAGACCCGGTACTGCCCATGGTCTGTTAGCTGCTCCCCAGCACTAGCATCACCGCCTCAGCTCCACCTCAGATCATCAGGCATTAGATTCTCATAGGAGCACTGGTTCCTGGTGCCAAAAATGTTGGGGACCACTGATTTAGAGGCAACAAGTTGGAATTTAAAATTAGAATTATATTGTATAATCCAACATGGTTCTCCTGGACAGTGATAATGGGACAGAAGGAGGCAGCACAAAATACTGAAAAATTTAATTGATAATGCCACCCCAAAATGTTCTACACCAAAGCCATTACCAAGTGCTGTTAATTCTGTTCTTAAAAATATCTGGAATACTACCAATTTTTATTTTATCTATATTTTTATTTTAATTAAATTAAATTTTATTTTATTTTAAAATTTATTTATTTTTTAATGGTGACATTAGTTAACGAAATCCAATAAATTTCAGCTGTACACTTTAACAGTAAGGCATATATATATTTACACCATGTATTCACCTCCCATAATAAGATTTCTTTTTGACACCACATATTTGACCCTCTTTACCCCATCTACCTCACCCCTACTCCCTCCCCTCTTAACCTCTGGTAACCACTAATCTATAGTCCATGTCCATGAGTCTCTGTCCTGCTCATTTGTTGCTTTTAGGTTTATATCCCACATATAGGTGATATCATGTGATTTTCAACTTTTTCTCTCTGGCTTATTTCGCTTAGCATGC
>NW_006434709.1:1522384-1527611 GCF_000325575.1 Pteropus alecto
CTCTTTTTTCTTTAGTGAGTCTAGCCAGGGGTTTGTCAATTTATTAATCATCTCAAAGAACCAGCTCTTTGTTGAATTTATTTTTTCTATTGTTTTTTTGTTTTCAATTTCACTCATTTCTGCTCTAATTTTGATGATTTCTTTCTTTCTGCTGACTTTAGGCTTCATTTGTTCTTCCTTTCGTAGTTTTTAAAGATGAAGCGTTAGGTTGTTTATTTGGGCTCGTTCTTGTTTTTGGAGATAAGCCTGTAACGATATAAACTTTCCTCTTATGACCACTTTTGCCATGTCCCGAAAGTTTTGATGTGTTGTATTATCATTATCATTCATTTCTATGTATCTCTTGATCTCTCTTTTTATTTCTTCTCTGAACCAGTTATCCTTCAGTAGCATGTTGTTTAATCTTCATGTATTTGTGGTTCTTCCTGCTTTCTTTTTGCAATTGACCTCTAGTTTCAAAGCATTATGATCAGAGAATATAGTTCGTGTGATTTCAACTCTCTTATATTTGTTGAGGCTATCTTTATGTCCCTCCTCGTGGTCAATCCTTGAGAATGTTCCATGTGCACTAGAGAAGAATGTATAAGCAACTGTTCTGGGATGGAAGGCTCTGTAAATGTCAATTATGTCCAGTTGGTCTAATGTGTCATTTAAGGATGTTATTTCCTAATTGACTTTCTGTTTGGATGATCTATCCATACCTGACAGTGGGGTATTTAGATCCCCTACTATGATATGCATATTCATATTTTTAATGGGTTGTTTTGGTATACAGGGAAAGTTTTCATGTAGATTATTTTTGTCCATATGATTATTGAACTCTGTTATCAATTTAAACAATATTTCCAGATTTTTTTCAGATTCCATAGATAAAAATTACTATTATCTCTATAAGAATAATAACTTTATCTTCTTTCCTTGAAGTAAAAAAGGTTGTGACTTACATGAAGAAAACCAAAAAATGTTGACTGACAGATATAAAGGAAATAGAGAGAAATCATGTGCATCTGGGTATAAAGACAAGACATCCAATTTTAAAGAACGTCAAATCTTCCTAAATTATTTTGTAGCTTTACTAAATTATTAAATTTACTAAAATTAAGCTTTACTTAAAATCTCAATAGGGTTTTGTTTTCGTAACTTGCCAAAAGGTAATTTGAAAGAACAAGAATGACTAAGAAAATTTTCACTTAAAAAAAGGCTAAAAAGGAGACTTGCCATATTTTAAGATGTTTTTGTAAAGTAATTATTAGTTTGGTAATATTAAAAGAATTAAAAAATCAATGAAACAGAATAGAGAGACCCTTATCAGACCTCGGAATAAAACACTTTGTTAATGTCAAAGGAAGCATCTGAAATTAATGGAGAGGAACAAATTACTCAACAGAATGACACTAAAATTCTATGGGTAACATGGACACTTTGAAGTGGGTGATGATTCTTTGTGTGATTCAACTGGGGAAGTGGTAAGACCTCAGAACAAATAGGAACTTGGAGGGAGCTGCAGTCTCTCTTCGAATCTTTTTTTTTGGCTTCAGACCAGTGTTTTTCAGAGTGAGAAATGTCATGCATTAAGTAAGCATAAAAGAAAAATTGTAATGGGAACTCTGTTATAAACAATGTTAAGCAGATTTTCTTAACATGGACTTCTTGGAACCTTTAATATGGGCACAGTTACCTTGAATCTCTAAAAAAGGAATACAGCATGGAATATTTACCAAACTTATTTAATATTGGAACCTACTTTGGGGCAGAATATATTTCTGAACTAGTGTTCCATGACACACACTTTGGGAAAACTGGATCAGTCTTAATAGGAAAGGAAAGACCTGGGTGGCTATCACTCAAGGTTCTCGATTAGAAGCAATCTCATGTAGGCATAATTTAAGCATCAGAAAAATTTATTGGGATGGTAACCACTTGCTCTCAGACTCAATGAGAAGGTTTAGAAAATAGAGTAGGACAAAGGAAGGAATGGGCATCAGAGATGACCCACAAGATGTCCCTTGAAGAATCTCAGATATCTCTGAGACAGTGCATTTTTGTCTCAGTTACATAGGTGGTAGCATCTGATTGCTTGAGCCTGGGGGATGTGCTTGAGATTCAGCTGCCAGGGGGTCGGGAAGAAGAAATGTCTGACTGCCTGTCTTTTGACTTATAATTGGGGTCCGGTCTACCACTGATTTTAAGATTTCTTTTTGTTAAGAAGGGTGATCATATCTTGGGCAACCAAAAAAGACAACGATTTCTACAGCCCAACACCTATATATACCCTTTGCCTCATACTGACAATTCCCCAAGCTGCTGTCACCTGACCTAGTACAGCTATATCTTATCCCACTGAAACACACCCTCTCTCCACGAGTAGACAACCCACTGTCTTTTAAGTTACTGCATCCAGATCCAAGTCCAGGATTGCTGAGGGATGGGTCTTCCTCTTTAGTTCTGTGACGATTCCATCTGGATGTTCCGAATAGTAGCATCCAATAGTAAGGGAGAGGAAGAAAAAAGTGAAATGAAATAAAAATAAAAATATACATGACACTGAACCATCAAATATATAATAGATATGGTATAATTTTTAGGTTTGGGATGTGTGTGAGTGTATGTTTGTACACTTGACCATGGATACAACACCAGGTTATTTCTGGAAAATAAACTAGCTGATAAATTGAATACACACACACACACACACAGACACACACACACACACTTGACACAACAAGAAGGAAATACAGGTAGTGACTTTAATCCTTGTTTCTACTGTTTTCATGAGGCCATATGACTTTCCTCCGTAACCATTCATTCTGTTTTCCTTTTCTCTTTAGTTAGCACATCAACTGCCTAGATTCTTTGCTTGGTGGAATGAACCAAACTTTCTGAGCTATCTTTATCTGTTGGTCATCTTGTTTGTCAAGAGTTCCAGAAGAACTACAAACTACAGATTGAACTAGAAGATACCCACATATCTGATTGTAATCTTACCAGTCTCTGTATTAGTTATCTATTTCTGTGTAACAAATTACCTCAAAATTTAGTGGCTTTAACAACAAACATTTACTGTTTCACAGTTTTTATGAGTAAGGAATCCAGCTGTGGCTTAGCTGGGCACCTCAAAGTCTCTCATGAGGTTGCAATCAAGCTGCTGGCTGGAGCTATGGTCTCATCTGAAGAATCAACTGGTGGGGAAAGGTCACATGTCCAAGCTCACAAGGGCATGAATACCAGAGGCAGAGATCATTGGGCAGCATCTTAGGTGCTTCCTACCACAATCCATTTGTGTGTCAGCAGAACTTCTTCCCTTAATTGTCAGGATCATTCATCCTATGTGGTAGACATGGAGACGTACTTCCCAGATCCCCCTTCAAAAAAGAACCTGTTGCCTCACCTGTTGAGAGGGCTGTCAGCAGGTGGCCTCTAGCTGTCAGTCAGATCCTTCGGGGAGCCTCAGTTACAGAGATCCCCTCACCCAAGGGCATGCCTTTCCCTAGGTGGCCTATACCCAATGAACAAGTGAGCCAGGGCTAATCAGGCCTGGCCATTTTGGCCTAGCATAAGAAAAGTCTGGTGGGTCATATATGCTCCAGAGCTTCCTGTGGGGCTGACTGAATTTTGTTGGGCCTGCACTACAGTTAAACAGTTGAGCTTCTCTCTCTCTGCCTAATCCTGTCTCCTCCTACTCCCTTCCACAGATGTTGGTCCTCCATTAATATTCTGTACACCAAACTCCATCTCAGTGTCTGCTTTTGGAAAACCCAGTCTGTGACAATGCCAAACCTATGATTTTTTTTTTAAACTGTTTTCCAGTGTAATGAGATGTTAGAAATAGTCTGGTAGCAGTCTCAGCTCTTAATTTAGGGGAATGATTGTTGTGTTTCCTGGTGGAAATAGTTCTCTTCTGGGTACCTTAAGTCAGCAGATTCAAAGTTTCAGAAACAGCAAGTGAAACCCTTGAGGATGGGTTATTATATGTCAATGTGAGAGATACTTATTTACACTCCTTGGTACCCAGATCCGAGGATTTTTGGGGAAGAAGGAACCCCTAAATCAGGTGCTACCTGCTGCAGATCAGCTGCTAGAATTTCAAGGTGTTTTCTGGTTGGTTCTATGGCTGACTCTTCAACAGACCATTTGACTGTTCTGTAAGGCCAGCTGCTTCTGGGTGATGAAATATATGGCAAGTACATTAAACCCTATGGTGCGAGCCCGTTGCCTTTCTTCCTTCACTCTAAAGTAAGTTCCTTAGAAAAGGGCTATGGAGTATGGGATGTAATGACATTTATTAAGTGACTATGGATGGTGTTGTTGGCAGAAGCATGGCAAGCTGCGAGAACAAGTCCAAATCCAAAATAAAAGTTTCTTTGGTGATAAAGACAAAACTGTGTCCCTTCCATGATGGCAGGGCTCCAAAACCATCAACCTGCTATTAGGTGGCACTTTAATCCACCCAAAAAAGAACCTGTTGCCTCACCTGTTGAGAGGACTGTCAGCAGGTGGCCTCTAGCTGTCAGTCAGATCTGGTTTGGTTTAATTCACAAGGAACGGTATCATTTTGAGGGCTCAGCGTTAGCTGCTGTGCTGGCAGTTTGGATACCAAGCAGTGGTGGCCTTGGAGTGGAGAAATCCATGCCATTGGGTCTCATATATGACACTTTGAACATGAGCTCGTTGAGTAATCACAGAAGAGGCTGGGCAAAGAGTCTGACTCTCATCCATAGAAGGGTCATCTCATCCACAGATTATTGAGAGTGTTTTCTTCCAGGGGGCTCTTTGGTGAGTACCGATGTGGGACAAAAATATTCTCATACTTTAGGCCAATTTGCTATCCAACTCCTGATGGAAAAGGTTCAGAGTAATCAACATGTTACTAGGTAGATGAGAGTTCCCACCCCTAACTATAAAGCAGTGGGAATACCATAATTATTAGTAATGATTGTAATCATTACATTTACTGAGTGCTTACTATATATATTTGTGCTGGTATTAACTCATTGAATTGCTACAAAATGCCTATGAGGCAGATATCATTATCATACCCATTTTACAGATGAGGCAGTTAAGTAACTTGCCCATGGTTATACAGTGAATGTGGCCAACCCAGATTTGAGACTAGATGGTCTGGCTCCAGAGTCTTTGTTCTCAAATACCATGCTGCACCATCCCTTTGTCCCAGTCTCTATGGCCTTCCTTCTTTCTTCCAATGTGTCACACTCCCTCAGAATCCCGC
>NW_006434709.1:1527639-1536066 GCF_000325575.1 Pteropus alecto
TACCCGTACTTTTTCTTCAGATCTCAGTTCAAATGTCCTTTTCCAGGGACATCTTCTCTATCCCCATAAAGTCCGCTTCTCTTTTACATGCTCTCAGTGCTCTATGTACTTTTCCTTCATGTCACTTAACACAACATGTGATGTACTTGTGTTCTGTTTATTGTAAGCTCCAATATTTATTGTTCACTCTCTATGCAGGCCTGGCACAGAGGAGGCATGCAATAAGTGTTTGCTGAATGACTCTCTGGTGAGAGGTTCTCATTGTGTTCTTGATTCTCTGTGCATGTGTTCAATGTTCTGTGTGTGACTGATGGTAGGTTGCTCTCTTCAAGGTCCTGCACACACACACACACCTGTAGCTGTAGAGCAGTTAAGCTATGGAGTTTTGAGGTTTTGTTTTTTTGTTTGTTTTTGGCCCGAAGATGGCTTACTTCTGTTTTTTCTTTCCAATTCAAGATGAATAACTCTGGACAAACACTGCCAGATGTTTTCATTCAACAATCATCTTGACTAAGCAACTCTTGTTATATTTCCACATAAAGTTATCTCACTTGACCTGAACTGACACAAGGGATGGAGGGTCCCCCAAACCATCCAGCCAGCTGGGGCATTGCAGAGACAGGATTCCATTCTAGGACTCAATGTTTTTCCTCTGGGTTGGTGGTTTTCAACTCCAATTGCATGTGGGATTCACCTCAAGCGTTATTAAAGATACTGCTACCTGAGTCCCAACACACAGCTGTTAAGTCAGAATGTCTGGGGGAAGGGCACTGGCATTTTTACAAACGTGCTCCAAGAGTTGAGGATCGCTGTGCTAGGTCTTAGACATGTAGCTCTCTCCCTTCCCCACCCTTCCCAGAGAAGGGAGCTCTGAGCAAGGGCAGTGTAAGCATGTAGTTCTTATGTTGTTCAGAGTCAGAAATATGCAAAAACAGATTTATTTGCAGGAAATTAAAAGATGTACCTATATCTCTGTATTATATTTTAAATAAAAGTTTGGGAAAATGTCATGCTTTACACTGTTTTAAACTACATTTTTTCGTTATTGCTTTAGGCTTAATGAGGGATATACTTTATTTTTCTTACTTGCAAGAAGTCAGGTCGATGCCAAGAATTATCCAGAGAGAATTGCACTCTCCTGCAGGGCAGAAACCATGGCTATTTTGTTCAAGGCTGAATCTTCGACATCAGCATAAATCTTAGCACACAATGGGCACTTGATACATTTCTCTGAATGAATAAATGAATGCTTGCTTTCCTTTCTTGTTTTTCTTCACACATGGATAGAATCTCAGGTAGGTATTATAGCTTTTCTGATCACATTAATGCACCCTGAATAATCCAGTCAAATAATCACAACACGGCAGACTTTTACTGAATCAGCATTTCTCCCCTTCCTCAGGCTAGGCTCAGTCTTGGAGGTAGGAGATGGTGGAGGGAGGGCTTGACTTTTTGTCTCATTCCCTTCCCTTCTCTCCTCCTCACTCTTACCCACCCCCACACCAAATCGTACCTTGCTCTAGAAGGCAGAAAGGTCTTCCTTGCTTGAAGAGTTGAAAGCTGGTATTCATGACATCTAGGTGGAGCATATTCTAAATGCCAGTTCATTTTCTTAGGGGTGCTTTTGGGGGTGCGGTTTAGGAGAACTGCATTATGGGGATCTCTCACTGGCCATTCTCTTGGCACAGGCGATCCTCTTCTGGCTGACGCCTCACCTCAGCCCTGCTTTCCTGTGGTCTCTCCACACGCTCCTCCAGGTGGTCCTTATCGGCACAGTCCCTCTTAATCAAATAAGAATAGCTTCCTACCAGAAGGAGCCCAAGTCTGGTCTATTGACACACATTTTTTCCCCTACCAAACTCTGGAAGAGCAGAGTTTGCCTTTAAATTTTGCCTTCCTTCACCACCCTGCTGTCCCAAGGCAATAGCTAGCTAAAGCTTCTTGCCTTCGATTTCCCTGCCCCCCTTTTAAATAGACTATTTTGGGGAGCAGTTTTAGGTTCACAGCAAAATTGAACAGAAAGTCCAAAGAGTTCTCATATACTCTGGCCTCCTTCCCCTAGTCTCCTTCACTATAAACCTTTCCCCGCCAGAGTGGTACATTTGTTAAAATTGATGAACCTACATTGACACATCATTACCACCCGAAGTCCATGGTTTACATTAGGGTTCACTCTTAATGAAGTTGTTTCTGTGGGTTTGGACAAATGTAAAGTGACATGTATCCGTCATAATGGTATCATATAGAATAGTTTTACTGCCCTAAAAATCCTCTGTTATCCACCTATTCATCCCTCTCTCCACTTTAACACCTGGCAAACACTAATATTTTTATTGTGTCTATAGTTCTGCCTTTTCCAGAATGTCATATAGTTGAAGCCATACAGTCCTTTCAGACCAGCTTCTTTCACTTAGTAATATGCAGTTAAGGTTCCTCTGTGTCTTTTCATGGCTTGGCAGCTCATTCTTTTTAGCTCTGAACAATATTCTATTGTCTGATGTACCACAGTTTATTTATCCATTCATCAGCTGAAGGCCTTAGACTTTTCATTTATGTGTCAAGTACCAGACTCTATGTGTCAAATTCCAGGGACACATACCAAACTTTCTGATTGGCTCCATGAAGGCCACCCAAACTTAATACGGTGATGAAGTGTGGTAGGCAGAACAATGGTTGCCAAGATGTCAAGATCCTAAACCTCAGAACCTAGAAGTATATTAAGTTAGATGGCAAAGTTACATGGCGATGAAGGTTGCTCACTAACTGACTTTAAGACAGGAAAATTATCCTGGATTATATGGGTGGGCCCAATAATTATATGTAAGGGTCCTTAGAGTGGAAGCAGGAAGCAGAAGACTCAGGGTCAGTGATAGGATGTGATTAAAAACTAAACCTGCTGATGTTGGCTATGAGCCAATAAATGTAGGAGTTCAAAAGGAGGAGTGGTTTCTCAAAGGAGAGAAATTTTTGGTATCAGAAATGGGGGTGAGGAGGATGTTGGGGAAGATAAACAAGAGCTGTCTTGTTTAATACTTATATAAATATATACATAGTTATAGCTAGATACAGCTATGGACTTAGATGTAGATGTGTATCCATATATACAGAGATAGGAAGAATAAACTGGTATACAGCTTTTTTTTTTTTTGGTTAAGGCAGGTAATTTTTTTTTTTTTTTGCTTACCTGGATTTTTTCTATAATGAATATCATTATTTATATAACAAAGAAATAAAAGATTTAAAAAGAACTGTGTGTACTTTTTCCAAGAGCCCTTTGTTACTTTCCTAATATGAATCTGCCCTTCCCAGTAAGACCATAGGCAAGTGCTCTTTGATTTGCATAGTTCAGAGCAGCCTCCTCTATCTGGACTCAGGCATCTTTCTGTGCAGCAGGTCATCCACGCATATCCATACCAAAATGCTTATCATGGTGCCAGACATAACAGCCTGTTCACTGAGATCTAGCTCATTGTCACTGTTCCAGAAAAAACACATCTGCACAATGTCCTAAAAAAGAGGACCTCATTCCCAGTTCAAGGGAGACCTGGAGAGGCCCCCTGCAGTCTCCATGGTCCTTTTCAGTCTTGGGAGAGACTGCCTTTCTCTCTAGAATTAAAAAAATAAGAATGTTTTTTCCAACAGAAGATATGCTATCTACACGGGCAGGGTCTATCCGACTTTCTCCCTGTAATCTGGTACAAAGCAGGCATTCTAGAGAAACAAATGGATGAATTGTCTCACCTATCACTCCTTTCTTCTTGGTGTCTCTGCTCTACCCCCTGTTCCCAGGGCATACATCCAGAGGGCAGCAAGGAATCCTCTCATTATCTGGGGTCTGCTGGTCAAATCCCCTATTCCATGATAAGCAGAAGTCCTTCTGAGGCCTGTGGACCAGCCTGACCAGCTGTAATAGCTCCTTTCTCATTTCATAGTCATTGTTCCTTCTCCTCCCTGCCCTCGCCCTCCACCCCAACCCTGTTGCCTCTCCCCAATTTTCTGTCCATTCTAATTTCTTAACAACTTGGTTCCATTCCCACTCCCATTGATTATGTCCATAGTCCACCTTTAAGCATAGGGTAGGTCCCAGCCAGAGAAGGAGAAAAAGTGGTCACATTGTTTTCTTCTTCTGCCTTTATCTAGAGAAGGTCTTAGAACATTTGTAGCATGGTGAGTGGGCAAACCGAAAAACGATCATGGACTTCTCTTTCTCTCATCAGTGATTTTTGGTCACTCCTGGTCTGGCCGGAAGTTCTTCATCCTCTGGAAGAACTGGCATCTTCTGAGCATCCAGGAGAATTGCTAATTTTCCTGGCTGGGAAGCTTGGCTAAGGAACTTGTCTCCTGCTTTGTCCGTTCTCCCAGGCTGCCAGGCCAGGGGGCACATGGAGCATCCAGAGGAATTGGTGCAGGATTGGTGCTCGTGCTCAGCAACACCTGCAAATGACCACGAAGAAGCCACATGTGACTCATTCCTTCCCTACAAGTGGGAAATGAAACTCTTCTAGCTGGGACTTTTACACTCCAAAACCCCACAAGGCCCACAGCCCAGGATTCTGGTTGCTTCATGTTTAACTTCCTCATACTGGATCAGCCTTTTGCCCAGCAATCAGCAGAATATCTATCTGAGGCCTCTACTTCTATCACTTAGATAAATGCTTCCCACCTTCAGCACTTTTTTCCCACAGTTGGCACCAGCATAGTAAGGCTTCTGAATCCTTTCCTGGGACCACTGAGAGGGCTTATGGGTGTTCCATCAATGGCTTATGCTACAACCAGCGAGTGCTGGGGAAAAGTCAACTTTTTGAGAGAGAGGGAAGGGGCCAGATGCTCTCGAGTCATATTGTGTGGCAGCTCTTCTCCCTTATATGCTGCAGGAGAAGACCCAGACCCCAAGGGCACCTTCTGCCAGGGTCTTGAGCAACTCTGATTCTTTTCTACCCCCAGGCCCTGGACTATGACAAGTTGTGAATGTAAAGCCAGGAGCCAAGAGCAGAAGGGCTGAGGAGACTCTGGGGTTAGATGGGGTACCAAGCATGAGAGTCCAGGAGCAGAACACTCTAACCGGGGGAACCAAGGCTCTGCAACTAGATGAGCAGCCTGAAGAAAATAGATATAGTCACAGAGACAGGCAGTGAGTTAGAGTGAGGCCTTCAGTTTGTGTGATTAGCTAATTTTAAAGGTTAGACCAGATAGCAGTCCTGGAAGCTATAGACAGATGTGGGTTAGGAGATGAGATAAGATGAATGGAACACCATCCTTATGACCCAGCTTCCTTCTCAGCACTTGGGAAGTGTGGTATGGTGCTCTCTCTGGGTTCTGTCACCCAGTCAGAAAAGCAGCTCCAGTCTGAGGTTTAATCAGCCAGAGAGAGAGAGAGAGAGAGCAGCAAGGGGCCTGTAAGAACAACAGGCTGGCCAGGCAGAGCTGGGCTATTCAGGGAAGTAGGATCCTCTCAAACATCCTCTGAAAGTGTAGGTAGCTGTTTCCTTGGCCCTGTTCATTAAGCCTCCAGCCCAGGTCCCTGACACCATTCTGTCATCCAGCCCACTGGTTCAGCCTCAGTGAGACTGGGCTAACTTTCTAGTTTTATGGCCAGAGTTTTCTGAATTTTGGGTAAGTTGTCAATCACACTTCCTTTATGCTGTTGTTATGCAAATGAATGAGCACTTCCAGAGGCAGTGGGAAGAAGCAGTAGCTTCTAGAAGACTGATCCCAGTCCATCGACTGTAGGTTTCAGAATTAATGATCAGTCATCAATTTTTCCAATCATTTATCTTTCATGTACCCATCCATCGATGGGTCAACCAATCAGTTAATTGATCCATTCATCTATCCACCCATCCATCCACCCATTGATCATCCATCCATCATCTATCCATTTATCAGTCTTCCATCCATCCATCCATCCATCCATCCATCCATCCATCCATCCATCCATCTATCTATCCATCCATCCACTCAGTTATCTGAACTGATTTCCTTTTCTTTTTCCTTCTCTCTCTCCCTTCTTCTCTTCCCTCTTTCTTTTCCTACTTTCCAAGAAATATTTGTTTAGAATCTTTTATATATGAGGTTTCTCAGATTTGGTAGACTTCTTCAAAGCATGGGAAGCTAGCCAGGAGAAAACTTAGTCCTTCACTGAGCCCCCAAATCTGCTCATTTCTGCACTGAGAAACTCCCACAAATGAAAGAACAGTTCTTGGTCTGATGTTGCTGAGCCTCCCCGCTTTGAGAGGCTCACAAGTGCAGGCAGCAAGGAGGAAAACCCAGGTTTTACATTTACATTTTGCATCTCCAAGCCCCATTTTATAAAGGGATACTGTATCATCTAAGATGTCTTAATAACAGAAAGTAGAATATTTCGTCACAGTGGTTTCCTTACTGGTCTCTCTGCTTCCAGGCTTTCCATGCCCTAATCTATGCTTCTCAACATGATTAGCGTGATCTTTCTATGATGTCCCTGTTCTTGTTTTTCTCCTGCCTGAAGTCTTTCATTGGTTCCATGTCACCCATAAGCCAGAGTTCAAGCTTCTTAACACTATCCAAAAGGATCGTCATGATCTGATCCCAGGTGCCTCTGTAGACCCATGCTCACCCCACTACTCTCATATGCTTTACACTCTAACGCTACCAAACTACTTACGGTTTGCCAAGCACACCATGCTGTCTTATGTTCCTATACTTTTAAATATGCTTATCCCTCTACATGGAACTTTTTACCATTATTCCATTCTCTGAACTTCCTTTGGACTGTACATACATATTCTTCTCTTGTATTATAATTTATTTCCTTGGGTCTGTCTTTCCTTCCAGACTGTGAGCTGCTTGAGTGCAAAGACTGAATTATTCATCTCTGTGGCCCAGTCATAGTACAGTGCCTGGTACTTAGAAGGCACTCAATATGTATTTGTGGGATGAATAGATGGGTGAATGGATGAAGGATGAGAGGATAAAAGAGGTAGGATAGTCTGGGGGCAAGATGGTTAAAAGGTCCCTGTAACAGATCCCCCAGAGAAGAAGACAAACGGCCTCTTCCTGAAAACTCAGACCTCTGAGGAGAGGACCGAGCTGTGGCATAAGCCAGGCAAGGTGCCTAGGTCAGGAATGGAGAACTTTGGGATGACATGATGACCTCTTGTGGGACTCACTTCCTTTTTCCTCTAGATAAAAGTTCCTTGGGGAGACAGCCAGCTAGAAACACCTGTGCTGCCAGCGCGAGCGTGCAAAATGAAGGCCGCAGAGAGCGAGGTCCCTGACGCGCACTTCACTGTAGATAAACAGAACATCTCCCTCTGGCCCCGAGGCAAGCACCAGTCGCTGCTCAGAACCTGCTCACTGCTCTGCTTCCAAAGCCATCATTTGCTGGCCTTCAACAAATGTTTTCTTCTTCTTCCAACAGAACCTCCTCCCAAGACGGGTTCGCCTGTGGTTCTGAGGAAACCTTGCACAGTTCGTGTTGTAGTTATCGTCCTGACGCTGGTTGTGCTCGCCTCCATCCTGATGCAGGCTATTCTCTGTAAGTCCTCTGGTTTAATCATCCAGGCTTGGTCCTTCTCCAGAGCCAGTTGGCTCCCTCAACATCCAGACCCTCTCTTTCCTGCTCTCCAGTGGTCTCTCCCACCTATGGCTTTTTCATTTGTCTTACTTCTTCTCTTTCCATGTGTAGCCACAGAGTCTTTGTCCTCAGTAAGATGAGCTGTTGCTCTTTTTTTCTCAAGTCTGGGGAAATTTTTCCTGAATAGGAAGGGAAGGGATAGGCTCAAGCTTCCCAAGGATCCAACCCAAGGAGCTGTGGCCTTCTCTCTGCTCATTTATAATCTATTCATTCAACAAACATGCATTGGCACCTACCACGTGTGAAGAACTCTGGTAGATGTGGGTAATGGTAAGATTGATAATCACAGGCTCACTCTTAGAAGACTTCACAGGCAAGCAGAAGCGGGGACTAGAACCCGGTCTTAAATTAGAGTAGAACCTACTTGCATGCTTGTGCTCAAAGACACACTCTTCTGTCCCCGGGAAATGTTCACCTATTTCCTCATCTTGTGTCATTTTCTCTTCCCTCTCTGAACAACGTGTCCCTTTGACCCAGAGCCTTGTGACAGCTCCTAACAGTGAGCGAAGTATTTCCTGACCTTACAGGATGGAGTCCCAACTGTATCCTCAGCCTCAACTGACTAGATAGAGAACCTGACCAACAAGCTAATAAATCCCCATGTCCCCTCCCCTCACCAGGACCCCTTCATACTCTCTTCATTCACATCGAGGGAAATTTCCTATTTCTTCATTGGATATGTGACTTTTTTTTCCCTTCCCTCCCCTCCCCTCCCCTTCCCTTCCCATACATAAATAAGGGTGCCCCAGCCCAGCTGGAGACACATGAGAACCAGATGGCCCATATATGCCTGCTGAGTGAATGAACCAATG
>NW_006434709.1:1536117-1547596 GCF_000325575.1 Pteropus alecto
CCTTCCCTTCCCTTCCCTTCCCTTCCCTTCCCTTCCCTTCCTTGCCCTGCCCTTCCTTTTATCACCCTGAAAACATCACCACTCCCACCCCTATGGATCCCCTTGAATAACCTTTTGATTTTTTCAAATCCAGATCCCTGGGTTATGGGCGCACTATCAGATATAAAGACCAATGCCCAACTGCTGAAAGGTCGCGTAGACAACGTCAGCACCCTGAGCTCTGAAATTAAGAGGAATAGAGGTGGCATGGAGGCAGCTGGCATTCAGGTCCAGATGGTGAATGCTAGCCTGGATCACATGCATTCTCAGATCCGGAGGTTGGAAACCGATGTGAAAAAAGCCAATGCTCAGATCCAGATGTTAACGAAAAGTTGGGAGAAAGTCAACAATTTAGATGCCCAAATCCCAGAGTTAAAAAGAGATTTGGATAAAGCCAGTGCTTTAAACACAAAGGTTCGGGCACTCCAGAGCAGTTTGGAGAATACCGGGAAGCTGCTCAAACGGCAAAGTAAGTGACTCAGAAAAGAATGTTGAAAGTTGATCAGTGGTCCATGGGACCTTGCCAGTCTCAGTATGTGTGGAGGAAAGCAATAGAGGAGAGGGGCAGGCATGGCTGGAAAGCTCAGAAGAGAGGGCTGAGCATTGGGGTTGGGGAGGACTTAGGGGCTTTTCAGGAGAGGAGCGACCAGGGACCAGCTTAGGCTCTCACACAAAGGCACAGAATATGAAGGCATTAAGGAATCTCTGTTCTGGCCCAAAGCTAGCCATTTTTCATTAAGTTTCTTATCCAGAGCTGAGAGGCTTAGCCACTTGTGACGGTCAGTGGAGAATTCTTTCTCTTTCATGAGAGAGACAGATTCTTGATCCATCCTCTCTCATTCTCCCCCCTCTGAGACCAGAGGTTCTACTAGTCTCAGCGAGACTTTCAGGATCTGAGAGAGTATCCCCAAGCCTCTACACAAGAACTCAAAGACCCCAGAGCCTAGCCTCATTTACTGCTATCTCTTGGATCCCACTCAAGTATCCCCACCACACTGAGAAATCAGGAACACCAGCGTTCACCTTTCACTCCTGTTCTCCAGGTGACATTCTCCAGATGATTTCTCAAGGCTGGAAGTACTTCAAGGAGAACTTCTATTACTTTTCCCGTGTCTCAAAGACCTGGTACAGCGCCCAGCAGTTCTGTAAGTCCAGAGATTCACACCTGACCTCAGTGACCTCAGAGAGTGAACAGGTGAGTGCTGTTCCTATGGGCTCTAGGAAGAGGGTGCATTAGTAGCTGTATTAAGCAGAATGGGAAAGATTATGTTGCGGTGACAAAAATCTCCAAATATCAGTGACGTAACAGTGAAAGATTACTTCTCACTTACACTGCATGTCCAACAAGGGCTGACAAGGGGTTTTATTCATTGCGGTTACTCAAGGATGTAGGTCAAAGGAGACTTCATCTCTACGTATGTTTCCATAATTGCTGAGGCAGGAAAAGGAAACATGACAAATTGTGCGTTGGCTCTCTCTAGCAACAACAGACATCACTTTTGCTCACATTTTATTTGCAAAGCAAATGATTCAATGCTCTTAGCTTCAAAGAGGGCAGGGAGGTACAATTTTTCTCTGTGCCCAGAAAACAAAAATATTTGTAAATAACATTACTGCTACTACACAACCCAAGAAGTCTACCTGATGAGGCAGAATATCAACCAAGCCCCTTTCATCTGGGAGGTGCGCTAGCAACACAGGTAAGAGCATGAGCTCTGGGGCCAAAGCCTAGAGTCCCAACCTGGTCTCCAACTTGTCCTAGATGAAACACATATGATAATAGTACTTGCCTCAGAGGAAAAACAGAACAAAACAGATAAGTGCATATAAATGTATAATGCCTCACACATACTGAGTGCTCATTAAATTTAGCTATTATTATCTGGGCCATTCTCTTGGGCTCCTTGCTCTGGGGTTTAGCTGAGTCTTTCTGTGCTCCAGTACTTTCTTCCTAAGGGGCAGAAAGGCCTGAGTCCTGAATCTCTTAGTTGCAGAGCAGAGACAAACCAGAAAATGGAAGATGGACTCTGGGCAGGAACAGGAAGAGGTTTGAGAGAGGTCAGCGTGTGCAGTGTGTCTGTGGGCGGTCACTGAGCACAGGTGAAAAACACCCAGAGAGACAGATGCTCCAACTCCAAGTGATGGCAGCGCTTCTACTCATTCTGTCTTTCCTACAGGAGTTCCTGTACAAGACAGCAGGTGGACTTGTCCACTGGATTGGCCTGACCAAAACAGGGAGTGAGGGGGACTGGTACTGGGTAGATGACACTCCATTCGACAAGGTCCAGAGTATGAGGTAAGGCCCTCGGACCCCTCCCTCCTCACCTCACTCTTTTAGCCAGGGACAGGGCACGCATGGTGGGAGTGATATTTCCCTTTGACTACAGGGTTTGTGATTCTTCCCTTTCACAAACGGCAGGAACACTGAGCCAAAATCCAGCTCACCTCTGCCACTAATTGGCTGTGGTATTGGAGACAAATCTGTGGCCTCTCTGTGCTCGCTGGGGCTTGGCAGCCTGGCTGTCCACCCAGTTTTGGCCGGGACCCTGTTCTAGGTCAGGTCTCAGTACTGTGGATTTGTGTAGGGCCTTGAGAGAGGTGGGCTGGTTTCGCCATAATTTGGAGGCTGCTTGCAGGCTCAGAAGTTGTCAGTTCACCAATTCCCTTTCTCTCCGGCCTGGGTGCCAAAACCTGTGACTCTATTACCTAGGACCAAAGCTGGGATTGTTTCAATTAGCAATAATAATGCTTCGGATAAACCTCATTGGCTATGATACTGCCACTGTACAGATCTCAAAGCTGGGATTGAAGTCATTCATTTCCTCACTGGAAATAAGTTTTTCTTTGCATTTTCTTTTGATAGGTTCTGGATTCCAGGTGAGCCCAACAATGCTGGAAACAGTGAACACTGTGCCAATCTAAAGATGTCCTCTCTTCAGTCATGGAATGATGCCTCCTGTGACAGTCATTTCCTTTTCATCTGTAAACGGCCCTACGACCCCCAAGAACTATGACAGGACTAGCCCTCAGCCTGGCAGTTTGAGCTCTAGGGCTCAATGAACTCAAGGAAGTGCTACTCTGTCCTCCACACTCCAGGGTGACTTTTCACCGTAATTTTCCTCCCTTCAGAATTTCCGTCTGCCTTGGCTGGGAGTTCTCCCACCCCATAGAGGCAGCTGGAATGGAAAGGAGAGCTTGAGTTAAAATGGGAGGGGAGGGTGGAGAGGATTTAGAAGTTCAAACTGCCTTGGTAAGGTGGGTCAGACCCATAATTTGGGTCAACACCCTGAGGTTTCTCGTCACTTCAGAGAAGCCTCAATTTCATCACACTGAAGTTGCTTTAGACACCCAAACAATTCTCCTATTACTGATACTCGGCGCTTCTCCAGTTGACCCTGCCCCGCCCCACTCTCCCAAATGCCCAGTTGCCTGCTTAGGTGGCTGAGTTCTCAGTGGGAAGAGCTCTGATCTTGGTGACTCTGTCCATGCTATGTCCCCATCATCCTCTTCTTCCACATCCCCCAAGGTCTGAGCCGCTTCTTCCCTGGGACGGGATCGACTGGTTCTGATCAGGGCCTGGACCAGCATTCGGGCTCTTCCGCCCTTCCCTCACTCAGTAAACTCCAGGGCTTAGCCTCTCTGCCTCACTGCCCTGCACCTCTTCTTTTTTCTTTATTTCTTCCCTTCCTGTGCCATGTGCAAAGAAGCAGCCCTCAGTACCTGAAGAGGTCACCTCGAAGCTTCACTAGAATAAAATGCTACCTGGCAAAGGCCTCCCTCTGTGTGCGCATTTTATTCCTGTACAGGTGAGTGTTCGTGGAAAGGCCATCTGCTTTGCCGCGGTGCTGGAGAGCTCCATGGGGGTGGGGGTGGGAGAGTCCAAAGAGGGACTCCAACTCGGGGCTTCTCTGGTGACCAGGTTCTTTCTTATGCTGCTAGAAAGAATTCAAGGACACGGCAAACAGCAGCAGGAAAGCGAAAGTTTTATTAAAGCAAAAGCACACACTTAAAAGTGCGGGCAAATTCGGAGACAGAATTTGCCCCAAGCTTTTTGAATTACCGGCTTCTGTTTTCTTGGGTGGAGGGGGACTGTAGATGTGGTACTTGCAATGCAGGTGATATTATAATGATATTATGGTTAGCCAAAGCCGAATGAAGGACAAGGTAAAAGCTCAGAGCCCTATCCTGGAGGGGGTGATGGCTATCCATCCGTCTTAAGGCTATCCATCTTGCCTCTGGGTCTTGGCTTGTTTCTAATGCCACCTAGAGGGGAGGGTGTGGCCCAAGACCATCTATCCAGTCTCTGCTGTGGCTCCATTCTTATACTTAGAATTCAAACAGGAAGGGGGCTGAGTGAATGACTAAGGAAAAATTCCAGAGCCGCATTCTGGAGGGGAGGGAGGGACACTTGCCTAAACTAACTAACTGTCCTGCCTCAGCTGGACATGAAGTTCTGGATGTCCTCAGGAAGCAGTCGAGGGTTCAAAATTAACAAGTGGGGAAACTTTAGCTCTAGAAATGCCACAGAATATGAGCAGTGCTTACCCTTGGAGTTATTGAAATAAAGGAGAGTGAGGTCTGCAGTGTCATGACCTTCCTGGTGGCCTCTCGTCATAGATGTTCACTGGACCATCTTCTACTCCGGCTTTACTCTGGAGGGGGAGACTCCTCAGGTTTCCCACTCTTCACAGAGACTCTGTTTGTGGGTCCAAATCCCAGTCCAGCGACTGAAGCGGGTATCCAGGTGGTGCCAGACAGGAGGGGAGTGGAGGGAAGCAGGAAGGAGCACGGTCTGAGTACAAGGTGGGCTCAGCACAGCGGCCCTCACCTCATTAGCATTCTCGTTAGGATCTTCATTAGGGTCCTGAGGAGAGGACGTTTTAAAACAGGCTCTTCTCCAGATCCCAGATTTCTTGTGTCCTCACATGGCGGAATAGGTGAGCACGTCCTCAGGAGCCTTTATTATAAGAGTACTAGTCCCCTTTATGAGAATTCCACCTCCTAAAGGCCTCTTCTGATACCGTCAAATTGAGAGTTAGGATTGCAGCATATGAATTCTGGCAAGACACAAACGTTCAGACCACAGCCGTCACTGTGTGCAGCCCACACTTAAGGAGTGGGAATTATGTTCTACTTTTTTGAGGATGGAATATCTACAGAAATTGTTTGGAATTTTTCTGCATGGGAGATTATCTTTTTATGCATTGAAATATTTATTTATATCAATATGAATTCATGGATTTTATACTTTGGGTTATAATCCAATAATACTATATATATTTTCTTGCTCAAATTATTCTAGCTTTGGCCACTGGGAGCTCTTTCAGTTGGCTCCTGTATTCTTTTGACTTACCTTCTTCATTTTTTAAATCATCTCTTTACCTTCCGGCAGTACAAGATATTCCAAACTCATTTTACATATTTCCTGCCCCACTCCTAGAATCAGACAATTCTCCAAAAAGCCCTGGTTTCTTTTTTTGGAAAATGGTATTAGAAACCAAGATGTGGGTGCTGCTGCTTTTGGGCATTGTTACTTTTTCTTGGGTGAGAGAGCGAGGTAACGTATGTGTGCACTCTAATTGTTTTTTGAAAAGATCATTATGCCTGCAATATGATGACAGGACTTGAGGGAGGCAAAGCTAAAGACAGAGAGAACCATCAGAACATTAGTTAAATTAAAGCCTGGTGAGATGGTGGCCTGCACTGAGGCCTGTGATGTGAGGGATTGTGATTGGATTCGGTGTGGGGTGTAAAGTCGAGACACTTTGTGCTGCTGGGTACGGGTGCTTACATCAGGGCACGAAGCTGCCTGTCTCAAGCCTCTGGCTGCCTGTGGTTTGGAGTTAGTGCCAGGCAGACTCCCCACTGGTGATCTTGGTAGCTCTAAGCATACAATCTCATGGCTCTGCAGCTTCAGAGGAAAGACTGTCCCCTTTTCAACAGTTCCAACCAAAATCCAGCATTGGGTCACATGCTCGTCCCCGAAGTAATGTTGGAAATCAGGGAGATGGGTTATGTTGATGGAGCCACAAGCTCATTCCTGGAGCTGGGAATTGGGTATGGGTTCAGCCTTGCCCTTACCAGACAGACTGAGCATGATGGAAGGGTGATTCTCAAGACAAATCCCAGGAGAGATGCCTGAAGAACGGATGCTGCTAAGGACCCATGCTTGTAGGCTATCGGTCTTTCCTTTCCATTAAAACCACTAGATCTAGCTACTCCCTGGAATACAGCTGCCCACCTGTGTTGTTAGGGGTTGATATAGATGACTGAAAAACTTCTGGGTTGCCTGAAGCTAGAGGTCTACATATCTAGGAGCATAGCCCTATATCCTTCAGTAGGAACAGGGAAAACTAATGCGTGAGTGGTCCGGCCAATGAGTGGTTTTGATATTAATGTATAAAATGTCCATTTGATTTTTTTTGGCCAGAACACAGGAAGACCTCTCTGCAAGGATGTAGCATCCTCCTGGAGTTTCTTTCCTACTGACAGGTGGTGTTCTTGTGGGAGAAGTCCAGGGTTTAGGGGAATAGGGACAGGAAAGAGGGGCCAGAGGAGGAGTCCTGCTGAGCACCCATCTGAGGCCATCATATCTGGAGGACTGCACCCCTCTCCTGGCCAAGGCTCTGCCCTTCCAGTTGGGCAAAGGGTCATCAGAATTCTACTTTGAGGCTCCCTTGGCTTCTCAGGCCCCAGCTTGGTCCCCTCCCGTGAGTGGGGAAATAGAAACGAAGGCACGCCCATTTTTTTCTGCCACCATCCCTGGACCTCATATGGGCCTCTAGGCAGGTACTTCCTGCAGCTCCCCTCCCATGCTGAGGGGAAGAGGCTTAGCAGACGCTGCTGGGGCTCAGATGATGTTGTTGACTGCTCCAGAAACTGGTGCCTTTACATTCCTCCTATGTCTCTCCTCTCAGATCAGCTTTCGTGGACAGGAAACAGGTCGATGGATGTTGGCTCTGCGTGCGTGCACACACACACACACACACACACACACACACACACACACACAATGCCATGTCTTCATGAACTGGGTGTAGGCAACCACTCCCTTCTTCAGCATGCAGATCAGCTGTGCACTCAGCTAGTTGCTGGCTGAGTTGACCTTGGCCATCCATGACACAGGCTTCTTCTGGACTAAAGCTTCTCTCTCGGCCCAGCCTCAGAGGAGGCATTTTCAGTATGGCTCCTCCACCAGTAGAGTGGGCTGCAGGCTTCTTATTTGGCACTCAGGAGGCCTCAGGAGGCCTATGGGAGGCTGACTCCAGGATTTGAGAACTGAAAGTGGAAATAGAAAAAAGCAACACAATATAGATGGAACAAGCCATTTGCAAGGTTGTAACTGACATCTTGTAAATGGGTCGCTGGTGAGGTGGGGGGACAAATATGTAATTAGATTTTTATTAGTTAAAATGTGATCTATTTTGATAAAATTGTAATTATCTGAAGTTATGAGGGACTGAGGAACAAGAATTGGTAGTATCCTCGGAACTGACTTCGGGAGGGGTGCCTTGACCAGCCAGTGGGATTATTGATTTTGTAACACTGGTTATTCTCATGGGGGAATGGGGACTTTGGACTCACACAGCTCCAGTGGGATGCCTCACTTCCCTGTCTTCTTAGTCTAGGTCTACAAGCAGCAGGAACCCCCTGAAGCAGGCTAGGATTATATCACCACAGCTCACAAGGATTTTTTTTTTTTTGCAAAGCTGAGACGGAATCTCTGATTTGAGCTAGTGAACGGTGTTTGTGATTTGGGGGCAGAGGCTAGTGTCTGGGGGCTAGGTCAGAGTAAGGAGGTTGGGGTGATGGGCCTAAGGGGAGAGAAAGGACTGATGTTGACGGGAAGATGGAGGGGATAGGGTCTGGGAGGACTGGTGTCTGAGAGCCTTGAGGGGAGGGGCCTCACTGGGGTGCTTCTGCAGACTCATCAGGGCAGGAAGGCAGAGCTTAGGGGTGGTCAGGACCTACGCAGGAGCATATAAATCTGGGATAGCTCAGCTTCCCTTCCCACCGCTACTGGCCACAGCACGACCCTTATGAGCTGAGGCAGGGCACAGCATTGGAGGATGAAGGAAGCAGAGATGAATGATGACAAGGTCTACTTCTGCACAGACAACCAGAGGGTCTCTCTGTACCCCTCAGGTGAGAAAACTGGGGACTCAGCTCATCCTTGATCAGGGACTGGTCTGCTTGTCTCTCAGCCCTTCCTTGGCAGGTCAGAGCTCTGCTTGTCTCTGTCTCAGCCTCCAGAACAGACAGGCAAGGACAGAAGGTAGGTCAGGTGAAGACAGAGAGCCTGGGACATACCCTCAGTCTCCTCATGCAATCTCTCCAGTCCCTTTTCTTGGGAACGGCAACCTGGCAAAAGAAAGAGGGTGGTGAACTTTGAGTTCAAAGAGGCCTGGTTTGGAATCCCATCTCTGCACACTGGGGTGACCCATGAGGTGTCAGGGCCTCCAGGCTGATGTTGCTCCATATTGAGTGGATTTCCCTGTATAGTCTTTGTTCCTAAACACAGCTCCAGATCCCCAGGCACAGCCCTTCTTAGAACATGAACAGTGGCTTCCTGACCGCAGTGGAAGGAGGCTCCAGCACTGACCCAGCCAGGTCAGTTTGTGGGGGAGACAGCAGCCCCAAAGGGCTGTGAGTCTTGCTCTTTTTAAGATTCATGAACAAGCCTGGCCCTGGGACTTTGAGGTCAGGGTTCTTTCTCTGTCTTTCCTGCTCTCCCTCCCTCGGTCCCTCCTTCCTTCTTTCATTTAAACCATGCTTTTGCTGTTCTCCTTGTCTATGCCAGATTCTGCGCCCTGTGCACCTCCGCCAGGTTCTAAGCTGTAGTCTCCTCTCAGCCTTTGTGTTGCTACTGCATCCCCCAGTGAGCTCTGGTGAACATTTCAAAGTGTTCCACTTCTCTTCTTCGTGATAAGTGTAGCAAGTGTTCTCATTTCCATAAGGCAGGTCAGGAGATCGAGCCCGAGGGGCTGACTCTGTCTGGCCCGCATAGCACACTCTTTTCTGGACACTGGTGTCTTCCCCACAGGCCTGGACTCCTCGGCAGTGGCTCCCACAGCCCCCAAGATACCAAGGCTTGTTCTTGCCATCCTGGCACTTATGCTCATGATCGCTGTCACCTCTCTTACGGCTCTCTTTGTTATGGGTAAGCTCCCATTGACTCTCTCCTTCCTGCATAAAGGCCAGACACATGTGCTCTGCTCCTAGAAGGGTCAGTCCATCTCTAGCCCCAGGCCCAAACTAGAGCTTTCTTGAGACCAGTCCAAGGCCACTGTTAAAGGGGAGCCTCCCAAGAACAGAGGCCCACGAGGGAAACTCTGAGGGGTCTTTGGTGCCATCTCCCTCCTTCTGGAACTCTGACTCTGGGTAGGGTGGCCTGTTGTACCAGGCTCAGTGCTGAGGGACTATGCTGACCCAGGAATGGGGTGTCTCAGTTCTACAGCACCCAAGACCTGCACCAGAGGCCTATGCCTTCTCCCAAGGGTTTCCAGGAGACAACACTACTGAGGAGTTACCTGTGGAACCTGACAGTGAGTAGACACAGTGGGGGCAGGCAGGTGGGAGGGAGCTGGGGCATTCGGGTTCCCAGACCCTAGGATGTGGCTTTCCCCTAACCCTCTCAGGCCCCTGATTAAGTTCCACTCTCCTCACAGAAAAGCATGATCTTTTTTTTTAAAAAAACAGCTTTATTGAGGTATAATTGACACATAATAAAGTACACATATTTGAAGCGTATAATCTGATAAGATTTGACATATGTATATACCTGTGAAACCATTACCACACTCAAGATAATGAACATATCTATCATCCTCCCCCCAAAGTTTGCTTGTTCCCTTTGTCATCCTTGCCTCTTCCCTCCTCCCTTCATCTCCAGCCAACCACTGATCGACCTGCAATATAGATCGGTTGGCTTTTTCTAGAGTTTTATATAAAAGGAATCGTATAGTATGTATTCTATTTTTTATCCTTTATCAGTCATGTGATTTGCCCCTCAGTTCATGTGAGATAACTAAGTATTTTTTTCTTTTTTTGGCCCATGTTCTCAGGTGGCCCCATTCCCAGGGTCTCAGTGGCCTCAGGCTGCTTGAGGAGCACTTAGGGCTGTGCTGTAGACTCTCTTGAAAATTTTAAGGACACTCAGGTTGGCCTATGTAATAAATGATTCCCTATGTCATGGGCCTCTGTGTCTGCCTTCTCCATCTCTTCTCTCCAGATCCCTTCCACTCTGGCAGGGTGGCGGAGTTGCAAGAGGCCATCCAGATGTTTAAAAACCATATGGAGAATTCCAGAACCTGGAGCGGGGAGATCCATCTGTTGACATGCAGAGTGGATAATGTCAGTTCTCAGATCCAGATGCTCAGTGGTCACCTGAAAAATGCCAGTGCTGACGTCCAGATGGTAAAAAGCATTCTAAAGGATGTCAGTACCTTGCATTTCCAGACCGAGACGTTAAGGAGCTCCTTGGAGGGGGCCAGCGCTGAGATCCAGAAGCAAAGGGGAGATCTGGAAAAGGCAAATGCTTTAAATTCCCAGACTCAGAGTTTCTTAAGCAGTTTAGCAAACACTAGTCTTGAGCTGCACATGTTAAGCAGAGGCTTAGAAAACGCCAATACTGAAATTCAGGCGCTGAAGGCAGAGTTGGAGATGACAAGGGCCCAGGCCCAGTTGGCAAATAGTACTTTAAAGAATGCTAATGCTCAGATCCTTGTTTTGAGAGGTAATCTGGACAGTGTCAATGATTTAAGGGCCCAGAATCAGGTTTTAAGAAATAGCTTGAAAGGAACCAATGCTGAGATTCAGAAGCTCAATAGAAGCCTGCAAAATGCAAATGATTTAAACTCTCAGACCCAGACCTTTATAAAAGGCAGTTTGGACAACACCAGTGCTGAGCTCCAGTTATTAAGAGGTGATTTGGAAAGGGCTGGCAATGAGATCCACTTGTTAAAAAAAGATTTGGAAACGGCCGCTGCCCAGACCCAAATAGCAAATGGCCACCTGGAGCAGACAGATGCTCAGATCCAAGTACTAAAAACAGAGCTAGAAAATGCCAGTACCTTAAATTCTAATATTCAGGTGTTAAATGATCATTTGAAAAATGCCAGCAGAGAGATTCAGACCCTAAAACAAGGAATGGAGGGTGCTGCAGCCTTAAATTCCACGACCCAGATGTTAGAGGACAATCTGCAGAAAGCCAATGCTGAGATCCAGAGGTTAAAAGAGGATTTAGAGAACACTAAAAAAATGATAACAACGAAAATCCAAGAGGAACATAGGAGACTGGAGAACCTTTCTGCAACCTTTGCTTCTCAGGAGCAGCTACAGAAGACCCAGAGTAAGTGGGAGGGAGGGGGTTGGCCTGGGGAAGGCACAGTCCATTGGGAGAGTAAAGTCTCCTGTGCCTTTGTTCTTTCGCTTACTTCAT
>NW_006434709.1:1547624-1548762 GCF_000325575.1 Pteropus alecto
CCCCTGGGAAAGAGTGGGTGCTGGAGAGGGGCCAAATCCAACCAAATAGGCTCGATATGCCCAGGCAGTGGCAGAGGTGGCATAGGAGATATAGGCCTTGCTCTCAAGTTGCTTATCATCTGGCCAGAGTGACAAAATGAACACTTGGGGGAATAAACTATGTATAGTAAAGGTGTGTAATCAGAATAGTGGGTGCCAGTGGGGGTAAACAGCTTTATTTCTGAATTCCTGTGATCACAAATGGTAGAACTTTGATCGAGTTGCTTACCTTCTCTAAGATTCATTTTTTTCATCTGCAAAGTGGGGACGATAACGTTTGCATCACAGTGAGGATCAAATGAGTCAACACATTTAACAAGGTACCCAGCATTCATGCATCCATTTGACAACATTTTTTGAGGCTCTATTATGTGTCAGGGGCATAAAGATGATTAGACTGTGGCCAAGAGGGCAGTTGATGAGGTATAGGCTGAAAGGACAATAAGCAGGGGCCAGAATGGTGGCTTTCAAACTGTTTTGAATGTAACTACAGCATCAAATTCATTTTACATTTGTGACCCGGTATCATTATGTATATGATACGCACAAACACACGTTTCAAAAAACAAAACTTTTACTGCATGAATGCACTCCGTTATTTTATAATTTATTCTTAAAAAACATAAAACACCTCAACACAACCCACTAATGGGTTGGTCACTGCAGTCTGAAAAACAGTATCCTAGAAAGGTAGGCAGACCTGGAGAGACATTGGCTAGGTGAGGAAGGCCTCTGAGCTTGAGTTTCATCCTTTAGGAAATGAGGATCTATCAAAGAGCTTCAAGGAGGCTGACTAGATGGGTCTTCTGCCGAGCTGGAGAACAGAATAAGCAGAAGAGCAGTGAGATTTAGACATGCTGAGTTGGAGATGCTATAGGGACATTCAAGTGGATGTCACCGCAGGCTGTCTGGAGTGTAGGAAGAGAGGCCCTGGCCGCAGACATAGATGTGGGGGCCCTGGGTATGTTGGTGCTGATTGTGGCAATGGGAGTGGAGGTATAGGGTTTGTATGAGATAAAATGCTTCATGGGAAGAAGGCTGAGGGTGGAAACAGGAAGTCAACCTTCATGGGAAGAAGGCTGAGGGTGGAAACAGGAAG
>NW_006434709.1:1548787-1565622 GCF_000325575.1 Pteropus alecto
GGGAAAGAGGATTTTTGAAAGAGACTGGAGAAGGCAGTCTTAGAGGCAGTATGAGAACCAGGAGATGTACAGTTGTGGAAGCCAAGGAAGGATAGAATTTCAAGAAATGAGTGACTAGTCTTGGCAAGCTCCTAAGAGGGGCAAGGTAAAATAACCAGTAGACTTCCAAAGACTCTGAGCAATCAGTAAGTCAATGTAGTGAAGTTTCAGTGGAGAGTTGTGTGTGGCCTGGAGGCCAGACCATGGTTAGTGGGGCATGAATGAAAGATCAGGCACACGAGTCATTCAAGGACCTTGCCTGAGGAGAGGAGATGAGGCTGAGGCGAAGAGGGTAGCATGGGAGAGGGAAGGATCGAAAAAAACCCCTGTATCATCGATATTTACATTATAAAACCTACATATTAATTGTAGACCATGTGCCAGATGTTGAAAAAGAGAGATAAGAAAATAATTATCCACTTGCATTTTCAAGAAAATTTTTATATTTTCTATATGAACGCACTGCTAACATTTTGGTGAACTTCGTTGAGAGGGTTTTTCTAGATTAGAATAGGCTTGATCTGATGTGAGAGAAAGGAGCCAGCGGCCTTCATGGCTTCCCATTGCTCACAGGAGAAAATCCCAAGCTCTTTCATAAGGATGTACGATTTTGTGCCGGTGAACCCGCCCAAGTTCGTCTCCTATCCCTCACGTGCTGACTGCACCAAATACTTGAATAGATCAGGCCACACCTGTGGTGTGGTTTCACGACTTGATGCTTTTGTGTCTACTTTTCCCCTGCCTGGTATGCTCACCTTGGCCCTGACCACCTGGCAAACTTTTCCTCAGTCTTTTAAGACTCAGCTCAAGTGACATCTCACCTAGGGTGTCTTCCTTGAGCCCCTCTTCCAGCCCAGGTGAAATAGATCATACCCCCTTTCCTGCTTCTAGTCTGACATGCACATGGTTTTCAATCAATGCATCTCCAACACCCTTTTTTATACCTGTCTCATTTACTAGACTGTAAGTTCCCTGAGGGCATGAATTATGTCTTACTGATCTTTGTATAACAGTCTCTAGTTCATAGAGGTTAAGGAATGCTGAGCAACAAATGTCCAACAAAAGAATGAAAGAATAAACAGCGAGTCTCTTATGGTACCATTTCAAACAGCTGTGGAATAGGTGGTGTTGAGGAGCCGAGTGTCACGGCAGGGAGGGATGAAAGCGCTGGGAGAATCATCAGGGCTTGTGCTCATGGGAGGAGCTGATTGAAACTGTGACATCAGGAGGACCAGGTGATGACAAGGTCCCAGGTATGCTCCTGGGTGCGGGCAGCTGAAATGGATGGAGATGAAGTCAAGAAAATGAATGACACTCTGGCGTGACTGTGAAGCCTCTGCCAGGGAGTTGGCAGGGTTTGAGGTGCAGAGGGCTGCCAAGTGATAGCAATGAATTGGAAAACAGTAGTAGAGCCCGAAAGCAGGAGCACGGAAAGAGAGTGTTGTCTGGGTAGCAAAGCTGTCTGAGGATCCCTGGAGCGATGGAGCCAGGTGTCCTGGGCTACAGATTCCTGGCATATTTGGTAGTAGTGCAGCCTCCCAGGCCTTGCCCCTGGGGCACTGGGCATCAAGCATTGCATGTGCTTGTGACTCTCAGTGGTCAGTCCCTGCAGAGATCAGGAAGGCATGTTCTTGCATATCCACTGCCAGTCCCTGGTTCTCTCTCCTCCTCAACCTCTGCTCCAGATCAAATTCTCCAGCTGATCCTGCAAGGTTGGAAGGCCTACAGAGAGAACTTATATTACTTTTCTGGAATCAAGAAGTCTTGGCACATGGCTGAGCAGTTCTGTGTGTCCCATGGAGCCCACCTGGCCTCGGTGACCTCTGAGGACGAGCAGGTCAGAGCTGCTGGCTTGGGGTGGTGCTGATGGGGTGGGTCTGAGGTAAAGGGCTTTGGTGCTTTGGCCTTTCCTCTCTTGAAGCAGGTGTGGCAGAGACCTTCATGTCACTTCTGTAAGTCAGAGAGCAAATATTTATTGAGTTCTAGTGAGCACTGACAGCAAACACCAATAACCTCAATAAATGTGGGAGACACTTAGAGGCCCAGAGATGTCAGCAGTGAAGGGCAATGGGAGGTGGCACCAAGTGACTACCCTTAGAGTGTGGGAGCATCCTTCTGTCTCCATCCCTGTGTTTAGACCCTCAGCTTCCTCTCTAGTTGTCAATCTTGATTTTAACATCAGTTAATACACCGGCTGTGGAGGGCCCACAAGCCAGAGACTCAGGCTTCTTGGCAAGGCTAGACACATACATAGGAGCCTGAGGACCACCAAAGTCAATATAGTCCCTGGGTGGCCCATTTGCTGGAGGTGTTTATCAGAATTTACTAGGGTTGTTGACAAAGGACCACAATAGGTTTGGTACAATTCAATTTTGTATGTCTGTCAAAGGACATACTATTTTGTAAAACAAATCTTAATAATCTATAGCCAGGTCTCTGTCCCAGTAAAGCTTCATTTCTCACCAAGTCAACATGGGAAAAGCTAGACTTCCTTTGAGGGGATCTGGCTGCTGTCCTAGATCTTGGACAAACCATGGAAGGCCCAAGGAGGGGCCCAGTTCCCTCAGAAGAGTGGGCTGCGTGCCCCTGGGATCAGGAGGGAATGACCTGGACTCTTACATGGCTTGGAGAAACAGCTCCTCACACAAGGTCAAACAACACTGTCTTTTCTCTACAGGAATATCTGGTAAAGTTCACGAGTACCTTCTACCACTGGATTGGCCTCACTGACAGGGGCAAGGAGGGTGCCTGGCGCTGGGTAGATGAGACACCATTCAATTCTGCCCGGAGCGCAGCGTGAGTCCAACCAGTTCCCAATGCTGTCCCAGGCACTGTCTCAGGCAGGCCTGGTTAAAGACTTGTGTGTTCCTGTCCTGTGTGTGTTTACCTGCCCAGTAAGTGTTAGTGTTGTGTGTGTGATACACATATACAATATGTGTGCAAGGTGTGTATGGTGTCTGTGTGATGTGTGTGTGATGTGTGTGATGTGTATAGTCTGTGTGTATGTGTGTGTGTACATAGGTATAGTTGTGATCCTTTCCTGGACTCCTCCACAGAAGGGTATCAGAACAGGACCGGTCCTGCGGTTGGCAGGTAGCCTATGAGTGGATCTTCTTGTTTGTTTATTTGTTTGCCTATCTATACAGGATGTAGGCACGGTCCCACGGGGCTCTGCTCCCATCATGGGGTCTCCAAATGTGAGTCTTAGGGAGGGGCCCTGCAGCTTCAGACACTCTTCTTATCCCTCAATCCTCAGTAACCAAAAACAACCTCAGCAGAGCCATCCTCATGGTGACTCTGGCCCCAGCTTTGTCCCCATCTTCAGGCCACCAGGGGATTAGGAACCCATGTCACTTCAACTCCTTATGCAATAGTGGAAGGAAGGGACCCTTCCTTCATCTAGCAGAACAAAGCCCTCTTTTCTCCAGGTTTTGGAACGATCATCAGCCAGACAACTGGAAGCACAGTGATGGGCAGACCGAAGACTGTGTCCATATTCAGAAGAAGTGGAATGACATGAACTGTAACTCCCTCTATCACTGGGTCTGCAAGAAGCCCATTAGCCAGGGTGTGGTCTGAAGCAGGCCAGAGCTGAGAGGTCATTGCCATTGCCAGCTCTGGATCATTTCCACTATGACCTCTTGTGAGCCTCTGAACCCTACTTGTTCCCTGGGGCCTTCCATTTGGCCTTTTGTGTTTCCTGCTCTGCCCTTTTATTTAACCCGTTCAAACATACTTACCTCATGTGATGCGGTGGGATCAACGGCTGCTTGTCATACTTCTGCATCCCTCTCAGCAACCAGCAGAAGCCTGTCAGAGTGGGTCTTTAATAAATACACATTGGATAAACAAAAGCTTTGTATTCGTCTCTGTGACAGCCACCACACTCTGCTCCCTGGATTTGTTCTCCTTTCTCAATGTCCCTTCTGTCCTGAAACAAGCATATCTTTAAGGGCTTTGTAGCTAGGAATGTTTAGTTTGTTAAAAAATAGCAGAGTTTTAACACAAACTACAGGGACACCATAGAAGGTCCAAGTTCCCAGGAAGTCATAGCCACCCTAGATGTTCCCTGCACTTTCTCTGTTGCAGATGGGGCTGGAACTGGTTTTTTCCAGGCCTTTAAACCACTCCAAAAACTTATTTCTCTCCTGTGGCTGGCCACATCTTCAGATCATTAACTCTCAGAGCCGAATCTCTGGCTTTGGCCTCATCTTGTGACCCCATTCACCCTCCCAGGGACTCAGCTTTCTGCCAGCTTAATTTGGAATGAGGATTTCTATAGCAGTGTTTCGCCCCACTTTGTGGAGTCCCCTCCTATGTTTGCACGGGGAACCCTAAGGAGATTTCTGGAGCTCTTTCTCTTCATCGCTCCCAAATTCTAGCATGCACTGTCTCTCCAAACTCCCATCTTTCTCTCTCCAGCTTACTAAGACTGGCATGCATCATGTCGGACCCTCCTCCCTGCACTGGAGTCTGGAAAGAGCCTCCAGGAGGAAAGCCAGGCGGGTCATGGGCTTATCTCACTAGGAACTCAGATCACAGTTTTGCTCTGCCTGTTATCCAATATCTGAAAACAATCATTTTATGTATTTTGTCCAGTTTTCTCGTTGCTTACAGCAAAAAAGTCTGGTCCAGTTACTCCACTATGACCGGAAATAAAAATCTGTTCTATCTGTTATATCTTTGGCTGAATAAGACTTTAATCTGATGGTATTCATATTTTTCTTTTGGCTTTTTCTTTGATCTTTTCTTTTATGGTTTCTTAGCTTTTTATCAATTTTAGAAACGCCTCTATCTCAGGATTGAAATAACATTTTGCGACATTTCTTCTACTACTTATATATTTTTTTAGTTTTTACATTTACATTACTAAGCATCTGGAATTTAGTTTTGAGAATATCGTGAGGTAGGCATCTACTTTTTCTCAAATATTACTCAGTTGTAACATACTCTTTTTCACTGACTTGAAAAGCCAACTTTTTCAAATACTAACTTCATGAACTCGTTTCTGGACTCTTGATTGCATTCCACTGAGCTCCCTTTTTCTTTACTGGAACCACATTGTTTTAATTATTGTAGTTTTACGATATGTCTGGTTATCCAGCAGGGTAAGTCCTCCTTTAACTTTTTCAAAAAAAGTCACATCTTTGTGGCACTGATTTGATGATTGGTGGGTTCTCCTGAAGGGCATGAGGTGGCTAGTTGGATTTTTCATTGAAGCATCCCTGCATTTCTAACTTCAGTTAATCCAAGGGCTGTGGGAGGCTCCTCAGAAAGGAATTCTCTAATATATTGCCTAGGAAATAAAAGCTCCACTGCCAGCAGTCTACAGCCCCCAGAGCGGGAGAGGGCCGGGTATCTCTCTGTTTGGTATAGAGATGGCCCCTGAAGTCCTCTGCTTTCAGTCTGGCTGTGCAGGCCTCTCTGGATATAAACCAGCCTTCTGCAGTGCTGGCAGCTGTGCGGTGTTGCCTGGTTATGGGATGAAGAGGCGGAAATGGGTAAGACAGCTCTCTCATTTTCAGTTTGCCCTGTAAGGCAATGGGTACTTTCGAGTTCTGAGTTTACCAGGATTGTCCTGATTTTTATTCTCTCCCACCACTACTGCCAATTAGAGTTCTATTTTCTCAGTTCTGCTGAGTCAGCTACCACTCACCCACCCACTGCCAGCTTCCAAATCGTTTTGAAATTTTTTATCTGCTGTTGATTCTTCTCCCATTCTCTTTGTCATTATGGGTTTTTCTTATATTTATTTCTTTACTGTCACTATAGTAGATTTTTGGAGAAAACACACGTGAATGTGTGCATTGAATTTACCTCTTTTGACTGGATACTCATTATATTCTCTAATAAGAGATTAGGATATGAAAGGTATCATATTTATCGTGTATTAACCACTTTATTGAATACATACGTAAGAATTCTGGTTAGTTTTATTTTTATTTTTTCTAGTTAATTGTATTGGGTTTCTGGATAAACAAAATTATTTGCAAGTAACGATAACTGGAACTTATATCTCTTTCTTTTTTGTTTGTTAGTGGGTTGGTAAGACCTCTAAAACGATGGTAACTAGTAACAGGGATCGCTGGCATGCTTGTTTTGTTTCTGACCTTAACATGACGATTTAGTTTTGCACTATGTTGCTTGTTGTTGATTTCTGATAATTACCTTTTATTAAGCAAAGAAAATTTCTTTCAATTCCAAATCACCAGAGGCTAATTTCTAAATTAGAAATGGGTCCTAATTTGTCAAATAGGTTTTCAACATCTATCAAAATATTAATAAAAATCTTTATCCTCTTATCTATTAGCATAATAACTTACATTAATAATTTCCTAATGATCAATTATCTTTGTATTTCTTGAATAGAAACCTATTTGGTCCTGGTATTCTTTTTTAATATGTTGCTGGATTTGATTTCCTGATAGTTTATTCCTTGATATGTTTCATCTGAGGTGTGTAGAGACGGATAATACTTTTCTTTGTATGTAATTCTGTTCTTTGTCTTAGGAATTTCCTAGCATATACAAAAAAACGTTGGAGCCAGTATTAAGTAATTTAATTAAATAATTGCTTAAATCATTAAATAATCAGAAAAAATACTGGCTCTAACATTTTTGCATATGCTAAGAAAACCCAAAAATAGGTTTCTATTCCTGCTCTCACTTTAGGGTCAATTCTCATGCCCAGGGAGGCCCTTTCTCTCCTCCAGGGGAGGTTGTGAAAGCTGCAGTTTCCCCAAGAGAGCGTCAGAAAGGCAGAGAAATTAAGTTCTCTGCAGACTGAGTGGAGCCATCTGGGGAGACAGAGTGAAGTCTTCAATTGCCCCGGGGGAAGTGGTCAGCTTGTCACCCTGGACAGCCTGCCCCACCCTGCCTCTGCTTGTGGGAGCCCTGTACAGCTACTATTTTCAGTGACCATGGATTGTGTTGGTGGCAATAGCAGGCAGGCTATGAGGGACAATTGCCATCACATGGGGTGTGGCTGTTGACATCCTGGTGCCCACACCTTTTCTCTCAGATTCATGGTTTCCAGCCTTCCTGGTTATGAGGCCCCAACCTTGTAGAAGCTGGGTCTACGCACTGTGATCTAGGCGAGAGCCTGACTCCAGCACAGCGAGAGGGCATAGGCTTCTTTGTTGTCACAAAATGACCTCTCAGGCCTGGTTTTCTAGGGGCAGGAAATGATTTTTCAGTCAGGAGCATGAACACATTCTGAAAGAAGATGTCACAGCATTTTGAAGGTGATGGAAGTCGCTAATTTAGAGGAAAATGTACCTGTGCTTGTAGTCAGCAACTCTGAGTGTGCTGCACCAACTAACGCCCCAGCCTTCAATGCTCCTGAATTCTTACGACGCTGGTCCCCCGCACCGTACCCAGATTTGGGGCTGGGCCTTGGCCCAATCCCTCCAGTGTGCCTACATCATGCCTACTGGAAAGACCCTCTCCTTTTGTATTTCTCTCATTTATAAGAGACGGTTATAAGTGGCTCTACCTCAACCCACCTTTAGCAATTCCTGCAGCTTGAAGCCAACCAACCCCAGGGACCCGCACTGCCAATGAAAGCCCCAGGCCTCGGGGAGAATCACAGAAGAGTGAAGAGGCCTGGGCTGCTCTGGGGCGGGATGATTTAACATAGAAGAGGGGCCTGCCAGCTAGGCCTCAAGAAGGCGTCCTCCTGCAGGACAAGGGCCCACCCAGCAGGGTGTCCACAGCACAGATATGCCTCTTTGCTCCGCCTACCCTCCCCAAAGCATCCTGCACCCCACTCCTTGAATCTCTCAAAGCCTTGTTTATGTTGTAATCTAACCCTTCTTAGATATGGCAAGCATTTCCCACTCCCAGGGTATACAAGTCCCAGGACTGGGATTCCAGGCCCTCTTCAAGATGGCCCCAATGAGCCTTGACATCTCGACATCTTAACATCTCTACTACCAGATCATGGGAACCGAGCCCTGTACCTCAGAGTCCCCTTAATCAGCTCTGATTATAGCTTTTGTACTGTTGTTCAGAACATCTCTCTGCTTGGGTCACTTAGGATTTGTCTGTACAATAGCTGAGTTTCTGGGTATTCTAGCTGGTTCATAAATCATCATTGCTATTGTAGCCATCACTTAACAATGTGGTGGGAATTACATATGACAGAAGAGATTGATGGTTATAGATCCAGGCTCTGTGGCCAGACTTTGTCCCTTTCTATCTGGCAAAGTTGGTTACTTGACTTTTGTGTCTCAATGTCTTTTGTGAAAAAAATTAGAGTACCTTACTCTTAAGGCAGTTGCGTGGATTAAGAAAGTTATTGCACATAACGAGTTTAGAATGGTACGTGGCACATGAATCCCTCTATAAAGGTGTTAACTGTTACTGGTATACCAATGGCCTAATTGACTCCTCACTACAACTCTGAAGGAGGTTCTATTATAGCCTCCACTTTACAGGTGGTGAAATGAGGCTTAAAGTTTGAATGACTTGCCCAAAGGTCCTGTGAACTCCTATGCAGTAGAAGGTCTTCCCTCTGACCCACGACTAACCCCGGGCCCTGCTTATGTCTCAGCTCTTCTGTGAGGCCCCACAGCCCACAGGGCTCTAAGCTTCTATCTACCCCTACTCGAAGCTGCCAGACGTCTTTCTGAGTCTTGTCAGAACTCAAGGCTACTGGCTGCTGTGGAAGCACAAACTGAGACTTGAGGTGAGGGACCCTGTGAAGACATGACCTTCTACCAGCTTCCTGCGGACAAAGACTGTGGGTCTGTTCCGCTTCTCTGCTCTTGGTGCAGAAGCACTTCTGACCCACTGTTAACCCTGCCTGTGATGTGGCCAAGTTGTTAACCTCAGCTCATGCCCAGTGGGGGTAGAGGAGGGGAAGCCTCAAGGGAAGTGAAGTATGGGGCAAGGAAAGCAGGGCCCCAGAGAGAGGAGCAGGGCCTGTGTGACAGTGGACCAAGTCAACCAGAAGTGTGGGGATAGGCTCAGTGACCTTGGGAAGAAGACCACTCAGATGTCGAGGAAAAAGAACTGCAGTGGAGGCAGCAAATCTGAGTTCTAGGCTGGGCTCTGCTATTGGCCAGCAGAGTGATTTGGCTAATCACTCAACTTCTCTCGCATCGATTTTCTCGTCTTTACAATGGGAGTAAAGTCTAACTCCCAGGAATGTAGTGAGATAAAATAATGCATACTATCTAATAAAGAACATGTAATAATAATAATACAAATTTATGTGAATATGAATAATATGAAATTGCCAAATTAATTTAGATATTCTGAGCCATGCAGACATGTCTCTGCATAGTTTTTGAAAATGCTTAAGGTCCCCAATCATCAGAGAAATGCAAATTAACACCACAATGAGATATCATCACATATCTGTCAGAATGGCTATCATCGATAAATCAAAAACCAAGTATTGGCAAGGGTGTGGAGAAAAGGGAACCCGCCTACACTGTTGGTGGGATTGCAAATTGGTACAGCCATTATGAAAAACAGTCTGGAGGTTCCACAAAAAATTAAAAATGGATATACCTTTTGATCCAGCAATTGCACTTTTGGGTATTTATCCAAAGAAATCCAAAACAATAATTTGTAAAAATCTGTGCACCCTTATGTTCATGGCAGCACAATTCACAATACCAAGGTATGGAAGCAACCTAAATGCCCATCAACAGATGATTGGGTAAAGAAGTAATGGTTCATATATACAATGGAATATTACTCAGCCATTAAAAAAATGAAATCCTGCCATTTGCAATGACATGGATGGATCTAGAGGTTATTAGGCTGAGTGAAATAAGTCAGGCATAGAAAGATAAACATTATATAATACCACTTATATGTGGAATCGAAGGAACAAAAAGAACAACCTAAACAAAAACAGACTCGCAAATATAGAGGACACTCTGGTGATGGCCAGAGGGGAGGGGAGTTGGGAGGCTGGAAGAAAGGGGTGAAGGGTTAAGGAAGTACAAATTAGTAGTTGATAGATGGTCACTGGGATGGGGAGCACGGCATAGGGAATGCAGTCAGCAGCTATGTAATGGCTAGGTGGAGAGCCAGAGGAGAGAAAGGGCAATCAGAGGGATTGTTTCATCAACTATAAAAATGCCTAACCAATGTACTATATACTTGAAACTAATAATAAAATAAAATTAATTAATTAAAATAAAAATAAAAATGTCATTCTTTGTCTTCTCTTACCAAAGCTGTTTGTTTTTTACTGAAGCTGTTTTTTAACATCTCTTGTGTTTTGACTAAGCTAAGGAGATTAAGGGAGCCCTGTCTGAGCCATGATCTGGTTGGTGGCATGGGGGCTGCTGAGCACCCAGGCTGGCAGATGTAGGAGGGGATGCTCCTCTCAGCAGGACCTCAGGGTAACAAAGGTTGATGACATGAACCTGCTGGGACACAAGATGGAACAAGGCATAATTTTTCTGTGTTTCGGAGTGGAAGATAATGTGGATTGGCTCCCTCCACCACCATCCTTGTTCCCTTCCTCCAGGGTGCCTTTCTGCATTGCTGAGGCGGGAAGGCTGAAGTTCCATTTTCCAGAACCCCCTGTACTCAGAGTTCTGGATGCCAATTAAGGTGACTTAACTAGAAACAACAGTGTGAGATTGCGAGTGTGGAAGTGAGGCAGAGCACACCGCCCTGTCTGGTTTTTTTTTTTTTTTTTTGGTCTATTTACTGTGAACAAGCCAAGGGGTGGGAACTTTCTCTGCAGCAGTGTTCCAGGGGCTCTTTCCCAGCTTTGGAGGGTTGAGTGGCAGCTGCAGGAGCTTCCTGCTCCATGATCTACAGCTTTGGTGGTGTGTTCTTGAACCCAGAGCTCCTCCTGCTCCTCCAGCCCTCTCAATGCTTGTATAAGCACCTAAATCCCTGAACTAAATTCCTTATAATACCTAGAAGAGTTTCTGATCCTGCTTTGAACTCTGACTGGAGTGAATGTCCAGGGACTTCGATGCTATGAGGCTTGATCCCTGCCAGGCACCAGCGATGGCAGAAGCCTCCAATGGAACAGCTCCATTTTTGGAAATGACACCCAAGAGCAATGATGGAGGAGCATGATTTAGAAGGAATCTAAGTCCCTGAGTGACCATGAGGGGCAGAGATGCCCCACTAACCTATGCCTTTCACATTGTTGGAGGAGAGAGATAAACTTATTTGTTCATTAGGCCATTCCATTATTGGGTGATCACAAGGTATCAACATTAAGCCACTACCAGGTGTAACACTTTAGCTCAAACTGCTCTCCCTCAGAACAGATGGCTTAATGAAGGAATCTAATGGGGAAGACATCAGAAAGTTACAGTTGGAGTCAATGGAGGGGTGAAAGTATGAAGGGACAAATTCTGGGGTTGTCACACTAGGTTTCTGATTCAAACCAGCTGGTCCACTCAAGAACCTGGCAATAAAATAGAATAATGTCAGTAATGTCTTTTTTGATGCTCAAGGAAAGTTAAGTGAGTAAACTGTCCTCGTCTTCAGTTGCATCCCAGTGCATTTGGCTCCTGTTGCTTTCTATCTGCCTCCCAGCAGGCAACAGCAAATGAACTTATTTTCCTTCCTAAAAATATATTTCAAAAAATTATAGAAGTGACTCATGCTAAATATGAAAAGCACAAGCAATATAAAAGATGGGATGCACAGATCACACCTCCCCATTCCCGGGCCCACTGCTCCAGGGAACCTTGATAGAGCATTTGGTATGTCCTCTTCTCTTCCCCTTGCCCTTTCGTTGGAGGCAGCGGCATGGCGAGAGCTGAGGAGATGGGGCTGAGGAGGTGGCTGATGTGGCTAGGACATAGGTTAGATATCAGAACTGACCAAATAAGTAAATATACTGAGGATGACTGGAGTCAGGTTTCTCACTATTGGAGAAGGGAGTTATAAATAAGGAAAGGAGGAAAACTAGAGAGAATCCTGAGGTGTTGAGTTGGAATTGGAGGTATTAGTGTGAATCGTGCTTTTTAAATCTATCTATCCATCTATATACACAGATAGATACAGCCGTATGTGTGTGTATGTCATGTTTGTGTGTGTGTGTATGTATGTATGTATGTACGTATATTTTTTTGTTTGTGAAAGGGCTTAGAAGCTATGATATCCCAAAGGGAATCAAGCATCCAGTCTTGGTTTCTAAATCTCATCTTCCACTAGAAGGAGAATTGACTGATTCTAGGGCTGAGACTTGGAAAATTCAGGATGCGTCTGGAACCTGTTGTATCTTATTTTGGCCCAAGTAACAAAATGCTCAAAAAAAGATGGGGTCATGGAGAAAGGAGCCAGCCTGAAGGGCTTCCCACAGGTCAAATCTGGGACAATTTGAGTATTAAAATAAATAATGACATGAATGAATTACATCCTATTGAATAAAATAGAAATTCATGAGCCCATGTTTATGAATACAAAATGAATAAATGAAAGGGGAGAAGGGAAAGCTCTTCCCCCATAGGATGCTAACCATTTGGCCTTTATAGAGTGGTGGTTAATTCAGGCAGGAGTCAGCAAAAGATGCTAAGATATTTCTGCATGAAATGTTTATCAATTAAATGGAAAAATGAAAAAATTCAATTTATGGTGAAGGAATCTGACAGATGCGGCTCTGATCACGGGATCAAGGTTAACATCACCACATGGTGGGACAGGTCAACGTCAGGTATTCCCTGGTGTGATGACTGAGAAAAGCCAAGTGGCATCTTTTCTATGGATTCCCAGCCAAGAGGAAACTACCTGGGTCTGGATATGAAGAAACACTGGACAGACCCAGGCTGAGGGACATCCTGCAGAATGAAAGACTTCTATTCTTTGATACTGTCAAGGCTTTGATGATAGGGCAGGACTGAGGGAATGCTTAGAAAAAGAACCAGGAAAATGGTAATGCTCATAGAAAGAAAAGAGGGTGATGGAACTCATGTGAAAAACGTCAACAAGGAGAGAATCTAGTGAAGAGGATAACAGTACCTCTTTGTTACTGCTCTTGCAATTTTTATTTCAAAATGGATTTTTAAAAAGTTTTGTGTTTATCCATTAATTTTTTTTTTAGTAAATGCATATATGTTTATATATGTATTTGCATACGTGTGTATACATATATCCAGAAGCTCAGCTCCCAGCCTAGACTGGTTAAATCTGAATTTGGGGGATTGGTACCCCAAGCATGTGGATTAAAAAGCAAAACAAAACTCCCCAGGTGATTCCAGTGTGCAGTCAAATTTGAGAACCAATGCTGTTTGTAATCCAGTGTTCACCATAATCACCGGTGCAGCCTGTTGAAAACAATTCCGGGACCGACTTCCAGAGACCGGCACCGAGTTTGCAGTGAGCCCGCCGGGGGATGGGTGCAGGTGGTCCAGGCCCCGCCCCCGGCTCCCCCGCGCACCTCGTGCGGCCCCAGGTGCCCCCATGAAAGGCCCGGGCGGTCGGTCGACCCCGTGCGACGCCATGGACGCTGCGCCCGGCCTCCTGGGCACTCCGCCGCCCGAGGTGCTGGAGGACGTGCTGCGGGAGCAGTTCGGGCCGCTGCCCCAGCTGGCCGCCATCTGCCGGCTCAAGAGGCTGCCCTCGGGTGGTTATTCGTCCACCGAGGACCTCCAGTTGGTCCTGGAGAGGCGGCGCGTGGCCAACGCCAAGGAGCGCGAGCGGGTGAGCGCCCTGCCCCGCGCGGGTCCCCAAGGCCACCTGGGCTCGGCAACCCCACGACCCCGCCCCGGGACGGGAACGAATTCCTCTCTTCTGCCCCCCATGCCCGCTACAGAACACCTGGTCAGGATCCCGTGCACCCACTCTCCGCCCACCGGCGGGACTTGGAAGCGACTTCGGCCTCCTGAGGGCGGGCTCGTGTTCTAGCCTGGGAGAATGACAGTGGCCTTGTTACCTCCACTCTGGTCCAGCTGCTCATTCGCGGCTGCTGGGGTGGCCGCCTTACCTGCCAACTTACCTGCACTTGTGCAGGAAACAGGTTTGGGGAGGGCTGAGGAGGCCTCTGATAACTTCAAAACTGTCTCCCTAGGCAGGTGCTTTTAAAAGTCCCAGAGCAAGGGAGTTGCGATTAAATCTCACAACTGACGGCGCCGGGTGGGTGCTTGGGGCCACAGGGCTCCCACCACCCCTTTTCCCTGCACCCTGCATCCAAGCACAAATGGGGTAAGGGAGGTACCTAATAGAAGTTACTCTTTTCCTTACTTTAAACAAAACAAGACGCCTTATTGTGCACCCAGGCTCCCACTCGACCCCCTGCCAAGGGAAAGTGCCTGTTTCCCAGTCAGGCGGGGTTCGCAACAAAGTTGCGGACCGGAATGGTCCTGTGGGCTGTAGTCGGAGCGGCATCTACTGGTAGCTTTTAGTATTTCTAATTAAACTGGGGACCCAGACTTTTCAGATCTCGTCTCCTTTGGTCCCTTTGCAATCTTTGGGTTGGGTTGAAGTAGAAGTGGATCCCAGAGAGGGACAGGTGAGTGGTGCAAGAGGCAGGGGTGCACATTTAGGCTGGGACTTGAGAAGGGTCTTCTCCGGGTTGTTCCTACACACGCCCAGGCCCTTAGAAATGAAAACCCAGTGAATCAACTAGAAGCTTTGTTTGGGAAAGGGTGTGAGGAGAAAGGACCAAGGAAGAATAGAAGACTTAAGGGAAAGTTGAGAAAATTGCAAGAGTCTCCTTGGTTTTACCAGGCACTAGACCCTTTATGAAAATAACTCTGTATGACCTGATGTGATGATGTGGCCCTCAAACAAGATTCTGATCCAATATGTTGCATTGTAAGTTGGCCTTCCCACCAATTCTTGCTGCAGAGAATTGATACTGGTGTTATATACTATTTTAAAACAAATGCCCTTTATAATTATACAATTAATATACCTGGAAAATATAGAGATGACTAAATAGGAAACAGAAACACCCATCGTGCAAATGTAACAACCAGAAACTATCATTCCCGTGTATATGCTCCCAGTCTTTTTTATGTGTAAAAAAGTTGTGTGTATGCATATACTTAATTTTACAAACTTGCAATCTAGTACACATCTTTGTATTTTTACACTTAATATTATCAAAAGCATTTCCTCGCATTCCTAAGCATTCTTTCACAGAGCAGCTTTTGACTGCAGAGTCTGACATAGAAATGGACCATAACGTATCCAGGCTCCCATGGTGGGGCATGTATGCTTTTTTGCAACTTTTTACTGATACATAAATCTATGTTCATGTCTGATAATTGCTTTAGAATAAAATGCTAGAAGTGGAATTAATGGAGTATATACAATCTCATGACTTTTGATACAAATTGCCCGACTGCTTTCTAGAAAAGTTTACTAATTTTTACCCTCTTTTACAAGATATAGGACTGTTCCATTTTTCCATGCTGGGTATGAATTAACAAAACAAAACAAAACAAAAATGTTACCAGCTTGGCACATGAAAAATGGTATCGAGTTTCTGTTTTAATTTGTAGTTCTTATATTTTCACACATTTATTGATCACTGTTATTAAAGTTCAATATTTTCACAAATTTATTGATCACTATTTTCTGCAATGAATGGGCTGACCCCAGTGGGGCTGTCCATTTTACCTTAGATATGGGGTGGGAGAGGGCTATCTATATAAGTGAGTGTATTGGCTTTATGGTATAGTGGGATCCAGTTCATTCAGGGCCCGTGTCCCCCAGGGGGTGATCATCAGAGTTTCAGGAGCTGAGGAATTAGACTCTGGAAGTTTAAAAACAAAAACAAAAAAGCACCTCATTCTACATTTCAAGTCTCACCAACATGCAGACTCTCTGGACACTTGATTCTAAATCATTAACTCGGCTGTGAAAGAAGTTGAAGAGTTATAATAAAAAAGCTACAAGGTGGATATTTTCCACCTTGCGGATAAACAAATCAAGTCTTGACAATATGAAGGATCCTACACACTCTTGTAAAGCTAAAAGGTAGAGCTGGGTTTTAAATCTCGCTGTATTGACTCAGAGCTTTCAGCCACTCCCCCTACTACTTCTACATTGCAGTGCATGTGTTCTCAGAGGAAGAAGAGAAGGTAAAGCGAACATAGGCACCCATTCCAGCCTGTCCACCCACAGTGCTAAGTTTACATCACTCCCTTGTGATGTAACTTGCCAGGAACTACTGCCAGTGAAGCAGCAATGCTTTGGCATGTGCCTGCTGAGGTTCCCCACCCAGACAATGAGCCCTTATTGTGGAAATGAGCCCTCAAAATCCCCTTCTGTGGTTTGGGTGGGGGGGGGATGTCTGTATAAATTAGCCTCTCTGTGTGTCACTGTGCCCTTTTGTTTTCTAGATAAAAAATCTCAACCGTGGTTTTGCCAAACTGAAGGCACTGGTGCCATTTCTTCCTCAGAGCAGGAAGCCTAGCAAAGTTGATATCCTTAAAGGTGCAACTGAATACATACAAGTTCTCAGTGATGTTTTGGAAGGAGCCAAAGACTCTGAGGTAAGGGTTTAAGCAGTTGGAAAAATGATATCCATTGTTTATTGAGTCTTTTCTATGTGCCAGGCAATTTATGTATACATTCCAGTTAATTTATAATAGTTCTCTGATCTATTTGTGGTCCCCATTTTAACAGGAAGAAAACAAAACACAGGTAAAGGCCACACGGTTTAAGTGTCAAGACTAGGGATTGAGCCCAGGTCTGTGAGAGCTTTGGAGCCAAGTTCTTGACCATATATATAGTTACCTCCTGTCACTGTCCAGGGCACTGGGTTCCTAACCACTGAATTTTCAATAGGACTTTGACAGTTGGGGCATGAGAGGAGGATTCCATAAACTCACTCTGTGATGGGGGCTTCTCTTC
>NW_006434709.1:1566255-1567478 GCF_000325575.1 Pteropus alecto
GTTGGGGAGATGGCTATCTATATAAGTGAGTGTATTGGCTTTATGGTATAGTGGGATCCAGTTCATTCAGGGCCCGTGTCCCCCAGGGGGTGATCATCAGAGTTTCAGGAGCTGAGGAATTAGACTCTGGAAGTTTAAAAACAAAAACAAAAAAGCACCTCATTCTACATTTCAAGTCTCACCAACATGCAGACTCTCTGGACACTTGATTCTAAATCATTAACTCGGCTGTGAAAGAAGTTGAAGAGTTATAATAAAAAAGCTACAAGGTGGATATTTTCCACCTTGCGGATAAACAAATCAAGTCTTGGCAATATGAAGGATCCTACACACTCTTGTAAAGCTAAAAGGTAGAGCTGGGTTTTAAATCTCGCTGTATTGACTCAGAGCTTTCAGCCACTCCCCCTACTACTTCTACATTGCAGTGCATGTGTTCTCAGAGGAAGAAGAGAAGGTAAAGCGAACATAGGCACCCATTCCAGCCTGTCCACCCACAGTGCTAAGTTTACATCACTCCCTTGTGATGTAACTTGCCAGGAACTACTGCCAGTGAAGCAGCAATGCTTTGGCATGTGCCTGCTGAGGTTCCCCACCCAGACAATGAGCCCTTATTGTGGAAATGAGCCCTCAAAATCCCCTTCTGTGGTTTGGGGGGGGGGATGTCTGTATAAATTAGCCTCTCTGTGTGTCACTGTGCCCTTTTGTTTTCTAGATAAAAAATCTCAACCGTGGTTTTGCCAAACTGAAGGCACTGGTGCCATTTCTTCCTCAGAGCAGGAAGCCTAGCAAAGTTGATATCCTTAAAGGTGCAACTGAATACATACAAGTTCTCAGTGATGTTTTGGAAGGAGCCAAAGACTCTGAGGTAAGGGTTTAAGCAGTTGGAAAAATGATATCCATTGTTTATTGAGTCTTTTCTATGTGCCAGGCAATTTATGTATACATTCCAGTTAATTTATAATAGTTCTCTGATCTATTTGTGGTCCCCATTTTAACAGGAAGAAAACAAAACACAGGTAAAGGCCACACGGTTTAAGTGTCAAGACTAGGGATTGAGCCCAGGTCTGTGAGAGCTTTGGAGCCAAGTTCTTGACCATATATATAGTTACCTCCTGTCACTGTCCAGGGCACTGGGTTCCTAACCACTGAATTTTCAATAGGACTTTGACAGTTGGGGCATGAGAGGAGGATTCCATAAACTCACTCTGTGATGGGGGCTTCTC
>NW_006434709.1:1567502-1580002 GCF_000325575.1 Pteropus alecto
AAAAAGAGGCAGTTCTGTCCCTAAGGGGCCTCCCTTGGGAGAGGCCCTCTCTGAGGGCCAACCCTTCTGGATAGCTCAGCAATGGTCTGGTTACACCAGTCTCATGGGGTTTTCTGACCATTCAGTGGGACAACATAAATGAACCTGCTCTGCAAACTATGAAGCACCATAGTGTCACCACTGTTATCAGGGTACACAGCTCAGATGTGTCCTTTAGGCAGGAGAAGTTGTTGGTTGATTTTATGGGCTCATGCCTTGAAGAGGAAAACCTCGAAGGCCTGAAAATGGATTAGTCATCATAGGAAGTAAGATATGAAGAGAGAAAAGACCTTAGAAATTAGCCCTGGTGATATCATTGACAGGAGGAAGGAGGAGCCATCAGAGAGAAGGTGGCAGGAAGGTAGTAGAGAAGCAAGATGGGGGTCTTAAGTCAGGGAGAGGAGAATCTTGAGAATCTGAGGGTGGGAAGTAGTGGGAGAAGCTATAGAGAGGCTGGAAAAGGCAACTAGGACCATCGTTTGAGATGTGGAACAGTGGGCTGGAAGCCAGCTTGTACGGAGTTGAGGGTATGTGATTGATAAAGATCTGGAGTTCAAGCAGAGGTAAGTGGCAGACTTCAAGTTCATTCATCCTGGAAGCCTGAGACTGGAAAGAAGGACCACCGCCCAAAAAAGGAAGAAGAAAAGCTATTAGAACCAGTAAAGGTCCTTTCTAAGTAGCAATATGATTGTGTTTAGGGACAGGAGAGAAGGACAGGTACTAGAGAGAAGAGAAACAACCATTCTAGAAACTTAGGGCAGAAATAGCCAGGTATATAATGGTACTTTTTAGTTTTTTTCCCCCTCATTCACTAGTCCTACTTAGGTGGCTATTGGGAAGATACATTCTGCAGTGGTGGGAAAGGATGGTTCTATTGGCCAGATTGGATGGTTGGGTTGTGGCATGGTTAGTGTTTGCAAATGTGCAGGTGGCTGCCTTAGTTTTTTGTTTGTTCGTTTGTTTTGCATGTTTATCATGTAGTAGCAGTGCTTCGTTTTGTTCTGTATTCATTAAAATATAGATCTATTTCATGCTATAATCGCTTTAATTACATAACATTTTAAGGTTACAGAAGAACAAAATACAGTCTATTGAGCAATAATTTTCTCTTCATATTAACTTAAGCAGTGCCCTTATTCAAATGAAACTTTATCTGTTAAAACCTTGAAATACACTGATTTAAATTTTTAAATATGACTGTCATACTGTTTGACAACTAAATACGGTTTCTAGAAACAAGACCCAGATCACCAGAACTATAGCAACAGTACTTCTGAACCACATATATCCTTGGCTAGAGAGCTATTGAGAAACAACACCCAACATCCCAGCTTTGCTGTGGGCTTGAAGAATGAGAAGGAAGGGCCCTGGGCAGATGGTGGCAGTGGTGAGTCGGCATACACTTGTCACCAGAGTGTGATGTCTACGACTGGAGTTATCTCCCCGATCAGGACTCTGGTAAAATGTTCCTTCTTAAATTGCAGTATAGATGTCAAAAAACTCAAAATGCATCCTATGAAGTTTGCATGTTAAACGATGATTGGAAAAAGATGATTTTGTGCAAGGTGGGAGGTGGAGCTTGCTGGTTTGGAAGATCTGTTCTTATGTCCCCAAATTAATTGGTAAGCAGCTTAAGGGGATGGCAACTCCTCCACATCACTCAAAATAGACCTAAGCTTATTTTTTTTTATGACCCTAATTAATACATCAAATGGTCTTCTGGATTCTGATGTCTCTAGAAAAAGAAGTACTGTATTGCCATACATAAAGCTGCATGCTGATACCATATACAAACATGCACATGCGTGCACACACATTTTTTTAAATTGCCTTGTTAGAAAGCAGCATTTTCTAAGTAATAACAAAGGGATTTATTTTAACAGCTCTTATTACTTTGCCAAGCTAACAAAGCCACTGGAAGTAGCAGCCTGCTTCTCTAGGTCTAAAAAGTGGACTTTTGGCTTTTGCTGTGTCTCATTGTTACACAAACAAGACTCCTTGTTCCATCTTACAACATGCTTGCTATTGAAATGAGAAAGGCATGTCAGAATCTGAAACCAGGTGCGCTGTGACAAGTTGCTTTGTGTGGAGTCACAAATGATGGTTGGTGGTGGGAGCCAATTTCAAATAGCAGTTGAGTACAGGCTCTGGAGATAGAATGCTATGGTTCTAACTCTGGCTTTACCACTTGCTAGCTGTGTGACCTTGGGGAAACTGCTGAATCTCTCTGGGCCTCAGTTTCCCGATCTGTAAAATGGGAATGATAATTGTACCTGCCTTGTACATGAGGTAATTGTGAGGTTCAAATTACATTGTGTCAGTAAAGTGTCTAGCACAGTGTCTGGCGTGCCAATTTCACTCAGACATACATTATTAAATCTGACTCACTGTGAGCAATCAATATTGATTGGTGAGCAATCAATAATAAACCACAGGCAACCTAGCTATGTTTGTAGCAAGTGTTCTGGGTTTTCTCATTTGTCTCACTAATGCTCCACTCTGGGTTGAGCTGCCTGCTGACTGAAGGGCTTTAGTTCCCATTTCTGATTTGATTACTGTTTTCTAAGGATTCCCTTTGTGCACATGCTCCGTCTAGATTTTCAAATTCTGGCCACTTGAGATATAAAACTTCCCTTGTCGGTAAACCCTTAGGAGACAGAATTCCTGTTGCTACTACGTGAGTTGACAGGGAATGACAGAATGAAGGAAAGGAGTGAAGATATGACCCGAACAGAACTTTGAACCTAATAATAGTAATGCTTCCACAAATATAAGTTTTAATATGTACTAAATATTAAGGCAAGAATCTTATGTGCATTTAATCCCCCACTGATCCTTATCAGGTAGGCATCACCATGCCATTCTCCTGGTATGTCATTCTCCTGGTAAGCTACCTGGTTGTTCCTTTCCGCCAGTCCTGTTGAGTGAGCCTGGTAGCAGAGCAGGCCTATGTTGGCAACACGTAGGATGCATGGGAGATCCATGTTTTCCAAGGATAAATGATCCTGATAATAGACCACAGATAGTAAATTTTTATTTAAAGTGGGGATTAACATTTTCTAGTAGGAAACAAAAGTTCTGCCTGGAAATTTCTTTTATGAAGGAAATGAGACACTTAATTTTTAGTCTTTTAGCTAATCAAGTTTAAGTTGTTAACCGGAAGAGTGCGCAAATACTTAGAATGAACAAGGAATTCATTACTCATTTGAGATTTTTATCTACACAGGTAACTTCTGTCAAGTGTGCTTTCTAAGGCCTGAGTGTAAAGAGTGCCCTGGAAGCATTCTAGGATTTCATCAGTTTTGTCAAGCGTTTCTCGTTCTTTGACATTCAAATCATCATTTAAAAAATAAACATTTATTCTGAAACAGTAATCCATTCATAGAAGGGTTGCAAGAACAAAGAACTTTTTTCTTGACCCATTTGAGAGTTGCCACCCTGATGTCCCAGCACCCCTTCTTTTTGCCCTTGGAGAGGATCTGAGGAGTGGATCAGCATCTCCACTGGCAGAGATGGGCATTTGGGGGGACTTGGGAATGGGGTCAGAACAGGCTGTGCAAGATCAGCAACATTCCTGAGAAGCAAAATCCCAAATGAAGTACATGAGAATCTGATGATGGCAGAGACGGAGATTAATTTCTTGGGCCAGAGCAGGTTCACTTGGAGACTGAATTAGCAAGTTTGTGTGTAGATGGAGAGAGCCGAGAGCCAGGTGAAGCCACAGCATCTGGCCTTGGTAGGGATAGGGATTAATGTCAAGGTCCAGGTGAGGCTCATTTGGAATTTGACTTCAAAGTGTAGGATTTTGCCATTTGGGGACTGGGTATTGCAGGACGGCAAGATGTTCACTAGCCCACCATTGTTCGTTTATTCTCTTTGTCACCTGTGGCTATGATTTGGGCATTTCACATCTCCTCTGACCCCAACTAGTCTTCTGGTCCCCAGTCTCAGGTATTGTTGAGCTGACAACTGCTGTGACTGTCCATGGCGCCACTGTGGCTCTCTTCCCTAGGCCAGACTTGATGGGCCTTCTGCATTCAGAACCCAGGCCTCTTCTTGTCTCGCTGGCTTTGCCACTTCCAGTGGGCTAGAAGGTCACCCTCAGGTCCATATACCTGGTGATGTCCTTTAGCCATGTGGTTCCTAAACTCTGAGAGGCTCCATCCCCAAAAGTGGGTGCAAATCCTTGCTTTCCTCAGATTCTACTTTAAATTTCTTTGGTTCTATTACATTATGTAACTCTTCCCCATCCCTGGTCAAGGCCCAGGATGGCACGGTACCAGGGCTCTTCTAGGGTTCAGGAAACTTTTACACAGCGATTCCAACTCCTCTGAATAACTACATCCTGATGTTTCAATCTGCATCTCAGTTTTTGGTTATAGGAAGTCTTCCCCACATCAAATCTTGCCTCCTCCCCACTCTGTGCTACTTGATGAGCAGTCATCTAAGCTCTGCCTGCCAGGCCACATGTTCATTCTCCCTTTCAACAAGTCAGCTTTTTTTCAAATGAGAACCTTGCTTTTCTTGTTAAACTGGGAATTGAACTCTAATGCTGAGAACTTCTGTTCAGTATCTACCTACTGCTGCCGCCGCCCCCCCACCACCCCAACCCCATCCCAACCCTCAAGTCTTGACTCAGTGGATGGAAGGAAAAGTGCATTGAATAATATGTTAAATTATCCAGCTACACAAACAACAGGAGTGCACCACCTTATTAAAGGAGCTGAGCAGTAAGCTGGGTTTCTATTTCTCAGACCACACTCTTCTTGGCCCTTTAACTCCTTGACTTAGATGAGGCCAACAGACATTGTTTTTTTAATGAACTGTGAGAATACGACATCAATAAACTTCAAGTTTTCATATTCTGATACTTAAATATTACCTTCCTGGAATTTTCCAGGTAACTCTTTGGACAAAAACAAAGACAATGATTTATGATAGACTATAGGCTGATAAGATTATCCTTTAACCTGTCAGATAAATACAACAGTATATAAATTTGCCTCTTACGTTTAAAACATTCTAGATATGTAAACACTTTAAAATTTTTAAATAAAACATCTAAAGCTAAATTCGAACTCAAGAAAGCTTGATCACATGTATAGTGAAAAGGCTTGATCAAGATCAGAAAAAAAAAAAACCAGATTGTGTAAAGTACTATTCCTGCCAGTTTGTACCTATTGACCTATTCAGTTTCCATAACCACCCTGTTATGTGTAATTATGCCCATTTTACATGTTAGGAAACTAAGGAACAAGTAACTTGCCCAATATCCAGTGAATCAATGAAGGATTGGTGTTGGGGGGTGTGGGTAATAGTGCTAAACCTTTCAACTGCCTTTCATTCTAACAAAACACCCTTGAAATGTAAATGAAAGTGGACTATGAAATAGATGAAAAAAAATTTAACCTAAATTAAAGCATTTGGTTGCAATATTTTCTTATCCACAGTGATATATATCTGGGTTCTAATATCTGAACTACCTGACCATGATTTAAGTGACTTTATTTTTTAGTCATGTATTTGTTTTTTCTTCAAGTAGAGATTTTAGAAATTGGGAAGATTTAAAATGATCTTAGCAAAACCATTGATGGAAATATATTAAAATACTTCCAAATATTTTTCCTATACAACTGAATTAAGAAATTATCATAGTGTACATAACATTGTTCTGTTTTTTCTTATTCTATCATTGGCATGTTTAGAAGTTACTATACAATCTTTATAACAAGTTTTAATGGCCCGTTAAATGGGATAGTTTTCTAATTGTTGGATATTTAAGATCAGGTTTTTTTCTCATAAACAGGGCAAATAATCTGATGTGTTTCCCTTTTTCTGTATTATTATTTTTTTTTTAGGATAGATTTCCAGAAGTAGAACTCCTAAGCCACAGGTAAGTACAATCTATGATTTGATGCATGGTGCTAATATATAATGCTACCAGCTATGTAAGAGTGCTGATTTCGTCAGATCCTTGCCAACAGTGAGATTTATTGAAATGATGGAATTTTAATGGGTAAAAATGGTATCTGTAAATTTAGACACTTTTGATTACTAATGAAATTAAATTTTAAAAGATATTTCATTTGTAAACTGTCTGTTCTTATCCTTTAGCCATTCATAATAAACTCTGTTCTATGTTTCAGGCTCCCCCAATTATGAAAAGTGAAAAAGCTGGTCCAGGTCTACCTTCCTGAGACAAATAAATACAGCCTTGAAAGTTTTGGAGTCTTTTTAAAAAAATAATTCAAAGATTAGAATTATTCTTTAAAAGGCCTTGCCTGTCACAAATCTACTCAATTTTACTTTCTCCTTAATTTCATACTCCAGCCTTCACTCTATTCCTCAAACCCTCCAGAGGTTTCTAGTCCCATCCTCTCAGGTCCTACACCCAATATTTTTCATTCCATTTATTTTCATCACTCGAGGAATAAGTGACTGTTACCTTTCCTGGCAAAATTAACCTTTAAGAGGAATATGAATTAAGCCTAGAAGAATGTGGGGTTGTAAGTGCTGGCCAATGAGAGTGAGAATTTTCACGTTTATCTCACTATCTAGCTATGGCCATATGGTATCTTTGTGCAAGCTAGACACCCAAGTATCTTGAACACAGAGACAATCATCTTTTATAACAGTTGCTTACAAAGACATAGCACTTAATATATGCTGGGTTCTGTTTCCCATACTTTATATATGTTACTGTTTTCACAACAGTCCTGCTAGATAGCCACAGTTATCCCTGTTTTACAGCTGGGGAAACCAAGGCACAGAACCTGTATTAGCTTGGGCTACCATAAAAATACCATAGGCTGGGTGGCTTAAACAACAAGTTCATACTTAAGGTTCTGGAGACTGGGAATCTAAGATCAAACACTGAAGGGTTTTTGGTGAGGATGCTTTTCCTGGGTTGCCAACAGCTGCCTTCTCTTTGTGGCTTCATGGTAGAGAGCTAGTGTGAGTGAGCAAGCTCTGATCCCTCCTTATAAGGACGCTGATCCTATTGGATTAAGGTCCCACCCTTATGACTTCATTTAACCATAATGACCTCCAAAAACTGTCTCCAAATAGTCACACTGGGAGTTAGGACTTCAACATATTTGGTGGGTACAATTCAGTCCATATCATTCTGCCCCTGACTTCCCCATATTCATGTCCTTATCACACGCAAAATATATTCGTTCCATTCTAACAGCCCCAGAGATCTTAACTCATTCCAGCATCAACTCTAAAGTCTGAAGTTCAAAGTCTTGTCTAAATATCTAATCACATATGGGTAAAACTTGAGGTATAATTCATCCTGAGTCAAAATTCTTCTCCAGCTGTGAACCTGTGAAACCAGACAACTTATGTACTTCGAAAATACAATGGTAAACAGGCACAGGACAGATACTCCTATTCCAAAAGGGAAATAGAAAAGAAGAAAAGGTGTTGGATGGGTCCCAGGCAGGCCCCAAACCTCACAAGGCAAATTCCATTAGATCTTATGGCTTCACAATCTTCTTTGGCTCAATGTCCCACCTCCCAGGACCCCTAGGTTGGCAGTAACATCCCCACACAGTTCTCTGCAATGGCCATGTCCTCTGAAACTGGAAGAGAACAGGCCTCTGATCTCTGAATTGCCTTTGGGATCATTCCTTGAAGAATAGTGCATGTTTACAACTAGATAGGTCTATAACCTGGTTCTGTAGAATCCAGAAAGTCCAGCAGCTGCTTTCTTTGTCCCTTTTAGTTCAAATTGGTAGTGTCTTTGCTGGTATAATCTCATCTCTATTCCTGGCCCCTGTTGAGATGGCTGATTAGGTCTATAAGTTGTACCCATGGTCTCTTTATCAAATGATTGTGCAACTGTACCCTTAGTGCTCTCTTCAGAACAAGCTTTATCACTTTTGCAATATAGGTAGGCTGAGAATTTCCCAAATCTCCAAATTCTGGTTCCTTCTTGTTTTAAAATTTTTCAATTCCTCTCTCTCCTCTTGCATTTTACTATGAGCAGTAAGGAGGACCCCAGTTGTACCTTCAATATCTTGCTTAGAAATCTCTACTACATATTTAGTTTCATCCCTTGCAAGTTCTGCATTCTATGAAACACTTAGGACACAAGTTAGCCAAGTGTTTTGCCACTATATACCTAGTTCTTTGCCACTGTCTTTCTTCTGGAGTCCGAGGCTCTGTGCTGACCATGTGGTTCTTCCCTCATGTTGCTGGGGTTACAGTTGCTGGTTGTCTCATTTTAATCAGTAATACAGTTGTAAATACTTTCATTTGGTGTCACATTTTTGTCAGCACAAAAGCCCTGGGTGGTAGGAGACTGTCTTAGTTTTCTAGGCTGCCATGACAAAGTACCACAGACTGGGGGGCTTTGATCTCTTGAAATGTTCAAGAGATCAAAGCGTTAGCAGGGTTGGTTTCTTCTGATACTTCTCTGCTCGGCCATGGTTGGCCATCTTCTCCCTGTGTCCTCACACGGTCTTCCCCCCGTGCCAGTCTGTGTCTATATTTCCTGTTATAAAGATACCCACCCTATTGGATTAGGGCCCACCCATATGACCTCACTTTTTATCTCTTAATTCTCTCATTACCTCATTAATTATCTTTTTGAAGATCCTATCTCTAAATAAAGTCACATTCTGAGGTACTGGGGGTTAGGGATTTTGATATAGGGATTTTGGGGGAACACGGTTCAGCCCTTAACAGAGGATAAGCATTCTTACCCTCACTTTCCAGCTGGGAAGTGAGACCCCACCGTCAGAGTCTTTCCTGAGGCCACATAGTCACTGGGACTGAGACTGCAGCCCCAGCCCCTGGACTCCTGCTTCTCTTTCCACAGCAGGCCTCAGCTACAGGGTTGGCTGAACTTGCACTTGTTAGAAGAGAGTGATGTCTTCAGGAGATCTAGACTTAGAATATATCAATGGTCTTGCTTTGAAAGCACTACCTTTTTCCCCATTTAAGTTGGGTTCCCCTAATAGTAGGCCATGATTTGAAATTTATTTGAGAGGCAAGCCCAGGAAGCTCCAGTAGGGGAGTGGGAAAGTGATACGGGGAAGAACAGCAGTCTATGAAAGATGCATGACTGAGCAGGTTACTGTTGTAGGCAGCTGGGGCTCAGTCCTGCTGAGGCACTCTGGGAGGCTGTGTACAACATGCCACAGAGGTGTCCTCCCAACACCTAGGGATAAGGGACTGAGCTGTTTACCCACTAAATCCTGATGGTCATTGGTTGAGAGCTGCTCCCCTGCAGTGCCAATTCCTCTAGCATCTCCACCTTGCGCTGAAGAAGGCCCTTGGTAAATATGCCTGGGCCTGGAGTTGGGCAAGGCACTGCATTATCCACTTCTGTGTAACCGATTACTGCGAATTTAGCAACTTAAAGCAGCACATTTGTTATCTCATAGTTTCTGTGGGTCAGGAGTCATGCCTGGGCATGGCTTACCAGGGTTCTCTGCTTCAAGGTCTCGTTCAAGGCAGAAATCAAGGTGGTGGTCTGGGCTGGGGTCTCAACTGAAGGCTTGGCTGGGGAAGGCTTTCAAACTTATTTGGTTGTTGGCAGATTTCCTCTAGGACTTTTGGACGGAGGGCCTCGGTTTCTAGCTGGCCGTTGGCCAGATGTCACCCTCAGTTCCTTGCCATGCAGTTCTTCCTAACATGGCTGTTTGCTTAAGTAAAGCATGCAGGCCAAGAAGGCAATCAAGAGAGCTAGCAAGGTGAAGAATCTTATGTAATGCAATCACAGAAGTGACGTCCTATCCCCTTTTCTGTATTAACCAAGTCACAGGTCCCACCGTCACCTAGGGGGAGAGGATTACACAAGGGCATGAATATCAAGAGGTGGGGACACTGTAGGTGACTGTTACACTGCCATTTGTTCTATTTACAAGTTATTGCTGGCCAGAAACATTTTTGTCAAGAGACTTGGAGATTAGAAAGAATTTTATTGCAAATCAGTCAGAAAATTTAATTTTAAACTATCTGGCCACTGGGGGCTAGCCAAATGTGATTTTTCTGGCTCTCCTGTCCCTAGCTAAGGACCAGGCATCTTAGGCTTTCTGCAATGGGGACTTTGAATCCCAGTGATCTTCCCAGGACAGCCTGTGGAACTAACTACAGTAATGGTTTCTTTAGTTGGATTTCAAAGTGAATTTAGAATTGAGTGAGAACCTCAGGAACTTCAACTAAATTCCATCTAGGCTAGTAATATGGAAATTAATATAATAAAAATCTTGTTTCCTGCCTGGCATTTGAACAATTCCCAAAGCCACAGGATGGTGCTACTCTTCCTAGAACTCGTCATATTTAGGCGTCATATTCAGATGTCATGTGAGAGAAGCTAGAGACATTTTTTTTTTCAGATGCTAATGGCTAGAACAGCAAAATTACTTTTTTAGGGGAAAAAGAGTATATCATATCAGCCTTATCAACTTTTTCAGTGTCTTGTAGTAGTTCTGCTTTTTAAAGTCGATTATTTTTGTCCTTTGAGAGGTTATGTGCAGGGCAATGGTTAGAGCTCACAAGCTCTGGAGCCATAGTGCTTGAATTTGAATCCTGGCTTGGCCACCCACTTGCTGTGCAATCTTGGCCAAGTTACTTAACCTCTCTGTGCTTCAGTCTCTTCATCTGTAAAACGGAGTAATAAACTCTCTCAGAGTTTTCATGAGCATCAAATGAATAAAAATGCATGTAAAGCCCTGAGAACAGTGGCAGGAGCCAATGAGAGTGTTATTTTTAGTTTGGAAAAGCTAAAAAATACACTAGAAGAGAAAATTTCAGTGATAGAGATGGCCAAGAGTATTTATGAAACCTGCTATTTCTGGACTAAACAAAAATTCTCTATTCCCTTTTTGGGTTCTATTTCAGAAAAGTGACCACCATACCTGTGATTTCAGAGCTCTAGAGAAGGGGGTTCCCGACTTCCCAGATATTATCACTTTATACTGATAGTACACAGCTGCCTGAAGTGTCTCAATAAACGCATCACTTTCTGGTTCTGGCCAAACAGACCACTGGGTCCTGGGGGCTGAGCTGCTTACAATTTGAGTGGGTTTTGACAGCAGAACAGGGAGAGGGCTTGTGCACTCAGTGATTCTGATGATGAAATGGGAAGAATGAGAAGCTCTGAGTGGGAAGGAGGGCGTAGAGACTGGGGGATGGAGGGACTGGAGGAGCTAGAGCAGAAAGACAACACTATGGCATCTGAAATGGAAAGCCTGCCAGTTGTTCTAGGGCTGCTCTGCTGGGCATTTTCTTTTTTTCTACATTACTAGTAGCTCCTATAGAAAAGCATTTTCTAAATGTTAGCGTGTGGAAGAATCACTAGGGATGCTTGTTAATAATATGGATTCCTGGGACCACCTCCAGAGACTCTGATTCTGTGGCAGCACTGTGGTCGGGTCTGGTGATTTTTATGGGGGTGTCTAAAAGCTGTAGTGCCCCAGAACCTAGAAGGAGCAGAGGGGCCATTACCTGGTTGGGGGCTTTTCCAGAAGCAGTACTTGCTCTGCAATCACATTTTTAGAAACACTTAGAGGGAATGTTGATTTAGGGGAGCTGGTGGAGATTATGGGCATCTAAATTCCCATGCTGCCGCTTGATGTTTCTACTCCCTGAGAAACAGTGTTAGAGACTATTAGAATATCATTTTACAGAGGAAGACAATAAGGCCCAGTGAGGTGAAGTGACTTCATCAAGGCCACACAGCTAGTTAATGGTAGGTCTGAGACTGTGTCCAAGTATTCTGGTTCTCCATCCGGTATTTCAATTCACTAAACACCTGTTCCCTGTGGGGTGGCTGACTGGGAAAGAGAAGAGTGAGAAGAGGAAGTAGTGAGAATTGGAGGGAGTTGGGCCCCAAATCCCAGAGAGTAGGACAACAACAATTTTGTCCTCTTTGCAAATGGAGTCAGAATTAGGATAGGGGTAACTTTGGCTTGTAATTCAAATGGTCAGACAATTGCTATTAAAATCATTAATAACGTATTTTCTAACGGCAGGATGTCTTGGACAAAAAATATTCCCAGACTTTTTTTCTTTTCTTTTCTTTTTCTTTTTTTTTTTTTTTAACCCCAAGGAGGATATATCTATCTCCTAAGGGAGCTTATGTTTCAAATTTTCTTCTAGTAACACAGTCCTCGTATTGACTCTTGGCTGTACCGGGCAGTTCGTGGAGCGTGTGTGTATGTGGGCAGTGGCCCTGGGCGGCGGGACTGCGGCAGCGTGGGGCGGCGGACACTGCGGGCGGGGGCACTGCAGCACCCCGCGGCCCGGCGGCCCGGCAGCGGCCCGCTGGAGGGGGCGCTGTGGGCACCGCCAAGCGTCCTTTTGTCAGTGCGCACCGCCAGTAGAGCTCTCATTTCCTCCCAGCCTCGTGCGGGAAATGGATTTAATTCTGACCGCAGGGCTATAAGGGACGAGCGGGAACGAACGCCTTTTGTCAAGGAGTGGCAGCCTCTGTTGTCTGTAAATCA